>NC_041400.2:26906403-27226224 GCF_900747795.2 Erpetoichthys calabaricus | reverse complement strand
AAGTATTCTGCATATTGTTCTATGTAACTCTTACTGTTTATAACAATGGAAATCCCCAGGACACACACACAAGAAAATTAAGATACGAGGTGAGACACAAAAATAACTGTACTGGGCTTGGGGCTTTCCTGGAAAACTGTCTGGAGGTTGGCCAGACGTGAAACCTAGATCTATATCCCCTTCTACACGCTCTCTCAAACTGCCGACCGGCTAGGCATATACTGTGAATAGCCCAGTCAGTATTTGCACAACAATTGCTACACAAGTTGCCATGATAATATCATGTGAAAAAAATCAAACGTCGAGTCTCAGTACTTTAGCAAAACCAGCTTTTATTCAGCTTGAAACAGGAACAGCAAGGTTATTTATTGTAGTGGGATCTGCCACTCTCCTATACACAGACACAGCAATCAGGCAGTGTCGGGACCAGGTTAATGGCCAAGTAATCCTGTTCCCTTACATTTATAATGTTCCTTGCATCACCCATCGACTGCAGGGTGCTCATAGCATGACTGCGATCTTTTTGGATTCACTTTTGCGGCAAACTGCTACAGCGCTGGGAGCCTGTGGTTGCTTTGGGACACTTTTCCATATGTCGTCCCGTTGGGTGGAATCCCAAAATAGTTTAGAAACCTTACAATGCGTAAAGCTTTTTTTTTTTTTCTTTTTAGTTTGTGTCAAATTGTAGTGACTCTACAGGCAAAAGCAACTGTCATTGCATAAATTCCTTGTTAAAGTCACAAATAAAAAGAAAAAGATTCCAGTGAGCCAACAGATAGCAGTGATTCCGTTAGTTAGAGTGAAAGTCGTCCCACACAATAATCCTCCTCCTCTCCTCTCTCTCATCTCCCTCACACCAGACACGATTCTTTTTCAAAGGTAAAGTGCAAGTTAATTTATTTTATGTATTTTTACTTTATATTTTGTATTAGTCATTTTCATATGAATATTTTTGGGTTGTAGAACGAATCAACTGAGTTTACATTATTTCTTATGGGGAAATTCGCTTTGATATACGAGGGCTTTGGATTACAAGCACATTTCCGAATTATACTCACAAATCAAGGCACCATTGTACCATTAAGAAAAAAAAATCTTGTTTTGGATATTAATACCATTTAAGTGTTTACCTTGGTCAATATGTGTCTTTTTAGTAAAAAAAAAAAAAAAGTTATTGGCCTTAAATTAGGTATATTTCTAACTAGCCTTGGAAAAATCCTAAGACAGTAGGCTTCAGTTATAGTGATGTCTGTTATTCAGATGAATAAGAAGTACTGTGTAACTAGACAAGTATGGTACTCTTTGTTATAGAGTATTTGTTTGCGTTTTACTTTACCGGAGCCAATATTGTTAGGTCATTAGCAGTGCTGGCACTACCATTAAGGTAATTAGGCATTCACCTAGGATGCAGATCATAAGGAGGTGGATACTCATCCTCATGGGTTAGCTACCGAACAGGCTGTTGGCGTACTAATAAGCTTGGCCTAGGGTGTAAAATAACCTAACACTGGCACTGGTTATTAGAGCTGCTTACTCTTGAACATGGTATGTACAATTATCCATGAGTAAAACATTTCAATTTTTCTTAACGACCAACCATGATTTTTATTCATAGTCATGTGAAAAGAAAATTTGCCATCAATATGAATAATGAGAATTTTGGGTATGAATACGACTGGCATAGATGACAACTGTGAAGTCGTTTTGTAGTGGAATAGAATCTACAGTATAGTTGCTTTAAAATACTTGACATAATTGTTAAAACTGTGTAACAATATTAGCAGTTTATTTGATGCTGGGCAGCTGTCATTAAAAGTAAGGCATTAAATGTCAACAGCTCTTTCATGATTACTGACAAAATAAATTTGGAAAATTATTCCCATAAGGTAATTCACCTGTCCTTGTACTTTAAAATTTGTCATGAAATTGTGTTTGATTATTCTATTTGTACCAACTGATGTAATTTGAAACAAAATTTTACATTTTCTTATACTACTGTGAAAATATTTGGATGTTAACCAAATAGTTTAATTTTTAAAGGCTTGGGTAAATCTCCAGAATATGATATTTAGATTTTTTCCACCTTTGCAACACATTCAGGATGCTTCATCAGTCCAGTTAAATATACAGCAATATAGAAATTTAACATTCATAGACCCTATAAGTATTTCTTTATTAGATTAATATTCATTGTGTGAATTATTATAAAACTCATTGCTGCCATTTTTTAGCCAAGGCAAGTATCTTTTTTGATTTGCATGTTAAACAGAACTTTCAATGTTCATATTAATATGTTTTGAGGTATATTTACTAACTGCATTTCTGTGAATTTCTGGACCAGTGACCTGTCTAGGGTTGGTTCCTATGTGATAGTGTGTGCAAAAACAAATGTAATCATGCATAAACGAAATGTAAAGCACAAAAACAAACTAATAAACACATAATCAGATTGAAAATACAAAAACAAATTATAGAACAAAAGAATAAAGGTAAAGATTGCAAAACATGTTTGAAAACATAAAAATAATTCAGAAAAATGCAAACAAGAAGTGCAAAAGCCTCTGAAAATGCAATTATCCATATTACTAACCGAGAATGGTAAACCGGATGGACGCAGGGACATCCGGCCATGGGCCGTGGACGCAAAAGACGTACTGCGCAGGCGCCCCCACAAAACCCCCCTTCCAAGCAACGGAAACCGGATGGAAAGCAACGCAAAATTAGAAATGAGGCGCCCATAGCACACAGAAAAAAGGAGTCAGACGCCGGCACTGTGTGCACGAAGCCCATGGCACACGAAACGGAACACACACAAAGAAGAGAATTGAGACCCACGACACACAAAGCCCCCCTGCAGTAACTGAAATAAGAAATAAGGCAACGCGCCCCTAGAGCACCAAAAAGAAAGGAGTCAGACGCAAGCGCCACATAGCACACGAAACGCTACGTACACAAAGAAGAGGATTCAGACCCACTACCACACTAACATAAATAAGAAATGAGACACAAAGCCCCACTAGGGTTACCACTTTTAATACAAAAAAATAAGGGACGCATACTGATACGGGGGCCACATCCCAGTGCCAACACTTTGCAGACTCTACTTAAAAGACCCGCCCTCCTCACTAGACAGTTAAAATGTCCAATCAAACTAACGATGACATCAAGTATTACCCAATCAAAAGTAGGAAAGGAGGCATCTTCATAAAATGCGTGTGAGATGATTTGCATGAGACGCTGCTTTAAAAAAAATGATAAAAAAAATACGGGACAAAACCCGTCCCGTATTGATTCAAAACGGGACGCGCAATTTCATTCTCAAATACGGGACGATTCCGTATTTTACAGGACGAGTGGCAACCCTGCCCATTACTAAACGAACCGTCCGTATTAAACATACGTCATCTGAACACATTCAAATTAGGCAGCATAGGTCGATCTCATTATACTGATCCACTATTAACCATTTAACCACAGAAAAGGCTCCATATTAACAGTGAGTGCGATCCTCCTTATTACTTATCCATATCTCTAACGCTGAAGAACAAACAAGTAATGAATTCACGATCACAGGTACAAAACGATACGGCTCAAGTGACGGGACCAAACACACGAACCCGTATGAAAAAAAAACAATACACGTCAGCGCATACAACGCGCTTCTGAATCCCCGGAAGAACAAATGTCTCGGCTCCAAAAACGCAAAGCTCAACTAACACATTAACAGAAACAAGTGCAGATGGACAGATACAATGAACGTACACGCATACAGCACGCGTCTCAAAGTGCTGCATCGAAACAGGCAAGGGTTCAAAACGAAACACCTCGAGTCTCAGAGATACAAAAACGGCAGCGAAGGGACAAAATAAATAAACGCAGACGTCTACAACGCGCATCTGAAATGCCGGAAAACAAGCAGACAAGGCTCCAAAAAGAGAGAGCTCGACTAACCAACATACAAAAACGGGCAAAGCTCAATACAAACAATGAACGCCGTAAACTGCAACGGGCTTCTCACACAGCACAGGCAAATCGATTACGGCTCGAGAATAGCACGTCCCAAATCCTGCACATACAACAGCGCGCCTCTCAAACGGCACAGACAAAACATACACGTCAAGGACATCAACGACAGACACCTGCTAAACAGTTGCGCCAGTTAGCTGACAACGCGTTCAATAATGAGTCCACTATTCATGAAAATTCATTGGGATTAATGAATGTCATTTGCAATCATTGTCATTCACTTAACTTCCCTGAAGAAACAACTAGCAATACAAGTAATGAATTTACACGTTATTGTCAAAAGGGTCAAATTAGACTGCCTCCTTTACATTCATATCCTGCATATCTACAGAAGCTTCTAACTAACGAAATACCTGAAAGTGAAAACTTTATGAACTGCATTAGATCCTACAATAGTTCATTTGCTTTTGCATCTAATGCCATCCAGTCACTTACTCAACACCATTGATAAACTTCTACAAACGTTGATAAATAATAATATTCCCTTTGGAGGAAAGGTACTTTTATTAGGGGGAGATTTTACACAGTGCTTAGCTATTGTTCCACATTCCATGCGCTCGGCTATTCTGCAGTCCACCTTAAAATACGCAGACAATTGGCATTGCTTTCAAAAGAGTTACGGAGATATTTGGAACAGCAATCTCATTACACCAAATACCCCTTTTAACACAACAAACTATATTATGTCCAAAAAATATTAATGTTGATCACATTAATAACCAGGTCATTTCATTACTTCCTGGAGTTGCACAGCTCTTTCTAAGCTCTGACAAAGTTGACTCTGATGACGACAATGACCATCTTAATTTCCCCTTAGAATATTTGAACACTATTAACCCAGCCGGATTAACACAACACAATCTTAGCCTTAAAAACGGAACAATAATCATGCTATTAAGAAACCTTAACACTAAACAGGGTTTATGCAATGGTACACGTTTAGTCGTCAACACCATGCCACACAATGTTATTGAAGCAAAACTTCTTACAATATCACATTCTAACAATACTGTTCTAATTCCTAGAATTAGCCTTACAAGTTCTGACCTGCAATTACCTTTTACACTTAAACGGCGACAGTTCCCCATTAAACCTACCTTGGCCATGACCATCAACAAATCACAAGGACAAACAATACACAAAGTTACCATCTACCTCTCTGAGCCTGTTTTTGGACATGGACAACTTTATTTGCTTCCTATCTGCGTCATCTACACCTTCACACTATGCTACATCTCATTCATACATCACGCTCTTTGTAATTTCACAACACCAGGGGTTGGTGAGCGTAGCGAGCAGGGGGCGGAGCCCCCTAGTTAATCAGAAAATTTAAAAAAAAAACAGATACAACAAATAAAAAATAGCAGCATGCATACAAAAACAAGGACTGCACAAACAAACAATATGGGGAAAAATGAAAAGATAAAGCAACATGCAAACCAAATTACACAAAAAATAAGACTGAGGCAGAAGGATTTCATTATTACTTTTATATAGTGTTCTAATGGGGGAATTGGTGAAAGCAAGAAAACCAAAAGATAAATCCTTTCTCTTGTCAAATGCATTGTTTAACTCTGAGTTAGAGTAGGATTTGAAAGTACAGTGATTCCCCACCTATCGTGGAAGTTACGTTCTAGACTCGCCCGCGATAGGTGAAAATCCGCGATATAGAAAGTCCACATTTTTTTTTATAGTTTAAGCCTTAAAATACCCCTCCCACACGCTTTAAACACATGTAAACTTATTAAAACACACTTTGGATACACATATGATACACGGATGTCGGGCTAAAGATATGAGTAACATAATAATAATAATAATCATCATCAGTTTTACCTTCTTCTGTATGGTCAAGGTCTTCCTCTGGCTCTTAGGCTCACTACTACCAGAAGGCTTACAAGATGCAGGACGCTTAGGAGCCATCATAGGGCTTAAAACAAAACGAAAAGTTCACAAAAGTTTGCTCAGAAAAGTCGGACCACAAGCAATACGTGATTTGTCGGGGACCCACGCTCGCTGTTCTTGCGAGATTACACCACGTTAGCAGCAGCTTATCGGAGCCCAAGAGAATGAAATCCACTCTGATTGTTTGAGTCTCCTCTTTCAGCCAATAACAGGCTTTGTAAGAAATCATCTGGGTGCTGTAACGTGAAACTCTTTGTCTGCTGAAAACCATATGCTTTGTTATGAATTGGCTGCAAAGTACACTACAGATAGGATGTACTTATTGAATTTTTCCATGATATAGCGGGGGCGCGATAGCTGAACCGCGATAGAGCGGGGGATTACTGTATTACAAACATATAATGTTTTCACCTTGTTTGGTTGGGAAGTTCTAATCTAAAACCAACAAAACTTTGCTATGCAGATAGTGTGAAGGATAAAGAAAAACTGTTTGATTTTGACATTATTTAATTGTAATAATATGTGATATAGAAATGTATTTCCAATCATGCATCATATAATGTTCATAAGAAAATTCTGAATGTAATCCTTGAAATATTTGATCATTTTTAACTTTACATGCTGACCTCTTGTAATACTATGTTAGCTTTTTTCGAACTGTTGGCTCTAGTCTTGTATGATCAGCTGTATATTTGAGAGAAAATGAATTTGCTCTAAGGACTGCACACCTGGCATGATTTGGTCCCAGCCTTCCATTAATTGTGTTGGGATTGAACTCCTCACCATCCAAATTGCAATTAAGGATTTGATGATGGATTCATACCACATTGTTTTGGTGTGTACAGGTGTCGACCCCGTATGTTCCATCCTGGAATTGTGCTAGCATAAAATGGGAAACTACTGCCTGAAATGTTGGGAGTCTCCCTGCATTGTTTGAGCAAAGTGGCTGCATTTTTTGAGGGATAATGGAATCAGAAGATTGCTCAGGGGAGACAGAATGCATGTAGTGGTCATAATTGGATAGACAATAACTATATAACAGAGCATATAATGTGCAGCCAAAATTGTAATTGAAGAACAATGTGGTACGTTGTAAGGGGCAGCAAATTGTTTTAACCAGTAAATTCAAAACCTACAATATAAAATGATACAAAGGAGGTTTCTTTTGTGAATGAAATCTTGGATGACCAGGAACATTTGGTCCCTGCTTTTAAACATTGCACAAGTGACGTCATAAATAACCCAGGAATTCCTAATAAAACGTTGAACATGTTGATCGAGGTCAAAGTAACACAAGGAAAGAGAGATTCTTATTTTTCTGTTTTCATTTGCATCATGCCATCTGTTGAGACTCCGATTGAATCATGAAGTACTTCTGCCTCAGTCTTCTTGTTTTCTTTCAGGTTTGGTTTGCTACTGCTGTTTATGTCTGTATGCTTTTAATTTGTTTATCCATCCATCCATTATCCAACCTGCTGCTTATGTCTGTATGCTTTTAATTTGTTTATCCATCCATCCATTATCCAACCTGCTATATCTTAACTACAGGGTCACGGGGTCTGCTGGAGCCAATCCCAGCCAACACAGGGTGCAAGGCAGGAAACGAGCCCCGGGCATGGCACCAGCCCACCACAGGGCTAATTTGTTTATGCAGTCCTTATTTTGTTGGTGTACTGCTATTTTGTTTTGTTTTTATTTTTTTGTTTACAGTTTGTTTTTGTGGTTTTCAGAGTTTGATGTTTTCTGGTTTATTTATGTGTTTTCCCAATTGTTTTTGCTCTTTTGTTTGTCTTCATGTTTAATTTCTTCTAGCATTTTCATATGTTTTTATTTTGTATGTTTACACGTTTTCTTTGTTTTTTATTTGGTTTTAAGATTTTTCAGTTTGTTTTACTGCTCTGAACTTCAGGGCTGCTGTAGGTTCTCACTTTGTGCTCTGTACTTCAGAAGTAGGCCCAGCTTGAGTGAACCTGAATCAGATTAAGTAGGTTTGAGTGTGTTTTATGTTGACTTTTCAGCATGCAATGGCTTCACATTTTTCTTTACTTTCAGTAACTTAAGCGGTTGTGCTTTCAGATTCCAAAATATCAACAAAAACAGGACTGTACAGTATATTTTCCTCTGAGGCCAATGGTCCTTTTAGGTCATCCTTACTTGTTTATTTTCACAGGCATTTTATCAATTTTAATGAATGTGTTGAAAATATGGTGCTGAAAAACCTATGGGACTGTTTGGAGTGCTTTTTAACTGGCAGCCAGTTGTAAATAATCTCTCCGTTTACTGTAGTCTCTGTGTAATTTACCTTTATTCCTACTGCTGTTCTAATTGGCACTGTTTTGCATAAATATTAAAATGCATTTGACCCTTTATACATGAGATCATAATATGATCACTTTAATATAAATTGGCAACATTTTTCCTTCCGGTAAAGTGGGAATTGTTTGATATTGGCAAGGGTGGAACCTTACAATTGGGTCTATTAATGTTTATTTTTTGTTATGCAAACCTGCTTTACAGATGGCTAATTTACCTATTAGGTAGCTTTAGCTTTATTTCTATCAACATCTCCGAACTGAGTTAAGCCTTTAAAGAATGCATTAATTGGAAGAAAGCTTTTAAAGATTAAAAGGGCTTTCTGAAAGTAAAGTCAAGTTTTAAAAGTGAAAAGAAAAAATTATATCATTTAACAAAGATTACAATTTTTTTTCTTTGACATTTTATATAGCCATCTTGAAGTTTTAGTATAAAAGATGGTTCTTTGTTTTGGCAGAAGGGACTAAATATTTGAAATGTAACTTTATACCGGAGGGGAGAACTATAATATGCATCCTTATTGGTGAAATATCAGCAGAATCTATTGCGGCATTGAAGCAGAACTGATATCTGCAATCGGTGGCCTACCTGTAACTATAGACACCTGTTTCCTGTGGAAAAAAGCAGGCTATCCCTTCGTTGCCTTGAGGACTCCTATAAAAAAAAGTCAAAGCAGTAAAACGTCGCAGGTAGAAACATGAAACCCTTTAAATTAGGTATGTACACAAGGCTTAAGTTTCATGAGTTCATTACTCTCTATTCAGGTTAGTTGTTTGTTTTTGTCTGTAGTGATGTATTTAAAGGTATGGACAGTATACCAATATGAGTGAATGTATAATTTAAGGAAGCCACTGAAGACAAAACTATATCTGTGGAGTGGTTTAGAAAAATGTTTAAGATCTTTTTCAGCAAAAATAGGTAGACCAGTTTATGTTAATTGCCAAAATCATTTTCCCTTGAGGACAAATAAAATATAAGCTTACCTAAACACTGGATTTCTTTTGTTGACATGATTGCAGCTTCTCATAGTAGCTTCACATGCTTACCCTGCACCCAGAGACCATTTCATTTAGTTCTCAGTAAATTAAATATTTTTTCATTATTTGTTTACATTTGAAATTATTGCACACATTCAATTAAGAAAGTCATTCAACAGTAAAGTATTATGTGTGATGCACTAGCCTTATTTATCTTTGTCATTGGTTGATGATGATATAAAATTGTAGTGCCAGACATAGGCTGATTTTTATTTTAAGACACACAACCAAGATGTTTTTAATTCAGTAACTGGACGTTTTTGACATGTATGAATAAAGCTACACTTTGTCTGCAATAGTGTAGTACTTTTTTTCCTTTTGAGGATGTGTGTAAATCACCTGCTAATTAAATTAGGTAGTTGGGAAGGCAAATGTTAAGGCACAGTAGAACATTAGAACAATCTAGATAAGAACAGGCCATTCAGCCCAACAAATCTTGCCAGTCCAATCCAATTAATTCTTCTAAAATAACATTGTCTAGTTTTGAAAGTCCTACTTTCTACCACAGTACTTGGTAATTTATTCCAAGTGTCTGTTGTTTTCTGTGTCTAGAGAAACTTATAACATTTGCGTGAAATCTACCCTTAACAAGCTTCCAACTGTGTCCCTGTGTTCTTGATGTGCTCATTTGAAAGTGACTGTCTCAATCCAGAAGACAGACTTCCCTTCATAATTTAAACACTTCAGTCGTGTCTTCTTTTAATCCTCTTTAGCTTAAACTGAAAAGGCTCAGCTTTTTAAATCTTCCCTCATAATTCATCTCCTGTAGCCATTGAATCAACCTAGTCAATCTTCTCTGGAGGATAGAAGGAGGATTTCCATTTTGGCTGCTTCCGAATGTGTGCTGCCACTGATCTTTTTGAATCATGTGGAAATGTACTAATACTTAACCTTTATGTTATTTATTTAATTTGTATTAAGTCACTTGCAAAAAATATTTCAGAGAGCAAGTCCACTAGATCTTTCACCTGAGCTTTATAAGTGAGATTTAGATGTTTGATTTAGAAAAATATAAATTTATTTGTGTATATTCGAATGTGGGTTACAGATTCTGCAATCTGTATTTACATGCAAATATGAAGTGCATGCAGCTTGCCAGTAGACTGCTAACATATCATTTTTGCAGTGCATTATTGATTGAACTTTCATTTATTCTTCACATTTTGATTCTCAGTATGGACAAATGTTCATGTTAACTAACAATCTGAAAATGAAATTTGGTGATTCTAGATATCTGTTCCTTTTTTATAGATTTTGTTTTTATTCTTTTTTTTCTTTCTATCTAAATGTTTTGGCAACTCTGACTGGATTTAATTTTTATGTGGGATGAACTCAGCATATTCCAATAATAAATGCTTTTAGTTTGCACGCTTTGTGGCTTTAAGAATGTGTATGAAGTGATGAACATTGTAGGTATGGGTTGATTGTAATTGGTGCCTCTCAAAAAGCTGGCCCTTCACAAATCATTTTATGAATTCTCACCACTGTAGTACTAAATTTCTTCAGCTGTAGTGTAAAATCAATTTCACATTTGTATGTTAATTGTGTATGTGTACTTGTTAATTACTCAGCTTTCCAGTATTTTGACTTTTTTAGCAACTTTTGGATGAAGGTGTCAGCTACGTAAATAATAATGCTACCTACCTGCTACCTGAACATTCTAATGTGACAATTTAGTACATGAACTTATTTAACTTGTGAAAACCCCAAAGACTCACAGTACCCCTGTTTGTAGAGCCACTAAGATTAATATTATGTGTTGTAGGCTCCAGCAGCACCCAGAAAAGACTTGATACAGACAACAAAAACTAACCGTTGGAGTTTAACCCACAATTTGACCAACCTTGAATAATTCCACTAGTGTTATTAGTCTTGTGGTGCACGACAGGTCCACTTTCCCCACTTTCTTTTTGATTGCTTTATAAATATTTATAATGGCATGAAATGCATAAATCATCCTTTTAAGCACCCATAATTTAGAATTACTCATGCTAGCCTGCTCCTGTCTTTGAAGAAAAGAATGGACCTTAACACTAACCATGATCTGCAGAGCAGCTGACATTGGAAAAGGAAAAGTTTGGTCCTTCTAACTGAAGAGATGGTTGTCCGTTTCATTAATGGAGACTAGGGATGTTGACAATTAACCATTATTTCAATTACTTACTTTAAGATTATTAAGAATTTTGATTGAGCTGCACTGTGTTAAGAATATGATTTAATGTATCTTTTTGTTAGGGGAATATATTTTGCTTTGCTACATTGCAGTGCCTGATACAGATCTAGTTTGAAACATGTTACCTTTTAAACAACATGTCTACCTTAGATTGGAAACATTTTCAGTGAAGGAGTAGTAAGGTTGACTGCAAACTGTGTAGTACTCTTTTGAAATATAAAAATGGCACATGTATTGTATTCAACCAAAAACAAGTACAGGCAGTTCATGAAAGTAATAATCAGAATAGTTTTGCATAGTTAGGCAGCACTGATTACAGAAGTTCAAAAATTTCAGTTGCAATTTTGGATATTCATATTGTAGTACACATTCAAATGTATTCAAAATATAGACATCATTGTGACATACCCCATATAGACTGCACATTTCCTATGGCAACCTCTCATGTCCTGAGCTACAAAAAGAAATAACTTACAAACTGTAAAGCTGCTGTGCCTCTGATGGTTAAAAGTAATTGTTTTCTTAGGCAGTTAAAAATTAACTATTCCATGGACACAGTTAAACTCCTCAGATATTTTAGGTTGCAGTTTGCTGATTAAGTGTTTTATATATATATATATATATATATATATATATAATATAATGAGTCTTATGACAAATGAGAATTAGTTTAATTTGTTAATGTCATCATTTACAACATTCATTATAATAATTTGACTTACTGACATGTTAATTTTTTCATGTTTTTCATAATTAAGAATTAAATGTTTCTTTCTGGGTTGGTACTTTTTCAAAGAGTTAAATATATTTGTCATTGCATGTAGTACAGGTTTTGGAAATAATTGAATAAATGTTGGATTTATTTTGGATAAATTTACTTGTAAATAATGAAGATACTGCTTTTAAGTTGGTGTACATTATGTAGTTATCAGAAGTATAAGTTAATTTTTACTTTAAAATCAGAATCAGCCATGTTGTCTGATAATGTAAGAAAACAATTTGCAGTTAGTATCATGGTAGGTTGGCAAACCTGTATCAGTGCATATTTATAATAAGAGCAGCCCTTCACAAATGACCTGCAAGCTGCTGCTATGATTTCAGGTGTGGATGCTTTCTTACTCAAAAACTAATCCCATGTCCCAGGAATCTGACAGTGGTGCAGAGAATACCAAGGAACGGTGTGATAATATGCTTATTGTATATTCGATAACTGTAATGCATAGCTGTTCAATTTACAGTGTAAATGCATGATAGAAACGGCATTACTTTGTCATTTCATATACAGTATTTATATACATACAGTATGTGTAAGGTATAAAATAAATATACTCCCCTAGATACAGTTTACAAAATACAAATTAGAGGAGCTTAGTGTGCTGCAGAGCCGGTGTGACAACACAAATGACCATGGGGTATTGGTAAATGCAAATTGTTCATTAAACAGTAATTTAGTGTATCTTGTATAAATATAAAACCAATTTAAAAGAATATTGACTGTGTCTGCCAGCAGATGGCACAGTTGCTTGAAAGACACAGGTGCTTCATTTTAAATATTTGTCTCAGTTGTGTTTCTTTCCATTACTTATGGTTTTTATTGCATCCTATTAGCATGGTAAAAAAATATTATGTTTTTACATACATACATATATAAACAAAATATACACACACACACACACACACACACACACACACACATATATATATATATATATATATATATATATATATATATATATATATATATATATATATAATATAATATGCTAGAAAATTAGACAAATGCAAGTCATCTTTCCATTTCCAGAATGCAGGGTCATTGAAGGCCAAGGCAGATCTCTGCAGCATTTCTTCATAATAAAGCACCGAGACAGAAATGATTGTGTGGTCTCTTAGTACCAGCGCGTGTCTTAGTACCAGTGCTTGTTTTGTCTACAGCAACTTTTTCTTGTTGCTTTTGAAGTCTTTGCTCCAAGACATTATTTTTCAGTCGGGTCCTTTTTTCCTATCTGCATACACAATGCAGTAGTAGATGGTATGCTTGTAAAATATTGTGTTTTTGTAAATGTGATCACTGTTGTCAGACGAGATTACTTTTAGTAGCATTTTTATACAGGTAGGGCGAAGTGGTGGCTCTAAGACCAGGGATCTGCGCCGCCAATCAGAAGGTTGCAAGTTGGAATCCCGTAAACGCCAGAAGTGACTCTACTCCATTGCGCCTTTGAGCAAGGCCTTTAACCTGCAATTGTTTTGTCCTGGGTATGACGTTAATCTGCATCCAGCCCTGTAAGCATATCCACCAATTTACTGTACATGGAAAACTTGGGGGTTGGTGGCAGGATTGGCACTCCAGCCACTGTAAAAAAAAAAAAACTCGCACTGTTCCAGTGTGGCACAGAGATGTTACCTGCTGCACTCTGGTTCCAATCCAGGTGGTTCATTGTGTAGTGGGTGCAGCAATGTGCCATCAGCGCATGCTCTCAACCTCCCTTTTTCTCTTTATACTGTTAGCACTTCCACCCATGACATTTGTAACAGCTAATCAGTTCATTTACTGTATTGCACACTGTTAATTATTAACTATTATTAACTATTGTCAGCTTTTTTCTGAAGTAAGCTGCCTCAAAAAGAAAACCAAATGTAGAATTTATTCTTTTCTCTGTAATTGTAAAGCAGTTAAAATATATGCATTTCTAGATCAAACTATATATATAATATAATATACAGTCATGGCCAAAATTATCGGCACCCCTGGAATTTTCCTTGAAAATGCACCATTTCTCCCAGAAAATTGTTGCAATTACAAATGTTTTGGTATACACACATTTATTTCCTTTTATGTGCATTGGAACAACACAAAAAAACAGAAAAAAAGCCAAATCTGACATCATTTCATACAAAACTCAAAAACCGGGCTGGACAAAATTATTAGCACCCTCTACTTAATATTTGGTTGCCCGCCCTTTGGAAAAAATAACTGAAATCAAGCGCTTCCTATAACCATCAACAAGCTTGTTACACCTCTCAACTGGAATTTCCGACCACTCTTCTTTTGCAAACTGCTCAAGGTTTGTCAGATTTGAAGAGCGCCTTCTCCCAACGGCAATTTTGAGATCTCTCCATGAGTGTTCAATCGGATTTAGATCCGTACTCATTGCTGGCCACTTCAGAACTCTCCAGCGCTTTGTCTTCAACCATTTCTGAGTGCTTTTAGAGATATATTTGGGGTCATTGTCCTGCTGGAACACCCATGACCTCTGACGCAGACCCAGCTTTCTGACACTGGGCCCTACATTGCGCCCCAATATCTTTTGGTAGTCTTCAGATTTCATGATGCCTTGTACACAGTCAAGGCATCCAGTGCCAGTGGCAGCAAAACATCCCCAAAACATCTTAGAACCTCCACCATGTTTGACTGTAGGTACTGTTCTTTTCTTCGTAGGCCTCATTCCGTTTTCTGTAAACAGTAGAATGACGAGCTTTATCAAAAAGCTCTACCTTGGTCTCATCTGTCCACAAGACGTTCGCCCAGAAGGATTTTGGCTTCCTCAAGTACATTTTGGCAAACTCCAGTCTGGCTTTTTTATGTTTCTGTGTCAGCAGTGGGGTCCTCCTGGCTCTCCTGCCATAGCGTTTCATTTCGTTCAGATGTCGGCAGAT
This sequence comes from Erpetoichthys calabaricus, assembly GCF_900747795.2. NCBI lineage: Eukaryota > Metazoa > Chordata > Cladistia > Polypteriformes > Polypteridae > Erpetoichthys > Erpetoichthys calabaricus. The sequence goes on along the minus strand of NC_041400.2, from coordinate 27,211,113 downwards.
AGTTCAAGCTGACACTGTTGCACCCTGAGTCTGCAGAACAGCTTGAATATGTTTTGAAGTTGATTGGGGTTGTTTATCCACCATTTGGACTATCCTTCGTTGTAGTCTTTTATCAGTTTTTGTCTTCCGTCCACGTCCAGGGAGATTAGCTACAGTGCCATGTGTTGTGAACTTCTTGATTATGTTGCGGACAGTGGACAAAGGAACATGAAGATCTTTGGAGATGGACTTGTAGCCTTGAGATTGTTGATATTTTTCCACAAATTTTGTTCTCAAGTCCTCAGACAATTCTCTGCTGTTCTTTCTGTTCTCCATGCTTAGTGTGGCACACTTAGACACACAACAGAAAGGTTGAGGCAGCTTTTCTCCATTTTAACTGGCTTCAGATGTGATTGCTATATTGCCAGCACCTGTTTCTTGCCACAGGTGAGTTCAAACGAGCATCATATGCTTGAAATAAAACGATTTACCCACAATTTTGAAAAGGTGCCAATAATTTTGTCCAGCCTATTTTTGGAGTTCTTTGTGACATGATGTCAGATTTGGCTTTTTTTCTCAGTTTTTTGTGTTGTTCCAATGCACAAAAAGGAAATAAACATGTATATCGAAAAACATTTGTAATTGCAATTTTCTGGGAGAAATGGTGCATTTTCTGGTAAAATTCCAGGGGTGCCGATAATTTCGGCCATGACTGTGTGCGTGTGTGTGTATATATATATATATATATATATATATATAATATATATAATATAATACAGTAATCCCTCACTTATCGCGGGAGATAGGTTCCAAGGCCGACCGCGATAACTGAATTTCCGCGAAGTAGGGACACTATATTTATTTAATTATTTAACGTGTATTTGGACGTTTTTAAACCCTCCCTGTATTGTTTACAACCCACCATTTACTCTATTAAAAACAGGAACAACTGCTAAGCAATATGAAATCGGTAGATAAGTTTACACTTACTGTATAGCGAAGTACACGTAGCAGCTTTTAGGCGGTCATGACATCGTCGACCTTGTTGCAAAGATTCCTAAAGCAGATTCCATCCAGACTACTGCCTTATCACGTCCACTTGCAACTCGTTTTGCACCCTGGTTAAAGGACACTGCGGCTGTAGATCTTATATGCTTTTCCTCCTTTTTAAATAAAGAGAATCGATGTCCTGCAGCGGTGTAGCTGCTCCCTTCCTTCAACATATCCAAAACGTTTACCTTTTCTGCAATCATTTGCATCTTCTGTTGGTGCTTGGACACGGCCCCTGAAGCATTAGCACATTAATGATGAATGAGTGAGATGAGACTTCCTGGTTAATGCAACACTCGTCGCTGAGCCAATCAGCAGCACACAGGAACTTAACTGCGTGCTTTGATTGGGTAGCTTCTCAGCAATCCGCCAATAGCATCTCTTGTGTGAAATCAACTGGGCAAACCAAGTGAGGAAGCAAGTAAACAGACCCATTGTCCGCAGAAACCTGCAAAGCAGCGAAAAATCCGCGTTATATATTTAGAGATGCTTACATATAAAATCCGCGAAGTCGTGAATCCGCGAAAAGTGAACCGCGAAGTAGCGAGGGATTACTGTGTATATATATATATATATATATATATATATATATAATATATAATATATAATATATAATATATATAATATATATATATATATATATATATAAAAATAAGGAATAGTGATTAATTGGTGGATAAAATCAATTTAAATCATCTTTTGGTAAAATTCTTGATTAGTTATATTCAAACTGTCTGTGGCTCAAGATCAAGTGGCTTTTTAAGATCAAAATGCCTGTCTTCACGGCTTATGTTCACTATTGATTTCTTTAAATTAATGAAGAAGTGTTGTCTTTGTTTACTGGTTGTGCGATGATTACAGTACAACCTATCCCATTGGGATTAATAAAGTATCTATCTCTCTATCTCTCTATCTATCTATCTATCTATCTATCTATCTATCTATCTATCTCTCTATCTCTCTATCTCTCTATCTCTCTATCTCTCTATCTCTCTATCTATCTCTCTATCTAGTCACAGTATGGAATCATGGGCACCGTAGGCTCCATCCCATATTAAAGTTGCAATTTTTGTATATAGTTTCCACAAAGGATATTTGCTGGTTTACCTGTAATGAAATAGTATAAGCAAAACTGAAATGGACATTTATAATGACTTTTCTTTCCAGGGAAGGTTTTTATCTTCAGTCTTTTGGAGGTACTTCTATATAAGTTTAAGAAAGGAATTTCACTTTACTTGGACATTGACATGCTTATTGACAGATTGTTTCTGACCCATGCTAGCTACTGTATTCCACAAGAAAAGAGAACGACTGTGATTTAAGTAAAAATACACTCAGGTTGAACTGAGGTGGGCAGGAGTCCCATCCTGCACTGCACCTAATGCTGCAAGAATAGCCTGCAGCTGCTTAAATCGTACAATATGATCAAGGAGGTTTAGAAAATGCCTAGATGGATGGATGGATATCAGACTTGAGCTAGAAGTGCATTGGGGATTTGATATAGTTGAGATGGCTAGAAGGAAGTATGAGAGGCATGCCTTGAAGAGCTGAATTTATTATTGTTATTATCAGTGGACATTTTGCCAAATCGTATTGTAGGTAAGTGATTTGCGTGATTCATGATAATGATGATGATTACTTTAAACCAGCAAGATGAGCAAGTTCACTTGTAAATTGCATCAAAAAACATAATTTATAATTATATTTATCAGTCAGCAAACAGACTTAAAAATGAAATAAGGTAATTGCTTTTACTTTGTGGTGCATTAGCTAATGTTGGTTTCTTACAGCTTCTGGGGCCAGGTTTTGGTTATTGTTTGTTAGGAGTTTCCACATCATTCTATTGCCTACGCTTTCACCCTATCACATTCAGAGATTACGTTTGTTGGGTGAATTACATCTCAAAATGTTTTAAGTTTTATTGAATGTGTGTGTGCAAATGAGTGTACCTTATGAAGAACAGAAATCCTAGTCTGGGTTGTTTCTTGATTTGTAGCCACTGCTTCCTTGATAAGACTTCATATCCAACAGCCATCTACTGGACATTTAGTTCTAAAAAGGACATATCGGCACAAGAAACTGTAAAGAGAGAGGCACAGAAAATTGTATCTGTGGACTAAATGGTATGCCTTACAAGTTAAGGGACTTTAAATCTGTTTTATTAGAGGAGATTGCCTGAACACAATCTAGATCTTCAAAATCCTTACAGACTTTAAGTTCTTTCGCTGTTTAATCAAAGGAATTCTGCTATATCACATACTTAAAGACACCAGTAGAAATAAGGGAAAATGCTGTGATGGCAAAATGCAAGAAGCCCTTCTTCAAGCAAAGTGTTGTATGACTGTGGAACAAACTAAATGGCATGTAGATGAAACAGAAATCTTGACAGCTTTACTTAATTACATACTTTCCAAGTTTTACTTAAATTTTGTTTACTAGTTACAAACAGTTTAGGTATTAAACTCAGGTCCTTATTGGTCTAAGCTTCAGCTGTATTCAGTACATTGGCAGTCTGGATCTGTAATTATTTTACTGTTAGTTTGATTTAAATCTTATAAAGATACCATTGAATGTTGAGCTTGCAATGTCTTCTTTTTAGTGAATTTTTAAAAGAACTCCAACTTATTAAGCAGCCTTAATAGGTCACCATTGGGTGGCTCATACTTTAAAAAGGGCAAAGGCAGCAAATATTTCAGGTATAGCCAGTTTTGGTCCACAAAACAATATGGCAAAATGGCCAACCACTGTGTGTATGTTTTGTGCTATATTCCAAATGTACTAAAAATTCCTCTGAAGCTAGCAGTAACACTTTTTTGATTTAATACTGTTACTATATACCAGCTTTTGATTTATCTGGTCTTTGCACATCCTGTAGTACTGTTTTTGTACAGAGTTTAGCAAATACCAATGACAAACACTCACAGACCGCTTCTCGGGAGTTAAGGTAACATTCCTGTTCTTCTGCTTTCACAGACGCTTTCATTTAGTGCTGGACCATAAAGAGTTCTGGCTAATCAAGTCACTCCCCTGGTGTGACCTGTCAGTTTGATATCTCCCACTCTCCCTCAAAAACTTAAAATATAGATGGGGTGTGCAACAGGGCAATGGTGTATGCTGTGAACAGTTCAGTTTTTACTCCACATTATTAAGGACACTTTTGTAAATACATTTTTGATAGCTCTTTACAGATATGTTGCTGGGAATTTTGTTTGATTCTAAGGATGGGAGACCACTTGATAAGACACTTAAATTAATTTCTGTCTGTATACGTTCAGAGAGTTGCCATTTTATTTTTCAAATAGATTGATTTCAGATTTAATTAACCCTGTCCAAGCTAGTTACTTTCACAATATCTAGAGCTTCAACCTGGGATTAAGTGGCAGCATAAAAGGAGTTTAAGGGACTTGAGACCTCTTAATGAAGGCAACGGTGCATCAGTCATTGTGTCCTGTATGAATAACAGCAATTTTGTATACTGTAGTTCTCCTCCAGTAATTATGTATATTAGTGCACAGAACAGATGCAACAAATACATTTACATTTATTTTCTTGGCAGACACTTTAATCCAAAGCGATTTACAGAAGAGGTAAACATTATCCAGTAACATTAAGCTAGGGCCTGTTTGTTCAGCAAGTGTATTAGGACAGGTAACAAAAGTTTATTGCCACAAGTGAAAAGATGAAATAACTAATAAAGTTATAATCCTAGATTAATAATTGATAAAACAGTTAAACTTAATGTAACAACAAATCAGTGAACAGTATGAAGGATCACAGAGCATAGGTTTGTTTGTTTTTTTGTTTTCAATCAGTTAGACAGATATTCACAGAACAGGTGCTTCTTAAATACATTGTGGGAGTCAGCAGTTCGGCTGGAGGTGGGCAGCTCGTTTCACCAGCTTGGAACTACACAGGAAAATAGTTTGGATTGAGACTTAATACCATCAAAGATTTGAAGTTAATGCGTGCTGCTAAAGAGAGCCAATGTATCAACCTGTTTAAATACAAGATGAGACACTGCATTCTGGACCTTCTGCAGCGCCATGATAGCACATTCCGATACTCCTTCCAGAAGTGAGTTGTTGTAGTCCAAAATATCAGTTAAAAATTATCAGTAGTTGTAGGTAGGGATGCAGATGTTGAGCTTATTTCATAACCAATTGTTGATCCCAAGTTGTCCATTAATAACTGTTAATGGTTAATAAGAGACAAACTGTCTAATATCACAGAGAGTAGTTCAAGGATACATTTTTATTGATTATTTTTGAATGAATTTCAAAACATTTTATGAGCGACTTCTTTACAGTTTTGCTTAAGTTCAAATTTAATTTCATACTAGTGATACTAGTATAATGCAGACAGACCATGAGAACAACATCATATACTAAATAAGACATTAGACAGATTGTATACTGAAGGCTTTGCCAGTTGCCTTAAGTGTCATGGCTGCTGTCTCCCTCTACTACATGTTCAGAATTGAGTTTATTACGCTTTAGATTATCCTCATTGTATTTTTTCTTACCACAGTTTTAATTTCTCTGCTAGTCTAGGGTTTACTTTTATACACAAGGACTGATTTGTGGTAAATTTCGCACTCTCAGGAGTACTATCAATATAAGAAGTAGGCATGGTATCAAAATTTACAAGACCGTGTTTTGAGCTTTAGATGACCATGCATATGTACAGGACTGATTCCTACCTTGCACCCAATGCTGCTGGTAGAGGCTGCAGCTCTGCAGGATTCTGGGCTAAATTAAGCGGGTGAGAGAGTGTTAATATTAGATTCTGTAAATCAGTGTTATGTTAGTACCCGAAACACATCCTGAACAATGGCTTGTATAATGTGGAAGCATGGTCCTTATAACACCCACTACCCAGGTTCAGACATTCAAACACTGTGACAGTGTAACAGACACCATTACTCTGTGGAATGCTTTGATAGTACTGTATGTTTAGTAGTGGCTGAAAATGACAAATGACAAAATGCCATTGTAAAGAAGTTGCTTTCTGGTCCAGTGAACCACACATGCACCCTTCCTGTAAAGGTGTAATAAATATAGTGAGCAGCAAGTACATGTAAGAGTACGCTGAGAATTTGAGCTTACCCTGAAAATGAAAACTCATGGAGTAGAGAGAGTCAGGAGTACGTTATGATGGAAGGTTCAACCAAGCTGAGAACATTTCATTATGGGTTGATTTTAAGTTATTAATTAAAGTGGTGCTCTAGTAGGCACATTATTTGGACCTAAAAAATCCCTCTGTTAAATTTTATTTCAAAAAATATTTTGTCAACATGATAGTAGAAAGAAAATGGATGGAGTGATTCAACTATGACATCCTGAAAGGTGATGTTGTACTCTTACAGCTATTGAGTGGTTACTGAAAGAAATGCATTTTTACCAGCTACAGTGAGTGATGAAGTCTTCGTCTGTTGCAAAATTTCCCTTTCAATTTACAGACAAGTCTAAAGTTCTGTGTATTGGATTGCAGCACCTCAACTTGGGGGTGCAGACAGTGTCAGTTTTCAGGTCTTCAGGATTTATTGCCATCATTTAATATTAAAGGGAACATATACCTGACTGCTATAGACTTACCCCAACCATTTGTGTTTATTTTTATTTTTTTTTCGAAAAAAATCATTCTTTTTAATTTGATGCTCTCTTAAAGCAGTTGAGTAAGTTCTTCTTCCGTGCCCCTTAAACTGTTATTTATTTATTTTTCCTCAGAGCAAAAAAGACTACAACCTTCGAGCTCAAGTGGTCGGCAGACCTGGTTAGTAGGAACACACTACATGCTGAGTGATGAATGAGTGATGGGTGTAGATGGCAGTGAATGGATGAAAAGTTTTTATTTATTTATTTTTTGGAACTTCCATGGGTATGAGGAGTTTCTGATAAATGATCTGTTTTGGTCCTGAAATTAACATAAAGCTCTATATTCGAGCATGACCAACCTGTTGAAGCATATCAGATCTCAGCCTCACTGATTATCACATTTCATGTACATAGGTTGTGTATGACACCAGTGAAGACAGGGGAAAATAAAGATTGGTCTGGTTATTTGACCATTTAAGAACTTAAAAATAGGAAAGTGATTGCCTGCCACATGAATGATAGATAACATAGTGCAAAAGCCGGTTTGGTTTGCAGCAAGAAATAGCAGTTTACCTTTCATTTAAAACTTGTATTATTTGTGGTGCTAATAATAAATTATGTAATTTTTTTATACAAATAGACAAGAAATTAATACACAAACTGTTTTCCTATTATTATGTTGTACTTTTTACCTTTTAACAAGTTAAGAAGATGTTGTAGGTAATATAAGTTAGTTAGGTTTTGGCAGGTTGTAAGTAAATCTCTTGCATACTCCCCCCAAAATTGTCAAAATATATCCATGAATCTAATCTACTGTGTCATTTTTTACAGATAAAGTACTGCTATGTTCACTGAAACTTGAAAACCTCTTTTATCATTTGTCTGTGGTTCATTTTGCTGCTTGCCTTCTAATTTCTGTTATTATAATGACTAAGAACAGAGCTTGTCTGATTTTTTTTTTTTCATTTAACAATTTACAGTTCATACTGTGACTTTAATTTTAATTATTTCTTTCTATGTGCATTGCTCAATATCTCTATTACAAATAAAATGCAAAATTACATATGATAAAAACCACAATATTGAGCACAAAACAACATTCACATGTAGAGGGGAATATAAGCAGTTAGTGTTTCCTTAACAGTATTCCCTGCGTTTGTTTTTTTTTTTTTAATAAAATATATATTTTTGATTGACTCCTAAAAATCAAAATGCACTCTGTGTGGAATATCGGAATTGGAATAGTAAAGAAATCAATGGGTGAACTGGTTTCTTTAAATATGGAGTAACAGTATTGCTGTCATGCTAATGTAATGTAATTTCAAACATTAGGGAAATGGTGCAGTTGTTATAACAAATTAAGACCACAAGGCAGAATATAAAGTAAAGCATACATCAGAGGCTTTTTTTCCAACTCCCATCTCCCCCTCTCAAATCGCTCTGATTACTTTTTTTCTTGCCTGTAACCCTTCATGAACTTGCTTCACCCGTTTTTAGAGTTGATATACCTCAGACAGCTTTAAATTCACTCATGGAGATCACTCCTAGCAAAGCCTGATAGTCTCTCTTGTGGGAACTCTGCCTGAACATACTACTGTAACCTGTAAAGAGCCGGGTATCCAAAGCGGGTCTTCACCTCACCAGTCTTTTAAAGGGACATCAGTATGTAACCTGCTACCCTCTAGCAATGGGGTGGAAGGGTACAGGCATTGACTGACTTTAAATTTACAACTTGGCCATGGCTAGGTTTCTTTAGTTTCCTCTTGTTGGAGAGTCTAAGTAAACTATCTTCTGAATTGTTTACTTAGTGTACAGAGGGTAATAGTATCTTTTTACACAGAGGACGTCGCATCTCTTTCCTGTTTTGGTGTCTGTGAATATTCTCGTTCTAGGATACTGTGCCAGTGCGGGCCTCTTTCTCTGAGATTTTATTGGGAAGTTTTTATTTTTCCTTTACCCAAAGTCTAAGTGCTGCTCTTCTCCCTAGCATTCACTTGCCAGCAAGACGCATCTTCACAAAGCATCTCATTAAACGCAAAATTGGTCTTTTGTTGTGAAATTGGCAAATCTGAAAACTGGTCAAGATGAGGGAATGCTGTTAATAGAAAGTAGTGCAAACAAGGGGTGTTGTTTAGCATTTAATTATGTCATCAATTATAGTATTTCTGTAATGCAGCCTCCATGATAAGACAAAATTACTTATAATTTTACTTAGTACATAATTTGATCAGTGTTTAAGTACATGGACTAAGTAAATGAACTGTCAAGTAATAAAAAGTAAAAAATAATATTGCAATGCTTTCTGTGGTGATAAATCATTAATACTCTTTTAATATAGTCTGTAGCAATTATCAGAATTTCACAGGAGTGCATTTAGTTTTACTTAAATTACAGATTGCATTCATTTAGATAATGTGTTGCTATAAAAATGCATTTATTCTATATTCTCAAAGGTGGCGATCAATGTGTTTTGCTGAAAGGTGTGTGGTACTGTAAAGATTCTGATACAAAATGATCTATCCACATTACATCTACCCATCATGTGTTTCAGTTCATTTATGTTTTTATTTTGCTATTTGCTATTTTATTTTGTTAAATTTTGCAGACATTGTCAAATGAAAATTAAATGCTGCAACGCTAAAATAGAGGCCTGTCTTCACCACTGGCAGGGGTACTTGAAGTCTGCAGTTCTCTACTTTGCACTATTTGTGTCTTTCTTTATGTTGTCTACAATGAAATTGGAGAATTTTTTTCCAGTTGGTTTTGGTGTTCACATGTGTCCTGATAGACCAAAGTTGGTCTCTGAAATATTTAAATTTATTCTGAATTAACATAACTCCACAAACAAGAGTTAAAGTTCCTTATGAAAAAAGAAAGTGGATGGTGACCTGATGTGTGTCTAAACATCTCCCCCACCCGTAAAATAATGTTTATCATGTCTCCTTTATGCCTGAATCTATAATAATTTAGTGTGAAAACATCCTCTTAATATCAACAATCCATCATTGTAATCCAGAGATTTTTAAAGACATTCATATATATGCAAAATATACTTGACGTATCTCAAAAGGATCCTCCCATTGTACTAGCCAGTGGAGACTCTTGCAATATTTGAAATGCATTTTTACAGTTAAAGATTAGTATTAGTCAAGTCAAGGATTTTTCTTATTAGTTGTAGTATGTTGACACTGTTGAAGAATCACAATATAAACATTTTGTAATAAATCTCATGATTATATCCTATCACTGGGTTCCTAGAAATTGCAATGCCTACCTATAGGACCTTCATATTCATAAGAAATGGCAAATGTGTCCTAAACTTCCACTTTTATATCACTATCAATTTAATTTCCTTTAGGGTGGAATAATTACTATTATTTTATCAACCAGCCTCCTGTTTACATGTAGCAAAACTACACAGTATAATACTGTAGAAAGTTACTGTTTTATTTATTCGTTTGTTTATAATTGTTATGTAATATTTAAATTATACAAAGTTCCTTTATTGTTCCTTCCTTTATTGGCATTATATGGTACAATGAGATTCAATATGCAAATCCTCCATAAACTTTTTTTTCCCTATAAATGATAAGAAAATAATACGATTAAAAAAACTATACAAAATATACAATATGAAAGCATAAGCACAATATACATCTACATATAGTGTAGATACTGCAAATGGTTCATAAAGTGGCTCAGGTTGCACAGTAGTACAGTGTAGTGCAAGTTTGCAGTGAGGTAATTGTAATTATAAGTACAAACAGTTCTATTGGGACCACTTGATGGACTGATTGAGTGCATTTATAGCACATGGGAGGAAACTTTCTGATCCTTGAGGATCGTGCAGGAAAGGCTGTGAAGCGTCTGGGAGATAAAATTACAGGTTAAAATACTCTCTTTGGTGCACTGCGAGTAACAACGAAAAGCAGCTATGGTATTTGGAATAGTTTGGCCATTCCGTGTACTGTTATATTATTACAGAATAATTTCAATCAAGTGACTTAAATTTGTAAACAATATGCATTTAATTTCATTATATTTGATAAAGCCTGTGTCATGGGTGTGAGTCTAAAAAAGAAAGGGAAACGACGCAGACATTAATTGTTGTAACACAACAGTTTTGAGAAATCATTTATCTAGACGTCACCCATAAATATAATCTTGTTGACATCCAAACAAGTATAGCCTAAACAATGTACACTGGAGAGAGCATTTAGCTCCAAGCATCCATTTACTTCGCTTCATGCCCAAAAATAACAGAATCTATAGCAGTTTTTAGCTGTAAGGACAAGAGATCCTACATCGGTTGTTGAAAACGAGGTCTTTTGACAAATGATAAAGGTTTTTGAAGTGCATTATGCTATACCAAGCAGAAAGCAACTGAGTGAAGTTATTGTGCCTAGGCTTTATGAAGATCTTAAGCAAAGTATCACCATGTGTTTCAGGCCAGTGGAGTGAATAACTCTTAACTGGCGACAGCTAAACATCCATGGCAGCAGGTTCGTACGTGACAATCGCACATTAAAAACGACTGGGCACCTGTGGCGGATATGATGCAGACAAGCATGCTGGTCACACCTGGAGCAACCACACTGTCTATTTACAGAGCAGCTGAGATGACTCACTGTTGTTCCAAAATTTTTTCAATCATTTCAAATGCACTGTTCCATTACGTGGCCATATAAATCACAGGTTTGCGTTTTGCCAAGTCCAATGAACGTTGCTTCTCTTTAAGAACTTGGTTAGCTGTGAAATACGGTGGAAAAAGTTTGCAATGCGCCTCACTTGGCTAAGCAAGCAGGCAATTGTTGGAATTTTCATAATATTTTCATAATAGCCTGCAACACAAAAATGAGCATGTGCTCAAAGCAGTGACTTTAAGTAGCTCCATTATAGCTCCATAATAGTGGTGTTAGCAGTCACGTTGGCCAGTTCTTTTTGTTTTATGTTCCATTCATTCAGTGCCACTATCAACAAGCATCAGCTCTGAATCCTCATTTTAAAATGCTTCCTTTTTGTCTAAGGACTGTTGGGACATATTTTTAAAATACAGTGGGGCAAAAAAGTATTTAGTCAGCCACCAGTTGTGCAAGTTCTCCCACTTAAAAAGATGAGAGAGGCCTGTAATTTTCATCATAGGTATACCTCAACTATGAGAGACAAAATGAGCAAAAAAATCCAGAAAATCACATTGTCTGATTTTAAAGAATTTATTTGCAAATTATGGTGGAAAATAAGTATTTGGTCACCTACAAACCAGCAAGATTTCTAGCTCTCACAGACCTGTAACTTCTTCTGCAAGAGGCTCTTCTGTCCTCCACTCGTTACCTGTATTAATGGCACCTGTTTGAACTCGTTATCAATATAAAAGACACCTGTCCACAACCTCAAACAGTCACACTCCAAACTCCACTATGGCCAAGACCAAAGAGCTGTCAAAGGACACCAGAAACAACATCGTAGACCTGCACCAGGCTGGGAAGACTGAATCTGCAATAGGTAAGCAGCTTGGTGTGAAGAAATCAACTGTGGGAGCAATTATTAGAAAATGGAAGACATACAAGACCACTGATAATCTCCCTCGATCTGGGGCTCCACGCAAGATCTCACCCCGTGGGGTCAAAATGATCACAAGAACGGTGAGCAAAAATCCCAGAACCACACGGGGGACCTAGTGAATGACCTACAGAGAGCTGGGACCAAAGTAATAAAGGCTAACATCAGTAACACACTACGCCGCCAGGGACTCAAATCCTGCAGTGCCAGACGTGTCCCCCTGCTTAAGCCAGTACATGTGCAGGCCCGTCTGAAGTTTGCTAGAGAGCATTTGGATGATCCAGAAGAGGACTGGGAGAATGTCATATGGTCAGATGAAATCAAAATAGAACTTTTTGGTAAAAACTCTACTCGTCGTGTTTGGAGGAGAAAGAATGCTGAGTTGCATCCAAAGAACACCATACCTACTGTAAAGCATGGGGGTGGAAACATCATGCTTTGGGGCTGTTTTTCTGCAAAGGGACCAGGACGACTGATCTGTGTCAAGGAAAGAATGAATGGGGCCATGTATCGTCAGATTTTGAGTGAAAACCTCCTTCCATCAGCAAGGGCATTGAAGATTAAACGTGGCTGGATCTTTCAGCATGACAATGATCCCAAACACACTGCCCGGGTAACGAAGGAGTGGCTTCGTAAGAAGCATTTCAAGGTCGTGGAGTGGCCTAGCCAGTCTCCAGATCTCAACCCCATAGAAAATCTTTGGAAGGAGTTGAAAGTCCGTGTTGCCCAGCGACAGCCCTAAAACATCACTGCTCTAGAGGAGATCTGCATGGAGGAGTGGGCCAAATTACCAGCAACAGTGTGTGAAAACCTTGTGAAGACTTACAGAAAACGTTTGACCTCTGTCATTGCCAACAAAGGGTATATAACAAAGTATTGAGATGAACTTTTGTTATTGACCAAATACATTTTTTCCACCATAATTTGCAAATAAATTCTTCAAAAATCAGACAATGTGATTTTCTGGATTTTTTTTTTCTCATTTTGTCTCTCATAGTTGAGGTATACCTATGATGACAATTACAGGCCTCTCTCATCTTTTTAAGTGGGAGAACTTGCACAATTGGTGGCTGACTAAATACTTTTTTTGCCCCACTGTATGTGTAACTTGTAGAATTTTAGAAATTCACAAGTCTTCCTGCTGTATCTTTAATTTTGACTATCCATCCATCCATTATCCAACCCGTTATATCCTAATTACAGGGTCACGGGGGATGGGGGTTTGTCTGCTGGAGCCAATCCCAGCCAACACAGGGCGCAAGGCAGGAAACAAACCCCAGGCCGGGCGCCAGCCCACCGCAGTAATTTTGACTAATTCAGGATTATTTTGAATGTCCAATAGGGAAATAAATTTGACTAACAGTTTAGTTGAAGGCTGTCTACATGGAGATTCATAAGGTATTGAATAACATTTATTATTTAAGAAGCAATATTTGATTATTTTATAATAATACTATTCACAAGATGGAATTGATGTTTTATAAACTTGATGCCATTACATTGTATTAAAACAAAGAGCTCACCCATAATATCAGTGGAATCTGAGGTGGCGATACATATGTTGTTCAGAATTTACCATAATTTAACTGAGTGCTGTGCTGTGAATTTTTTTTTAATAAAAAGAGCACTATTTTGTCCCACATCTTCCAAATATTAATGTTAACCATTCATTACTAATCAAGTATTTCTTATTAAATGTAATTCCATGCCTATGCATATGTTATGAAGTCACTGTGTAGACACCCTTCAAATAAAGTGTTATTGAAATTTGTCACATTATAATAATGTTCCGTATGCATGGTTATTTCTAAAAAAGCCACCACTTCAAATATATTGGTGCATGCTAATTCAATCAAAATAAAATCGATCCTGAATTGAATCTGGGCATTATGAGTTGGAATTGAATCGAATCAGGACATCACTGCTGATACACAGCTCTAATTAAGATACAATTAAAACAATACTTTACCCTAAAATGACATTTATTTGTCACTTATCCTGTGTAGTTTGTAGTGATGGCTGAGAAAAAAAAAATTTATCTCATGTTTTCATTCAGAGCGGAGATATCAAAGTTTATGCTAGAATAGTGGTCAAATGCTTGTTAGTGTCGGAGCACATTCCATTTACATTCACAAGAGCGTTTTCCAGAAGTGACTTGTTTAACAACATTTTAGCAGAAATACCTGTGTTTGGAACACTGTTAATGCACAACTGGATGACTTGACATATGGATTATGCAACATGAGTAACACAAGATTTTTTCCTTTCTGCATAAAACTATGATATCCCATTTTTTTCTCCACCATCACTACAAATTAAATAGACTAAATAACATATGCAAAATATATCATTTTTGGGTAGGAATTCTTACAGGGAGCAAACCCCATGGGGAAAATGGTTTAATCTATTAGGAACATAAAATAAGTGTTAAAAGGTTAAAAAAAAATGTGTATATATAATACAACTGCACTTTTCTCAGTACAGAATAAGAGAATGAAAAAAGAAGCTAATTACACAATGAGCTCACCTTTAGATAAAATAACTTGCTTATTGTGAAGTTGGTTGGAAGCCTCAGTGGTTCCTTTAAGACTGAAAAATACTGGTAGTGGGTAACACTGTAAACAGTGCAGTAAGCTTTGCTGTTATAAGGTAAATGTAAAATGTAATCACAAAATATAAAAAACTGCATAGTCTAGGTACTGATACTTTTAAATCAGAAAACTGTGTCAACCAGATGAATTAACTATATTATGTCTAAAGCAAGCAAGTTGATAGATTTTAGGTAGACTTACTAGGGAAAAAAACATTTTTCAACTACTAAATACAGGGTGAGTCAAAATTATGTTAACATTAATGGTAGTGCTATGTATATACTTATATACAATTTTGTGGACAGTTTATGTGCCACATATGGTATACATTGAACCCTCGTTTATCACAGTTAATCCGTTCCAGACTCTACCGCGATAAATGAATTTTCGCAAAGTAGGATTCTTTATTTATAAATCGAATATTTTCGCAGTTAGAGTATAGAAAACCTGTTTACGACCTTTTAAATACGTTTTTTAACATTATTAGAGCCCTCTAGACATGAAATAACACCCTTTAGTCACCATTACACTCGTATTACCCAATATATTAGACAAAATAAGAGAAAATAAGACCTATTAGATGTTACAAATATCATAGTATTATTATTGTACTGTACATTTAATTACACACACAGTTCTTACACACAACCACTAACCTATGAAGGCACGAGCTCAGTAGGAGAGTCTTCAGGTTGTAAGCTGGAGCGCTGATCGCACCCTCAGAGGACACACACAGTCCTGGGAAAACCCCTGAAACAGCTGACAGTCTACCTTCACATTGCTCCTTACCCTTCTTACTTGCGCTATAACGCGTGATAAACCTCTCACGCGGTACTCCGCTTACTTAAAAGTATTGTGCAGCGCCTCTCAGCTTTGGAATTGGTTGTTTTGTTTCTCTCTCTCTCTCTCTCAGACATTCTCTGCTCCTGGCGGAACTGTCATCTCTGACTTGTCAAGGAGTACGTTTAAACTTTTGAAAGGAGACAAATGTTTGTTTGCAGTGCTTTTAATAAAGTTCTTTATTTTCCACAATCTCCTGTGTCTCTGTGCAAATCTGTGACCCAAGCGTGACAAGGTGGTGTAGTATCTTCAGCAGGTGCGTCGCTGTCTTCTTCCGCTGAAGGAGTACTAGGAGTAGGCAGTGGGTGTCTGGGTGCGCGGCTGAAGAACATCTTGATAGGTAGTTGCTGGCGCTGTCTTGTCATATGCGTGAGGAGGCTTTTGTAGGGTATTGCCATCTTTGATCATATCCAAGAGTTTCACCTTCTCCTGGATGGTAAGCATCTTCCTCCGGCGCTTAATTTCATTGTCAGAAGGCTTAGAAAAAGCAGCACATTTAGGAGCCATCGCGGGGCTTAGATAAAAGTTCTCAGAAAGCGCATGCGTAGTGACGTAAGCATGTATGAGAAAAAAGCGCGATAGAGTGAAGCCGCGAAAGTCGAAGCGTGATATAGCGAGGGATCACTGTACATGTATTGAACATGATGGCGAACATAGACATTCCTATAAATCATCTTGCACATATGAAGTATGTTTTGTGAATAAATTGATTCTGCCATTCAAATGTTAACATAATTTTGACTCGCCCTGTATTATAATGCTGAGTCAGGTATACGTTAGAACAAAAATATGTCCCGTTATTTGACTAAATCTGCCGTGCCAACATTCTGAGAAGTCTTAAGTAGCATCGTCTTTGCAGCAACTATATTTGTTGTAAACTTCTAGACAACCCTTGGTTTTGTGCGTACATGTGTTTCCCACTTTTTAAAATCATTGTTTCATTCTTATACTATTTATAATACTATATAGACACAAAGTGTGTGCGTTTGTGCATTAGGGAGTTTTTCAGTTTAACTGAGAGCAATGTCTCATAAAGTGTCTTTCTCTTTTTCAGCATGCCCCCTGCTAGCCCTCCCTTTCCAGGCCCTCTAATTAGAGTGTAGTGTCTCTTTTGTTTTGTCGGCGCTATCTGGTTACCAGTGGAGGGGTGAGCTTCAATAATTGATACAGTAGACAAAGGAGCAGGCAAATGCAATCCTAGCTAGTAAGCCTGCATGCATACAGGACAGCTGTTCCCAACATAACCAAAGAACAGGCGTTTCTAGGGTGATTGCTAATCAACTTTTGAAAGCAGCAGCTTATTTTATTTATTTATTTATTTTTATCATCTTAACTGGGATGCTGGTGGTATAGCTTGGGCTCTTTCAGGCAGGGTATTGGGTTTCATGCTCCAGTGACAGCTTTGCTGGCTAAGGTTAATTTGTTTATCCACAACAGAAAAGGGTTTTTATAGCTTCCTCTGCAGTTGCCAAGCTCTGCCCCCCCCCCCTCTCTCTCTCCCTCCCTCTCCCTCCCTCCCTCTCTCTCTCTCTCTCTCTGCTGAAATCTTCCTCCTGCTGCCTTGTCTGTCTTCACTGTCACATCCACCCTTTTCTCGAGTTCCCTTCTTTTACTTTATCTTGGCCCTACATGGCCTCTATCTTATTTTCCTTACCTTATAATCTGGATTATTGTATTGCTGTGCTCCTCTCTGATAGTCTTCAAATCTGAAAAAGGCAACTCTAGCTTGATATGCTATTCAAGAGCAAAAGGTATTTGATGTCTGCTAATTTTGTAGAGAGAGTTTTTGAGTGAGTGTGTGTATCTATCTATCTATCTATCTTTATTTATTTATTTTTTTTTTTGTTTAAAATTTCTGAAAAGTGCACCAGGAATTATTTATTTAGTTATTAATGATGTACAATTTTGACTTCATATTACTTATATAGGCATTTTTAGAGAAGACAGTGTCAAGTTCTGGTAACTTTAATTCTACTGTTCTGATGATGGTTAACTTGTTGAATGTTGTGTGTTTCAGCCACAGGGACTGTGGACCACAACTGTTTCAAACCAATTTTGATTGCTCCCTTAGGATAAATGTAGGATTAAAATTAGTGCCTAATAATTTAAATGCAACCTGCAGCCTAATTAAGATTATGGAAGTGAAGCAAAATACATTTTAGCAAATGTTGATTGTCATTGTGCTAGTCTCTTTTTTCTTCTTTAAGAATAACAGCAGATGTACTCTGGTTTTACTTCCAGAATAGTGTTAGTTGGTTGATGAGTCTAAATTGGCTCACTATGTGTGTGAGTGATATACTAACACTTTATTCAGGGTCTGTTCATGACTTGGGTCTAATGCTATAGTGATCTTAGATTATTAGAAGATGTATTCCTGAAGATGTGACCATTTCATCATAGCTTTTACACCCGAGAGACCTAAAGAATGGAATTAGGTTGTCTTATTAAAATGTGGCATACGTGTAAATTGTGTGTCCAGCATTTTAACTTACTTAGCTATAGCTGCAACTGTTTGGTTAGCAGTTTATGCATTTTACAAATGTATTTTATACACTTTTTAAGATGCAGATTTTTGTCTTCAAGGCTAAAAAGACTCAGAAGGAACATCTAATAAAGTTTCTCCCCAAAGTTTTATTTGCACTTTAAACTCACAGCTGTAACTGAGCTAATTGTATATTTTTCTATAATGTATAATCTCTTCCTGGTCAGTCATGCAATTTAGTAATTTAAAACTAAAATGGAAAGCAGTGACATTTTTATTATTTTATAGCTGTTTTTACTCAAGGTAACTTTACATTATCGTCGTATATTAACATTTTTTACACTTTTTATGTAACTGTTTCACAGGTAGTTTGTTTAAGGCGTTAGCATTTCACTTTCAGCTCCTTTAAGTCTTTATCCACTTATTAAGTATTTAAGTCTTTTTATCAAATGTTCCTTCTGTATGTGGTAATGAAAATGGTTATTCGTTTCTTTTGCAAAATTTTGATTAAACTGAAGTGTACAGATAGTTCAGAAAATGTTTTTTTTATATATATTTATTTGGCATTGATAACTAATTTTATTTGGACTTAAGGTCTTTGCTGTCATTGTTCTGTTTTGGAATAATTGAATCTTGAATTGCCTACAGTAACATAACAGACTGCACTTTAAGTACTTACTGCATGGAGAAACCTTTGTACCTACTTGTTTGTGGACAACTGTGTCTGTCATTTGCACAGAGATCCTGGCAACCATATTTCAAAGGTCACAAAGTGGCACGTCCCCATCAATTAATATGTGTGTTTGTGTGTAGGTGTGGTTCACAGTTAAAACTACTGAGAATGAACATGAACTCATAATCTGTTTAACCTGTGTGTAAGTTAGAAAAGTCCAGTCCTCTCAGTTTAGGATTTGTCTATGTTTGCTATAGAGTTATTCGGTAGTACACACAAATGGCACTAATGGTGTTTAAAAATAACATTTCTGAAATTTAAAAAAAGCTCAAATTAATTATCTATTATTGTTCAAACCATACACTGTTTGTGTGAACAGAGCAACTAATTCCAACAAAATATAGTCTAATTTAGAAAATATTTTCAGAGTGCGATCATGTTCTTGCCCCTTGAATATGAAACATGATAAAACCCTGGCTTTGAACTGCTCTTCATTTAGCATTTTTCTAATTAAGCAGCTGCTTCCCTTTTTTATATTAACTTTGGCCTGTCTTTCTTTGAATTATGGAGTAGTTTGTGCATAATACAACTCTATTTTAAAATATTAATTTCAATGTTCCCCAGTATTCATGCACAAAAGAATAGTTTAATTGCTAATTCATATAGGTTGACATAGAAACAAAAGTACACAGATGTTTCACATTTCTTCCAATTCTGCAGGTTTTTAACGAATACAGAGATTGTGCCACTGAAGATATAAAATTCTTATTATAAATAAAGCTCTGGAATTAATAATTCATTTTAATACAGTATTTTTTCACAATGACCATCAAGAAGAAGCATTATTTATGTAGATTTGGGGTACCCAGCAGCTACGGACTGTTACTGTAAAATGATGTGATTTTTCTAGAACTACTGCCATACAGGACATATTTTCTAATTCTGGTTGGAAATGCAAGTATGTATTTCACTGTACTCTGCATGTGAAACTACAGTTACTACTATACTTGCAGTATTAGAATGCACATCTATATCTTTCACTTCAATATCTATGTTAACAATCCTCACCCATATGATAACTTCATGTAACCAGAAAAAGTCCTGCAGAGCTACTTCACTATCATCTTTCCTGTCATTCATGTCTCTGGTGACTCTTCCTATGAATTCAGTGGACGGATTGGGAGCGCATGGGGCATCATGAGGTCGCTGGAAAGGGGTGTGTGGCGCTCCCGATATCTATGCAAAAGGACGAAAGTCCAAGTCTTTAGGGTCCTGGCGCTTCCTGTCTTGCTATATGGTTGCGGGACATGGACGCTATCCAGTGACCAGAGACAAAGACTGGACTCCTTTGGTACTGTGTCTCTCTGGAAAATCTTTGAGTATCGGTGGTTTGACTATGTGTTGAATGAGCGGTTGCTTATGGAGACCTGAATGAGGCACATTACCTGCATTGTGAGGGATTGTCAGTTACTGCACTATGGCCATGTGTTTTGCGATTCCTAGAGGGTGATCTGGCTTTCAGGATCCTCATTGTTGAGGACCCGAGTGGCTGGACCAGGCCAGGGGGACGCTCATGTAACACCTGGCTACGGCAGATAGATAGTCATTTCTTGAGGGTGAGACTTGACTGCGTGTCTGCCTGGGGGATTGCCAACCAGGATTCTGAGCTGTTTCATCATGTAGTGGGTGCAGCAACATACTGTACCAGTGCATGCTTCCCAACCTGACCAGACCTGACCTTATTATTCTGTCATCTTTAATACCATATCAGTGAGGAAGAGTTTTGATATCTAATATTAGACAGAAAAGTAAAATATGCTCAAAGCTGTTTCTTAACAGCAATATTCTAGAATTATTGGGTGTGAGATTTCACCGTAGGCAGTTTCATGGTTCCAATGCGTGTTGATATAGACTGATGCTCTATATTCATAACAAAAAGTTTTTAGCACTGTTAACAACAAGTGGAAATAGTTAAGAATATGATCAGACTGAAATGTGCTTTTACCACCTTAGAAGGAAAGCAGATATATGATGTGGCCTAACTCAGACCTGTTACTGTTATGTGCAGAACAGGCATGGTAATCAATAAACAGAGTGCACATAGATATACTATTTAAAATGTTTTATGATGGTCAGCATTTTATTTATTTTTCCAAGCCTGAGCTATGTTTTTAATTACTTTCACAGTAACTGCCAATTCCAGTATTGGATTTTTAGTAAAGTTGCTGTTTTCCAATATCACTCATCTCTTCATAAACATCTGGGCACTTCAAAGCAGGCATTTCTTTACAAATCTGAATATCAATTATTTAAATAAACGAACAAACATTATTTGAAGAGAAAATATGTTGAGAAATTATTTACTTTGCAACATAATAGAAACTTTTAGCTAAAATATATTTAACTTTATCTGTTGTTAATGGTACAGAGATGTAAAAGTAATATACTTTATTTGCACTTTTAATTATTAGTCCACTATCTTATATATTAATAATAGGAGGAAACTGTGAAGCCATTATAAAATTGCAATCTAAATATATTTTGAATAAGTTGAAACAGTATTTTAAAATCTGGGAATTATGTCTTAATAAGAGTAAAACTGAAAATGAACACATTGCAATTCCCAGACCTGCTTTGTGCAATTCAGGTTGTTTCACAAAAATACTTCCTTTGCCAAATGTCCATCTTTAGGTCAGTACCACATGACCACTTGATCTCCAGGGTCTCAGGTCAAGTACATTCATCACTTCATACAGCACAAAATGTTCTAATTAAACATAGTAATACAAAATAAAGGAGACTGGGAAAACTAGGTCAAACAAAAACCCCAATACTTTAGAAAAATCATGATTGTGAAAAATTCCATTATCTATTAGATTGCAATCTAAATGCACATATGACCATTAATAAGAATTTGTGTTAAATTTCTTGAATGTGCTGAATTGTTAATATTAAATCAATGGAGCTCAAGTCTATTTGGAAGTCACCTGTACAAGATGTTATCTGGATGTGTGCTTTGGTGGTGCTTGTCTGTTATGTTCAGGGCTAAAGCTTTTAGTCCCATGTAGATAGCTCCAGAGTTTATTTTGTCTTTCACCTACTTTATTACTGTCAGTTCTCTCTTACTTTTGTCTCCCTTTGATGTCTTTTCTTATTATTTTTTATTATTAAAATAAATGCAACTTGCTTGATTGACCTATGTCCTTGAGACTAATCCAGGTGTGATAAGGAGACATAACAGAATATTGCTCTGTTTGTTTTTCTCCAGCTCTCTTTCTCATATCACATTATATAATTAGTCAATTTCCAAAGAATACAATGGTATGCTAATAATATGTTTATTAAATTTCAAAGCGTATATGAAATGCAATGTGCTTGTGTGATCCAACCCCTTACAAGAATCCCACTGTAGTGGAGTAAAAGATACTTTTCACGTTTGATTTTGTATATGTGTAAAGTAAAATATCAAGCTTGAGATATTGCAAAAGTTTATATATAATGTTTTCTCCTGTTTCTTTTAGTATAAAAATAATACTATTTTGGGATGAACATTTTATTTTATTCAATTTTTGTTAGAAATGCACAATATATCGGAAATTGTATTGCTATTAGCCTATGTTCATTAAAAATGACATCGAAAATGGTCAGTTGTGTACATTTAAACCAATACTGCCAACCGATATAATTCGGGCTTATCAACATTGTCTTTTCACTAAATAATTAAATGTTGGTTTCATTGTTCGGTGAGGCAGACATTAAGCTGCAGAAAAACATGCATGTAAGCACAGCCCCTTGCGCTCACACACACACACACACAAAAAAACAAAAAACGGGGTTCCCTAGTTTTGCTGACAGCAGCACTACGCATGTTGTTTACTCATTGGGCAGATATCGCTAGTAAAGTAACGTGTCAGTCATGTGGTCATATTTTTCTTTGAAAAATGTAGACAACATATTTGCTATCTGCTCTGCCTGCAAAAATGAGAGAATGCGAGGAGACTTTATAATTAAATCTTTCAATATCACAAATTTAATTACCCATCTGAAGAAACACAGTAACGAATTATACACGGAATTTTAGCAACTAATGCTACCAAAACAAAAGTTAAATCAAGTCGCTGTGGAAAAATATTGGAGGAATTTAATTTAGTGGGTACTTTAAAAAGGAGGTACAGGCTCACCTACATGGTAGAATGCAGGTTTAAGTTTTGTACCTTGTGAAAGATGCGTCTCCTGTGTCTAAACTGTAAAAGATTTTAAGGCAAGATCTACTCCAGTTTTAATGCACACATTACTAACAATCACCCTAAAATATACACCAGTCTCTCAGTATTTCAAGGCACACCTGTGTTAGAAAGTGTTTAATTGCGGAACAGCTTGCGCTGTATCTCTTAAAAGTCCATCCGCATCACACTTTACTGAAGTAAATAAAAAAAAAATATCGCCCATTGGTTATCGGTATTGGCAAAGATGGACAAAAACATATTGGTTATCGGTATCAGAATTTCCATATCGGTGCATCACTAATTTTGGCATTTTAAGACAGAGAATTGTGACAACAATGTAACAACCTACCCTAATAAATATGTAGAAACCCAATACTATTCTGCGCAGTTTCACTTTTATTTATATATTTCATGAGCAATAAATACACTTTATATGCATATTTTTTCATGAATATGAGCTTATATATTCATATATACTGTATAAACACTCTATATTGTTATATACCAAAATGTGTCAAAGGTAAAAATACTGTCAAATGTCCTGTAAGATAAAATAATCAACACTTTGAATCAGGAAAGGTTATAAACAGACATCCAAAGATTTAACAATGTTATTAGCCACTATTTAATCGCTGATTTAAAAAAAATGGAAAACAGTTGTTCTTTGAATACCAAGCCATGATGTAGTTGACTAATAAGAATTTAAAAGTAAAAATGGTACAAGATGCAAAGAAAATACTTGTACTCAAATACAAAGAATGTTGAGTGTCAGTTTCAGCCCATATAGTAAGGAAATGCATAAAAAAGAACTAGGTGGTTTGGTACAGCAATAAAAGGCCTCTTTTTCACTGGCAGCACAGAGTAGCCCACTTGGAATATATCAAATGCCATCCACAGAAATCTTAGGACTTCTGGGATAAAATATTGTGGAATGATGAGAGGAAAAAATGAACTTCTCCAGTGGCAACCATAAACTCTACATTTGAACAGGAGTCAAAAAAGTTTTATAAAGAAAAACACACCATCCTTATTGTGACACTTGGGAAGTTGAACTCTGCTGTTACCATGGTGTGTGACCTACAGCAGAACAGGACGTTTGGTCAAAATCGACAGCAAGATGAATGCATGCATCAGCCTGAAAGCTATGCATAGAGGTGACGTTAGACTTTCAGACATGGTAAAAATCCAAAGCACAAGTCCAAATTCACCCTTCATTGGCTGCAGTGGAAGAAATTGAAGGACTTGAAATGGCCCTCACAGCTCCTGGACCTCCGTATTATTAAGCCACTGTGGAGAGCCGTGCAGTATGTGCAATGCAACCAAGGAATTAACATGAACTGGAGGCTTTTTGTCAAGAAGAGCTGGCAGCTTTACTACCTGAGAAGGTAAAGGGCCTCATTGACAACTAAATAAAAGGCAGCAAGCAGCCATTGGGGCTCAAGGAGGCAACCTATGATATTAAGGACCACGGGTGTGTAAACTTTTGTGAATGGTCATCTGTGCTGTTTCAGTTAGAATTTTATAATAAATACATAATTCTGTGATGATAAATAGATTCATTTGAGTACACCGGCTGAATTTTCAAATGTTACTTGCAGATGGTAACACTTCATTATCTGTGTCCTGATGCTTGAATCTTGTTGCTTATTGTCAGCATCAGTTCCCTGATGAAATTTTAAGAATAATACATTTGCAACACAACACATAAATAAGTGATGTTACAGGTAAACTGTAAGGGTACCAGAAATATTTTATTAACCAAGAGTAACTAATTTTAATGCGTTCTATTTGTAATAGCAGGTATCAGTAAAATAGTCTCTCTTTGTTTTACAGCGCGGATCTGACGAGCTTCTTTCTTCTGGATTTGCTAACGGCCATTCTACCATGAACAGTTCTACTCCTTCTGCAGGTACTATATTTGTTTTTGAACTAGTGAGAATGTACAATTATGTTTGCAATATTTTTTATAGTGAATGACAAATTAGTTGTTTGTTACAGAGGTTAATCTGGTGTACATGAAGGAAACAAAAAAGTGTTGTCCTAGGATTAGGCATTTAGTGCTTTCCACGTTACTAGATGTTTTAATCTGGCGTTGATTTTTTTGTGGCTTTCTTTCATTTATAGTTATTGTCTTATTCCATCATCAGATAAAGTAAGTTATTTTACTGAAATGTATAAATGAATGAAAAAAGGAAATGCCTAAGTGCATTTTCTAAATATCGTATGCTAGTAATACAACAAAACAAGAATAGATGAAAACTAGTGAAAACCATTTGAATATTAGAATTCAAACTAAATCTGTGTATAGTTAAGTCTCCCTTAGGAAAAATTCTGCTCTTCCACTGTGCATAAACAGAGACATTTCAGCTGATTTCCAGGAGGATTCTGTGTCAAACATTTTATTAGGCCGTAAGCTTCATTTTGAAGAGGATTCCAAAATCGAGAAGATTCTTGTGTTACCTATTTTTCCTTGATAATATATGGTTATTGTATCTAACTACATTACAGTAATTTTGAAAATACTAGCAGAAGTGTTTTGTAACAGTTGTATGTATTAGATTCATTCTGTTTTGTTTCATTTTTGGTGTAAGAATGTGTAACTTTAATATACAGATTTTCAGATTTTTACACTGTCAAAACAGTTCTGAGCACAGTCAAAATCTGATTTTACATACCCAGTTTTGTGTTCTTAGGGTGAGTCTTGGTATTGAAGTGAAGTGTTTGATAGTCCATCAAAGGTCTACTGATAATCTCTTAAAGTGAACTGAGTATAGATATAGCAGAATCTTGGACTACATTATTTGCATTGATACTTTAAATTTTTTAGCAAAAATACAAAAAAAAAGTAAAATTCCCATCATCATCACAACAAACAGAATGATTTGACTTAACAGCAAGACCACAGCATATCTACATGTACTTTCCTGTCCATTGAAAGAAATAAAAAGAAAACTTTTTATTTGGGATGAATATCCAGTCAGATTGTGCTTCTAAGACATGTGCTGCCAAACAGTACTTACAATTGTCTGCCTTTCAGCCGATTGTGCTATCAGTTCTTGCTTAGCATATTTAGCTGTATTTCCTGGTACATAATTGCCATTACACTAGGCCAGAAATGCAAACTGATTGAAAGTGGTTGGGCTTGAAACAAGCTGAAAAAAAATGAGTTGGAGAGAGATTTGTTGTTCAGTGCATTGCCACCATTTCCTATTTATTTTAAATCACATCTACAAGTTTGTAGTATGTTGAACCATTCACAATTTGTCTATAATATTAGTTGTATAGGATACCATTTAGAAAACAGCAGTTGTATTAAAAAATGAAGGCGACTCATATCTATATATGTTGGAAATACAGTAATCCTTGGCAGGTACCAAAAACCCTCTCTGCTATTAGATGAAGCCAGAAAGCCAGCATTAACCCCCTTACATTACTGGTCAATGCAGAGAATAAATAAAAACTCATATTTGCCAAATTTGGACAGTACCCATGAGAATCTGGCAGCTGGAAGGAACATGAGAAATTCTTTTATAAGCAATTCAAAATTGCAGAGTAAAGTTGTTTTTCCCCAAATGCACCTAAATCACAGAACCAAATACTTTATTTTTTAAAGTTGAAGATAAATTAGGCAGATTGCAGGGGTATTCGAACAGGCAGCAGAGCAGTATGGTATGCGTGATCTTCAAACCAGGACGTCATAGCTGCCGCAACGTCTTTTCTTCAAAACTTGGTACATGAAATAATCTGAGGTAGCCAGGTCAGAACTGTAGAGTGGATGGTTCAGCTGCTGAAACCCACATTCTCAGATGTGATTGACATGACATGTGAACTAGCGAATTGTCATAAAGAAGCAGCATGCCTTCTGTGAGTTTTCCTCGTCTTTTCTTCTTGATTGACTCCTGCAAAGTGCTCATTGTGTTGGCATAACTCCCCCCAGTTATGGTTGTCTTGTGAGGCGTGAACAGCAGAAGCAAAAGTCCTTCAATTTACCAGAAGACAGTTGCCATGACTTGGCCTGCAGATGTTTCTGTCTTGAATTTTTTTTTGGGAGTGGGGAATGACTTGTGATTCCACTGCATTGACTCCATTTTCGATTCAGGATCTCTGTGAAATACCCAAGTCTCATCTCCAATCACCAAATGATGAAAAAATTCACTTGGTCTTCATAGAACATCTCCCAAGTTATCCTGACTGCCTTGTGGCCTTCTGACATGGCATCAGCATTCTTGGAACCCATCTTGCAATGATCTTTGACATGCCAAACTTTTCATGAATTATTTTCCAGACTGTACCTGCCGAGATGCCTGTTTCTTCAGCTATTCAGGAAACCTTAATTCGTCTGTCTGACAAAATGAAATACTCAACTTTCTTGCACATTTCTGTGGAAGTTGACTCCACAGGCCATCCAGTGTGAGGGTCATCTTCAATGGACTCTCTACCCCACTTAAACTGCTTGCTCCAAAATTTAACTTTATAGGATGATGGAGCAGACTCACCATAAACTGCAGTTATGCATTCATGGAACTCCTTGGCTTTTTCCCTTTTGTAAGAAATTTTATAACTGAGCATTGCTCCAAATCTAGCATTTCCTTACTTGATTTGCATGAGGATCCTCCTGACATCCTGTCTCTTGGAATGTTAGACTCGCACAGAGCCACAACTGTGCAAGAGTAACCTGGAGACAAGTCACAACATACCCAGACCTGTTTCAACAGGCCTGCTACTTTCATTCTTACTCGGGTAGATAAATTATTGAACCCCCCTCGTATGATGTTAGTGTATCACTAATTTCACGTTATTGTATCCTTTTTTTTTTTTTGGTTTTTCTGTGTGAATTGTGAGAGTGGCATACTCGATATTTGCAATGTAAAGATGTAAACTGTTTAGTTTTTTGCAGTATGTCCGTTGGTTTGGTTCAAATTACTAGTGGCACAGGAATCAGTTCAAAAACAAAAGGCAGCTTAAAAGATGAAATCATACTGATAGTATGTGCTTTACGACACTACTCATGCCATAGGTACAAGTGAAAGCACCCTAAATTTGAACTGGTAGGCCCGGAAAGGCGTGTAAGACACACATTTTAGAGAAAGCGTGCAATAGCCAACTTAAATTTTTTTTAGAAACACACACAGAATCTGCAGTACACAGTTCATATGTCATATAATATGTTCAGCACAAATTCAGATAACACTAATCAACATATTTATCTTCAGCTTGATCAAATGTTTTTCAAAATTACACAGCTCTTGTTGTCAATGTCAGTCCTTGGGACCTGATGAGCCTGCATCAATATCATTGTAATACATAATTTGCATAAGAGCGTGAAGCCCCTACTGTACATCCTCTTTGTGCCACATGTTTAATTACCTCAAAACAAATGAACTAAGCTCTAATGTACATGACATTTCAACACGTTTGCAGTATGTGTTCTGTGTACAGCGTTGCCCTCCCTTAAAACAAGATCAGTTATCATATCTGTGAATGGAACTGCTTGTGTGACTTGCTGCCCTGCAAACACAGCTGTAACTGATTAATGTGACAAGGCATGGTCTTTGTCCAAGTCACCCAGTTTTGAAAACTGCATATTATTTGACAAGGTGCACACTGGAAAATCAATAACCCAAGGTTTCTGCCAGTGTTTTTGTTGCTTGTACACAATAAAATATCACAAAGTTATTAATTGAAATACAAAACAATTTCAATCAATTGTGCTGAACTTTGCCCTTCACAGAGATTAAACTAGATAGATAGATAGATAGACACTTTATTAATCCCAAGGGGAAAGTCACATTAACTAAATTACATACTGCAATTTCAATATACTTCATATTTTTCTTTTCAGCTCAAACTTGGCCACAATAATACTAAACCAATAAGTGGGTCAGGATTATAAGCAGCTTGTAAATTCTTCTAAAAATGCACAAACTGCAAACAATAGTTTTAAACATTTTTAGGAATTGTATTTAAAACAGAAAAAACACACTGAAACTATGCTATCCATAGGTCAGATAATCCACTCACAATGTTAACTGTATAACTAAAACCTTTTTATTGTTACTTATTTTTTCAAGGAAAGGAGGCATTGGGGGGAGGGGGTGCCAGAGGTCTTTATTTGCTGAATGTGTAGAAGGTGGGTTTGTTCTCACATCAGTGAATTACATCTCAGCTCAGGTAACAGTCTTGCACCACTCTCAGTACAAAGCTTTGAAACATTTATTGTAAAATACACTAACTATATAAATAGAAGGTGCATTTTACATAAACAGACAAATAAAATTTGTAAGGTTATATTGTAAAAAATGTTGACTATAAATTGGGGTACGCTTCGCGAGAACGCCTTTGGAGTATTGTGTGCAGTTTTGGCCTCTACACTACAAGAAGGACAAAGCAGCACTTGAAGCTGTGCAGAAGACAGCAACAAAGTGCATCCCAGGACTTGAGGACATGTCCCAAAGATGCAAAGAATTGGACTTGAGGACATGTTGTTGAAGCAGAAATATTGACGACCTTTAAGAAGTATCAGAATGAGATATTGTGACCAGCTCTTTTTTATGTCAAATGTGTTATTCCTTGACTGCCTGCTTATGCTGGCAGTACTTACCTGTTGCCCTCCAGCTGCTTTTTTCATTTATTTTAAGGCAAACAATAACCAATGCTTCATGTACGTTTTTTAAAATGTTATACTGTATTATTTAACATAGTAGTTTCCAGATTACTACACACTCATTTTGCAGATTTATCCTAAATTACCTTAAGAAAAGGCGTCTGCTAAATATTTACAATGATGGTGAAGTACTTGAAGATCATCACAATGCAGTATTTAATACATTAGGTTGCTTCATTTCTAAAATATTTAAAGCCTCACCAGTGCCTCTATTTTTATATTGTTAAAGAGAGAACATTACGTCTTTTTGCATCTAGAAACTAAAAAAAGCATAGCGGTTGAGAAAAATTGATTGAGTGCATTTGTAATGTCTGTGGGACCACAAGTGATTTTGTCTGGGTTTACTATGTGCATTACAGAAAAAAGGTGCAGTGCAAAGTGTGTCTTGTTCCACCTTCTCATTGATTACATTCTTTTGCTTACATATAATGACATTTCTCTGGAGTGGCAAGTGTTACTGTCATTTCACACTTACAGTTTTCACTTTGCACATTGTATTCACAAAAGTAACATTAATTACAAAATTATTTCATGTTTAAAAATGGCACAGTTAAAACATAAATGTAGTCCTCAGAATTTTTAACCCATGTTCGAATATATTCTGATATGTGGTATATTTATTTTTAATACAAATATTCCAGTCTGATTTTTTGGCTGACTAGACAGATGTAGTGTTTTCATTGCCATTTTAAAATAATTAATCTACTTCCTAGTGATGAAGCACTCAGAATGTGCGTCTTCATATTAGTTAAGTACTTGGGTCATTTCCAGATTATACACAAATTTCAGTATTTTAGCTCACTTTGTTTTCCAAGTTGTCACAAGTGGCCATTTTGTTTTGTTCTGTTGTAGAGAAGACCTACCTGTTTTAGTTGCTCCCAATCCTAGCTGATATGGGCTCCAGTTTCACCGCTGCCTTGGGTGGGATGATGTAGGTTTGGATTATGAATGGATGGGTAATTACAATAGCTTGCTTTTTTGCTATTATTTGAAAACTATAGCTCTATCAAATTGGAGCCAGGATATCTTTATTGTGCTAAAGAACTATTTTTTCTGTGTAATTGCTTAGGCATTCTAGTATAGTTCTTTAATGCTATGCCAGTAGATTACAGAAAAAGTGTGCTTTGTCAATAAACAGTCTGGTGCGTACAGCTTTTGTAACCCTATTTTCACAGGTGTATGCAGCTTAACTTTGACTGAATATGGTCAGCCCTTTCTGAATGAGTTCAAGAGATGACACAGTAATTCATATTTACATCACTGTACAATTCTAAAAGGAACTGTTTACTTAAACTTAATTGTTTTACTTCCTTCTCTTGCCATCACTTTAGCATTCTACACTGTTTTAGTATTATATCCATATTAGTATTGCAAAATGGGTAATGCACACATTTTTGTTGCCATATTGAGAGTAGAAAGTTAACGCCAAGAGGAGATGTATGCACCTGAGCTTATCTGTATTTAGAGTATAATAATGATTAAATACATGTAATTATGTTGAATTTATGAGATGTCCCTGCCAGGATTTTATATTCAGTGATTATAACTACAGGCTAGTTCAGCTCAACAGTATTTCGGTAATTTTCTAGGACAAACGTTTTTTCTCGCACTGCCTCAACACTTTTAATTACTTTGTTTACTTGACCATTCCACAACGTCTTCAGCTGTTGTTGTAGACATATGACTTGTGATTGTTGTCTGTCTCTTTGACCCAATTACATTTCAGCTTCAGGTAATAAACAGATGGTCTGACATTCTTCAGTAGAAAAGCCTAGTAGAAACATAATTTATGTTCAGTGATACCAAGATGTCTAGGACTTGAAGGAATTAACTATCCTCCAAACAAAAACGCAACCAATACTAGGTATTGTGTTTGGTTTTCACCAGGTACAGCAGGAGGGATATAGTCTAAAAAGCATCAGAATGTTTGTCCCTTTATGATAATAGTTTTATGCATTATTACATTTGTACAGATTTTTGAATTTTGGAGTTACAGACACTTAAATTACAGTCAGTGAGAGAGGCTTGCAGATAAATATGTCATAATCTTGAAGAATGAGTTTCTCACTTGTTGGATTCTCTGTTTTTTGAAGGCCATTTATATTCATATTTTAGAAGTATGTTAAGTTTGATATGGCTTTGTTAGGATTTTTTGTATTAGGTAGAGCTGCTGGCCAAGCAAATTTTTTGCTATTGCTACTTATTCTTCTGCCAAGGGGATGCCCTACAATAAGCCGTGCTATGGATGTTAACACTTTTTTTGTGTACCAGTGGGTCTGAACTTTTATGGCCTCAGTACTCACCTTTACCTATTAACGTTCATTGATGACTCCATCAGGCTTCCCACATGCAAATAGAAGAGTGGATGGAGAGTTGGGTTTGGGTGGGGGGGTTTGTGGTTCCTTTTGGGGAAAGAAATATGATCACAATCATAATGAACTAAATTATATAATTAAACAAGCATGATTAAGTAAGAGAAATTACATCAAAGAATGCTGTCGATTTGAGTAGGTCAGTTTTTTGCTTGTGACCCAAGACTGGTGACCTGTGACACACCTTTTCTTTAAGAAACACTAGTGTAATGAATGTAGGGTGTATACAAATACACAAAGTCACTGGTTAGTATTGTTCAACAAGATCACATTTTTATTAAGTATGCTCACCCTATAGCAATTTAATCTTTTAATCAAACTCAAAACAGTCAGAATGTACGGTAGAATTCAGAATTTTCCATATTTCTGCAAAAATATGACTTAAAACGTCACCCGATTTTCTAATGAGACAAAAATATCATACTTGATCATTTATTTATTGAGGAAATTCACCCAGTATTTCATATGTGGGAGTGGCAAAATTATGTGATCCTAGCAGGTAATTTGAAGGTAAGATTAGAGTCAGGTGTTGTCAATCAATGTGACAATCCATGTGTGAATGGGTACCCTGTTTATATTAAAAGAACAGGGTTCTGTCCTTAGAAAAAGAATTGTTGATGTTCATTGTGCTGCGAAAGGCTACAAAACCATCTCTAAAGAGTTTGGACTGTACCAGTCTACAGTTACAGATTGTGTTAAAATGGAGGAAGCTTAAGACTATTGTTGTTCTCCCCAAGAGTGGTCGATCAACAAAGGTCACTCCAAGGGCAAGGTGTGTGATTGTCCGCAAGGTCACAAAAAAACCACGGGTAACTTCTAAGCAAAGCCTTTCTCTCATTGGTTAACGTTCATGACTCCACCATCAGGAGAACATTGAACAACAGTGATGGGTTGCAAGGAGAAAGCCACTTCTTTCCAGAAAAAAAAAACCTCACTTCCTGTCAGCAGTTTGTTGAAGAGCATGTGAACAAGCCTGAAAGATTTTGGAGTAATGTTTTATGGACAGATGAGACCAAAATAGAACTTTTTGGTTCAAATGAGAAGAGTTATCTTTGGAGAAAGAAAAACACTGCATTCCAGTATGAGAACCTCATTCCCTCTGTGAAACATGGTGGCGGTAGTATCATGTTTTTGGGCCTGTTTTGCTGCATCTGGGCCAGGGCAGCTTGCCATTAAGGACGGGAAAACGAATTGTGAATTATACCAGCGAATTCTAAAAGAAAATGTCAGGACCTCTGTCTGTGGACTACATCTCAAGAGAAACTGGATCATGCAAAGACAGTGACCCAAACACAAAAGTCATTCAATGAAAGAGTGATTGAAGGAAAATAAAATAAAGGTTTTGGAATGATCAAGTCAAATTCCTGAACAATGCAAATGTTGCGGGTGGACCTGAGGCATGCAGTTCATTTGAAATAACCCACCAACATCCTTATGTTGAGGCAATTCCTTATGGAGGAATGGGATAAAATTCCTCCCAGCCGATGTGCAGGACTGATCAAGACCTACTGGAAATGTATAGTTGCAGTTGTTGCTGCAAAAGGGGATTACACTGTACTAAAAGCAAAGGTTCAACATACCTTTGCCACTCGCAGATTTGTGACATTGGACCATTTTCCTCAATAAATAAATGATCATGTATGTTATTTTGTCTCATTTATTCAATTGTGTTCTCTTCACCTACGTTTAGGACAAGTGTGTAAATCTGGCAACGTTCTAAATCTCATTTATGAAGGAATATGGAAAATTCTGAAGGGTTCGCTTAACTTTCAAACACCACTGTATTTGTTTGGCTATGGAGTCGGAAAGGAGCACAACATTGTCAGGCGGTACTTACAGTAGTGTGTTCCAAAGTTCTTGCACAGTACAGTAGTTGGTGTCAGATCATCAACTTCGAACAGCTTTTTACCATTCACAAAGATGTTTAATATGATTTTTTTCTTTTCAGGAGAGGCCACTGTTTTGGAGTGAATTTACCCCAAATATAATGGAATTTATAGCTTGCTGTTATGTTTATTTTGTTGTTCTGCTCCTTGAACCTTTCAGGACTTTCTAGCATTCTGTCATGGTTCATTGTATGATAAAGGTCCATTTGCAGATTGGCACACTGTCCACAAAGTTTAAATATCTCATTGCATTCAGACTACCTCTAGTCATACCAAAGACTCAACAAATGCTATTAAGAATGCCTGACACCCTTGCATCTGCACCATCAGACTACATTTTTATTCTCCAAACTCTTCAGAGCTTCCTTATATTATGATTCACTCATCAGTGTCATTGAGCAGGAAGTATAATTTATTACACCAGGCAGTGATTTTTCCACTGTCAGAAGTGTTAAAGATTGTTGTTCCTTTCCATACTCTACTGCATGATCTTATTTTTTGCTGACAGGAGCTGAACTTGTTTGGGTGATCACCTGTCGCATTCCATCGCTGGTAAGGTGTAGTGTTGTATGCATTCAGTTATGTCTCTGTTAACAATATTTTACATGACTCTGTACAAGTTTTTTGAGCCTTCTTAACGATGCTCTATTTTTAACCACATTACATTTATCGATTGGATGTTTTTTTTGGCTTGTTCCCCTCTCTCAGCATACCCATGATAGCATTATGCATGAACACCCCACCAGAACTGCTGTTCCTGATACATTCATGCAAATGTGTTTAATATCTACAGTGTTTGTTTTAGATAGTAATGATACTGTCACTAACTGAGCAGTAAATTGCATGGGAACGACACCTAACATTGTGGCCACTCAGTTTGTTTAACAGTGTACAAAAAATTAATTTGTGCTCACTCGTCCAAGGGCAGTTTTTATCTGATCAGCCATTTACAGATAAGTGAAATTGTTGGAGAATTTGGTCATAGAGTAGTGCTTTTCAAACGTTTTCCCCGCTTTTTCCCCATGAAAGTGTCTTCGCCAGACACAGCAG
Organism: Erpetoichthys calabaricus; assembly: GCF_900747795.2. Lineage (NCBI taxonomy): Eukaryota > Metazoa > Chordata > Cladistia > Polypteriformes > Polypteridae > Erpetoichthys > Erpetoichthys calabaricus. Next base: position 27,176,147 of record NC_041400.2, on the reverse strand, counting down.
TTAGAGCTCAAGGGGTTATGGATTGAGCATGATGGTTGGACACACTAATTTTTTTTAAAAAACAGCAACTGTACGACCCACCAGTGGCTGCCTGAGACCCAAAAGTGGGTCATGACCCAGTGGTTTAGAAACACTGTCAGAGGGTTTAGGCTAGTGGTAACAGAAGTGTCCTGGTTGGTAATCATTAGTGAGGCAGAGGCAGTGCAGAAAACTCATAATTTCTTGATTGGGTTATTTATATGTTTGAGTGGTTAGCTTATACCATTCATTAGTGATAAACAGCAACTGTTGTAAATCTTTTATTTTTTACCCCTGAAGTCAATTTTGTTGTTATTTTCTACTTTTGTCTCTTTATGATTAGAATGTTTTTACATTATTTTATGACATTACACCACTTTGTGTTTACGCAGTCTTGCGAGACTTTGTTACCGAGAATGTCCGCACAAATTGTCATCATTACTAGCACAATTTAAGGGGGAGGGCACATGCACCAGTATCTGGATAAAATTCTAAAATCAAAGTAGTGATTCATGGTAGAAAATTAGGAAAAGTTTATAAAGGCTGTTCAGTGTTTTTTGGCTGATTTTTGGTGAATGTTTCGCTCTTTAACAAAAGTGTTATTCATCCTCCTGGTTTTGACTCTGCCTGATTTTTTCACTACCCTTTGTTTTCCCCTTTTTGTCCATTTTCTGCTCCACAATTCATTTTCTCCTGAGCTATTTAAGCTTTGTTCATAACAGTGATAAGGAGGAAATCCTTAAAGACTACCACAGTGGAACGTCTAGTACATTCAGTTATTTCATTTGTAAAGCATGTAAAGACTCATGGGGCCTCAGTTCATATATAAGAGCCTACTTCGTGAAGCATACACAGGGTAAATCGGTAAAATTCACAGTTTTTGACAGCAAGATAAAATGTCAGAGAGTGTTTTCTTTTGAATGAGAAATTTTGTTTGTATAGAAATTCCCATATTTGTGAAGGCCTACATTTTCAAATGTCATCTTCATTAAATTGTCTCATTAAGCAGCAGTTTATAAGTCATATGTTTGTCATGCTTTATAGATGCATTGTGAGCAAATAAGTAAACTTAACGCAGAAACAAGGACATACAGTAGAAATGTGTGTCTTTTATTGTTATTACTATCACTATTCTCAGGAGACAAGCAGGTAAAAAGTTCTTTCTACTGTGTACCTGTTGAACTTGAAGTGCAGACATATCTACTGTGTATGAACCTGATACACTTACTAAGATTAGACATGTCTTGGTCAGCACTCTGTGGTACCCGAAGGGCTTTTTAGTGCAGCTTCAAGAGTTGGAGCTGTCAGAAGAAATGGAGTGATCTGTAACAGAGCCAAGATATTATTGTTTAAAAAAATACTTGTTCTTACATTTCAAAAGCTTATTTAGCTGATTTTTTTCAGTTGCCAAGAGTTTGTATCTGTTATTCAGTTAATATTCTAAACATTTACAGTAATTATTAATTTAATACATTTATTTATTTATTTACCTGACGCCTTTACCTAAAGTGACTTACAACATTTGAGATGCAACTGGTTACATTTTTTTTTCTTTTTCCAGTTGGAGCACAGGCAGGTTAAGTGACTTGCTCAGGGTCACACAGTGTCAGTGGAAATTTTTAACCACTGTGCCACACTGCATAAATACAAGAAAAATAGTATGTTTATCCAAAAAAGCTGTATACTTCATTCACTATGGCATATTAAATAAACTTGTATTGTTCTTTTATATTTGTCATAGAAAACCGCATCATTCTTCTCATCCTAGTATAAGTCCTCGCATCAGTACTCGATATTGGCAGGCAGGATTGATTAAGTACTTTTTAGCAGTGCACCCTGAGTGGGTAAGTTAATTCTCAGCTATAAACTGGCCCATTATGAGCTAGTGGCGGCCTGTACATGAGTGTGCCCTAATGAGCCGATGTCCTGCAGAGAGAGAGTTCTTGAACTAGTTGTTGCAAAAATAGATGGCAGTTATCTGTATTATTGAACTAGATAAGCAGATTAGAACATGGATGGATAAATGGACTTTACTTGGTGTAGTAGTATACTATATAAGGAACAAGATGGACGGGCATTGTTTTATTCATAAAGTAGGAAAAAGGAGCATTGATTTCCCTTTTTGGAAGTGTTCATATGCTGATGAAGTTTATTCACGATTAACCAACCTGCAAGACTCTTTAGAATGTCCATCTTGTATTCTCTCTCATGATGACCATAGGGCTTCTGAACAGAATAAAAAAAGCGTTGAATTTGAAACATCAAATATTGATGGCTGGTTTCAAGTTAGACTGACTATATAGAACATTACTGAGGGTTAAAGGTAATAACAGTTTTACAGCTGGAATATGCCTTTTAGTAGTAGCAATGTTAATAAAATGAATGCAGCAAACTGTAATGAGATTGTGCAATGCATTCTTGGCACATGACCTGTAATGTATGTAATTATTTGGTACACCTCTTTATTATTACTTATTCAGTGTATTTTTTCCTCATATCTTACAAATACTGGCTGCCTACTAAAACTTCAAAACATTCCTGATTGAAAATAGTAGGAACTACACATTTTACATTCTGGCTCCATAATTTTTAAACTGGAGGTTAGGAGGGTTGTTCGGAAAACACTGTGGGCTGAATCACACTTTAAAATGCTTGTAAGTTGTTTTTAAAATGTCTTTTGTAGTTGAATGTTATTTGGAAGTGTCAGGTGAGGAGCAGCCATTTACTTAAACTGAAATGGTTTAGTAGAAAGGAAATTAAAATCGCCAAGATATCCCTACCCCTTCGGTATGCAATTAAATGTATTTGTTTGGAATAATTTTAAGTCAATTATCTTATACATCCAAGTTAAATTATCTAGAGGATCCTCAAACCTGAACCCAAGATGCAACTATACTACCCCGTTTGAAGGGTATCTTTGTAGGATGTAACACAGAGTATATGTACAGTATGCGTAGTGCAGAATGGCAAACAGGCAGTACCTGGACATGAAACGGGAGCAAAGACTCAAGAACAGGCTATTGCACATGGATCATGGAGGATTTTTATTGTTTCATTAACAATTGCAAAATTTCCTGTCTAATTATGTAATTTTCCATTATTTTTTATTTTTAAGAACATAGAGAAGAATAAAAAATCAGGTTTGCAATTAGTTGAAAGGAGAATAATTTCTTGAAAATAATGAAGAATGCCAGTTATTGAGGTACTTCTCAAATTCCACTTTTTCAAGGATGCTTTGTAAAGTAATTTATTATCTTGAAACCATCTAATTTTGAATTGAAAACTGCTAAGTGGGAACCGACCAACTAACCAATCTAAACCCAAAGTCCATGCAGCAGAGGATTTGTGTTCATCTCATAATGCCACCATGTATTATTATGTCAAAGTGCCAACCTTGTTATGGTGGACTTGCAAAACTTTACTGCAATCAGAGCAAAACACAAAATTGAAGTAAATTGCCAAAATCACACAATCTTTTTGTTTTCATTATCATCTACAAAGAAATGTCACAGGAAAAAGTGACACTTAAAGTTTGGAAGCATCTGCATTGTATGATTTTAGTAAGGAGCTTAAAGTGTTTACAGGAATAATAGTTCAACTTGTCATCCATTTAAAAAATGATGAATAGACCCATCAACAGTTATGAATGAGAGAATAAATGCTGGTCACATCACATTTGAGAAACTTTTGAAGAACAAACAGTTAACCCAAATATAGAAAGGCAGTTGTTCTGATAGAATGAAAATTCAGCAACAAAGAACTCTTACAAGTATTATTTATGTATTTTTTTTAAAAAGTACTAGAAGTGTAGTAGAGCATTATTTTTTTGATTTTTGTTTTTGCTTCACTAGAAACAAAGTGACTTTAGTTCTGTGTAATGTCCTCTTGTATTTTTCCCAACCCATTTTCCCAATTAGCTTTCTGAGTTTCTTAGGCATTTTGCATCCTCTGTCTGCACTTGGGCCAGGCTTTTTTCAGGTTCTGATGCAAATCCTGGACTAGGAAGCTATGCTTTTGTCACTTGTAGCTGCTGATCTGTCTTGCTGTAGAGATGTCACTCTATATCTGACGCATGCTACCTTGTAGTCTGTTAGTTTGAAGACTGGTTACAATTATATATCTCTTATCTTTCTTACTGTCTCTCTCTCTTTCTCTCATGCTCTTTCTCTCTCTCTCTCTCTCTCTCTCTCTCTTTTTCTTTCTCGCTCCTTCCCCAGCTAATGGCAATGACAGCAAGAAATTTAAAGGAGACCGATCTCCCTGCATTCCCTCTCGCGTTCTTCACATCCGCAAGATTCCTATTGAAGTCTCAGAAGCAGAAGTCATTTCACTAGGCCTCCCTTTTGGAAAAGTCACCAACCTCTTGATGCTAAAAGGGAAAAATCAAGTACGTAACAATTTGTGGCTCCTTTTCATTCATTATCCAATTTACCCTTTCATTATTTTTTCTTATTGATTTAATCATTGCTTTTTGTATAATTGGCTTCATGAATGATGATGTTCAAATTATTAATGGTTCAAATGGCTAACTAAACAAGGCCAGAAAGATGATTATGCTGTAAAGAGGGCTGTTACTTGATGGCAATTTACAAGCAAGGACCGAGTTTAACATTAATGCCTTAATTATTTGTTAGGTAATTATTGTCAGAGATTGAGAACTGATTTAAATTGTAGAACTTGTCCTTTTTATCATGTAGACAGGCCTTTCTATATGACAGAGGTGGAATGTTTTTATGATCTGTTGTATAACCTTAATTTCCAGAGCAGAATTGACAGATAGACTGGCCTAGTGTAGTTCAGGGGTGAAAGGCAGAAGTGACAGAGCACACTAATCATAGTTTTTTCAGCATTATAAAGAAAAGCAAAACTTCACCCTGCTTTGCTGGTGCAAGTCAGATAACATCTTAACTTAGATTTAGATGCCTGCCGGAAATTTTGAAGTTTACAACCATGAACCAGACACAACCTCAGAAAAGAGAGAAGAATTGAAAAAGCAAAGCCTTAAAGGATCAACATCAGTAGAACAACGCAAACCCCCATCCAGCCGTCTCCCAACTAAATGCACAGCAGTTTGTCATTTCTCAGATGATCCATGCTTTTGAAAGCTCATGTAAAATTCATGTAAAATAAAATTAAAGAAGATTTCCAGACATTTACGGAAAGCAGGTACTGAGAGTTGAAGCAAGAGGATAAGATTAGTTTTGCAGAGGTGGTACCTACACAGAATAAACTCTGCTGGATAGACGTTGGAGCAAGAGAAGAGAGCTCCAGCAAAAAAAATGAGGAAAATGAATAGAGAGTGAGAAGAAGAACAGGAAGTTCAGGATGGAAAATAATGAGGATAACAATTATGATAATGTCGTGATTATTATTATAATAAAATTAGTTAATATCCATTTGAACATTATTTTTATCAAGGTGCTCTATGATTGCTGGGATAGCTGCCCTGCGACCTTGCTTTGGATATCCAGTTAGGAAGATGGACAGATGGATTATTACTCTGATTATTTTGCCTATAGAGGATAAAAGTATACAAATTCATGGATGAATGATATGGAGAACATTATTATTATTATTATTAGGCAGCACAGTGGTAGCGCTGCTGTATCACTGTGAAGGAGAATGGGAGTTAAATCCTGTGTGTTCCCTGCCTGTAGTTTTCATGTTCTTCCTGGTTTCCTCCTGCAGTTTGAACACTTGTACATTAGGTGGATTAACGTTGCTAAAGTGGTCCACGTGTGTCCGCTTGTGTTTGCCCTGTGATAGACTGGTGCCCTCTCAGGGGATTGTTTCTGCCTTGCATCTGATGCTTACTGGGATAGGCTTTAGGGTTAAAACGGCCCTGCTGTAGATAAGCACATTAGGAAGATGGATGGAGGAATGCAATGCATATAACATCTGTTCAGTTCTTGTCACATGATTACATGCTACCTGCAGTGCTTGAACTGGAAAAATAACTCCCTTTGGAGTTTGCATGCTAATATAAGTATATTACTTTGAGGAGTGGGGGGGGGTTGGTTGGGGGATTTTGATCACCCTTGGGGGTCAGGGGGTGAGATGGTGAAAAGGAACCATTTTCAGTACCAACACACTTAATTCCTGCTCAATTTTCCCTCTCACTGAAGCGCACATGCACATTATCAATCCAGCAGCAGCTGCCAGTATCTTTGTGAAGTAAAGAAAAAAGCAATCACAAGTGTGGCTTTTCTCAGTTATTCTTGTCTAGTTATCTGCAGAATTGAAACAGCAATTCACGTCTGGGCATCATCATTCAGTGTCAATAATGAAGCTTGCTAGTGACTTTTTGTGGCCACTCCATGTCCCTGGATCTGAAAGACATGCTGAGGAGGAAGATGAACTTTGTGAAAGGAGGCACATAGCCAGTCTCCTTTTAAAATGCCCTACTCTTACAGCTTTTTGCTTTTTTTTTTCCTTCCTAAAAGGCCATGGACATGCTGTTTTGCGAAATGTGTATAATCTCAAAACACAGATCAATACTTGATAACATATTTGGCTTGAAAAATTGGCATATTCAGTAAGTTTTAAGGCTTTTCTATATATTAGGATACCGGTACCATTCACCACATTTATAAAAACACAAAAGTGGGCTAGTTATTATTAGTATTTTTTTAATTTGTAAAAGATGCTTGAAAGCAACTTCATGTGATAAATTAATATATACCTTAATCATGAAGAATAACTTTGCCTTGAAAAATAACAAATTTATTCTTTAAAAATAAAGACTAAATAGAAAAAGCAAAATACAGATATAGTTTATATTATAACACAGCTGGCGCAGTGGTAGTGCTGCTGCTTTGCAGTAAGGAGACTGTGGAAGATTGTGGCTTCACTTCCCGGTTCCTCCCTGTGTGGATAGTGCTTTGAGTACTGAGAAAAGCGCTATATAAATGTAATGAATTATTATTATTATAACATTTTAAGATGTGAACAGGTTTAATGAATTGTTTGCATATATGTTGGTACCCCTTTAATTTATTGATAAAAAATGATTTTGCTTTCCTGGCAAATGTTTATCAGCCTGTCATGTAAAAGCATCATATTTTTTTTTTCTAGTTAAACAATGAAAACACGGTAAATAATTTACTTCCTAAAGACTGACGTTGAACTTTTATGCAAATGTGTTCATGTTACGGAATTAAAGTGGCAAGCTTTAATTGCCACTTTAAATATGAAAGTAAAAAGTAAGGGTTCAGTACTTGGTAATAATTTAAAAGAGCCCCAATGGTAGGAGAGAGGAAGCCACACTGCACAAATGAATATAACAGCATCTAAGAAATGTGTCGACTTTTGTTTCCCACACCAGACAATATTTTGCCTGTGTATGTCTGCTGAAGTGCAATGTAACATGTCCATATAGAAGCTATCAACCGTTAAAATTGAAATAGGCCTCATAAATGTTGACATAAACTGCGGTGTGCATGCATCTCCTTGACAGTTTAAATGTTTGTTGTGACATCTGCTTGACAGTCTAAATCTTCAAGTGCTCTAGAGCTATGTTGTCTGTAATCAGAAATGAAACTTTTTGGCTGACATGTGCTGTTATGTCTGAGGATAAGTTAACAGGGCGTGCCACACTAACAGCTGTGTACTGCCAGCCAAACATAGTGCTGTTAATATCAAGGGCTACGTCAGAACCTGAATGACTTCTCATCACCAAAAAGCTATCCGTCTATCCAGGACCAGGTCTGAACACACAAACAAGTCAACATCAGAACAGTTGACATTTGAAACAGCCCAGTTAAAATCCTAAAGTACGCTTACATTACAGTGTTTTGACAGAAGTTGAAATAAGCAGTTCATGCCCAAAAAACAAATTTTCCTAAATGAACAATATCAGTAAGAATGAGCTGATAATAGTAATTACTGTTGAAGGTGGAGTCGCCAAATACTAAATCAAGTTCCCTGAGTGTTTGATAACTTTCTTTAGTAAATTTACTATTTGTATACTTAGTTCACTCAGGGCATCTTTTATGCAATTATAACTTTTGTGTGAGAGTATGCTAACATTCATTGTGAAAAATGAATAAAAAATTCAGAAACCTAATTTGGAGTGTACTTTTCCAAAGCATTTTACACCTGTGTGACTCTGTGACATTCATTCATTCATTTTCCAGAAGCACTTGTTCCAGTACAGGGAAATGGAACCTTTTTAGCAGCGATGGCTGCAAGGCAAAAACCAACTCTGCACTGGGAACATGTCCATGTCTACACTGTTCCTTACTTTGGGTCAATTTACTGTTAGCAGTCAAGCTAACTGATCATGTCCAAGGGAAAACTGGAAGTGTTCAAAATATTCACTGGCATATGAACTCCACAATGCCCTAGTCAGAATATGAACCCTAAATTATCCACTGTGCTGCAAATTCAAATTTCGAAAATCTTTTATATTTCACAAATAATTCCATCTGTTTCCACCAGTATTGGACTTTAGTCGCTGGTGCGTTTTTATTATTTATTCAGTATCATATCAAAGCCTGCAAGGCACACCACAAAAAAGGTGGCAGTGCATTGAACATGCACACTATTTTCTGATAATTCAAAGGAGTACTCCATTATGTAACTTGGGTAAATGCCAGCCTGTCATTTCTTTTCCCAAATAACCCTTTACCTGTTCTCCATGTAGAAGCCTTTCATGATGGTGTTTGAGCAAAAGGAAGGATAGGTGGCTGTCCAGCTATAGCTTTGGACGTTCCTGTCCAGACCGAACATTTGAAATTTAAAAAAAATGATGAAACGCATTTTCCCTGATATATTTATTATAGCTCTCAGTTTCACATTTTTATTTACTTTTCCTTGTTTCCAGAACACGTGAATGTTGTCTTGATTAACGGTTGTCCCATGCACAATAACTGTTTTATAGCTTGGAATGCATCACAGCACAACAGGTCCTCTTTTTCATAGCTAACCTCTTCTTCAACTGAGAGCTGTGAATGGAGTATTACTTGTGCTTACTACTTTGTGGGTGTCAACAGTGATGAGTTCTAAGCAAGCTGACTGTGGATGCAGTTACAGCTGGTGGGTGGTCTGCTCTACCCAGGCATGATGTTCTGTCACCTGAAACCACTTTTTATGTCACACCTTGAGCTGATTGATGTTTCAGCAATTCGTAAGTAAAGAACCTGTTGTTTTATTTTTGTACATTATGTCTGAAAAAAAATTGTTCAGTTTTATACCATTTAGAAAATCAAAGGAGTGCCCCTTGAATGATGTTTTTGTCATTATTATTTACTTGCAGTTAAAATAAAAACGTATTGCAATGGCAGCTTCATTTCTGTCTGTCAGCAGTCACTGAAACCAAGAGTAATGGCCATCGGAGAGAGATGTTACTATAGATCAGGGGTGTCGAACTCTAGGCCTGGAGGGCCTAAGTGGCTGCAGGTTTTCATTCTAACCCTTTTCCTAATCGGTGACCAGTTTTCACTGCTAATTAACTCATTTGCCCTTTGTTTTAATAGCCCTGTTATTAAGGATTCAGTGCTCTGACTTGATTCATTTCTTCATTAAATGACAGCCAAACAGAAATGAGATGTGAAACGAGCCAACAGATGACCAGCTAAATTGGGTCTTCAAACTCCAACCAGTTTCTTAACGAGAAGCTGATTCTTGCTGTTAATTAAACTCGTTCTTTAATTCCATGGCTTGTTGCTGCTCTCATTCTGCCACAGCAGACATTTCCAAAATTGTTGATTTTCTGTTTTTTCTAAGAACACAGTCAAAATGTTTTGGTGATCTGAGAGATCAGTCTTACTGAGATCTTCACCTTTCTTTATTTTCAGATATTGTGGATAGCTGGTCATGTGGGCAGCTCGTTTTGTGTCTCATTATAGTTTTGCTGCTAATTAAGGAAAAAGAAACAACAAAGGGATTGAGTCAAGTTAATTAGCAGCAAAAAACTGGTCACTAATGAAGAAGATGGTTAGAATGAAAACCTGCAGCCACTGCGGCCCTCCAGGACCAGAGTTCGACACCTGTGCTATAGATGATTGAGTTGTTTAGTCCTTAAGCCCAAAATCTTGAGGTAGTGGGGATGGGAGTTTCCATTTTTGTACATCCTGTTGATAAGTTTTTAGTTTCTCCTCCCTCTCCTTTGGTAAAGATCTTTTGATGGTGTCTTCACAGAGTCAGTCAGTCATGGAAAGGTGTATTGAATTATGTTACTTCATAATGGATATTCGATACCTAGGGTTTCTCATCTAGTGAAGATCACCCAGCTTTTTCAAGATGGGCTTTGCAATTGTCTTTTGAGTTGTGTTTTTTTTTTAAATCCTCAACCAGCCCAGCCCAGGTATTCTGACCTCTGCTCAGCTGCAAACAGAGGACTTGTCTTTTTGTCTAAGAAAATGAGAGACCAGTGTTTAGATGCAGTGCTGTAGTCCAGCAAAGTTGGTTTGGTCATCAGTGAGGACACTGAAATTGGCACAGAGATCCTCTGGATACAGTGCTTTTGGAATTTCTCCAGAGTTTTTAAGTGACAGTGTAAAATAAACCAGAACAGGAAAATAATGACACAGACAGCCTCTTGGGCCATAAACATGTTGTTTCTAATTGATCAGCACAGTTTAAAGAGATGCTGTCCTAAACTTCCATCTTGATGGTTGCCTTTTGAGGGAGTTTTCTGCCAAATTATGGCATATGGTTTGCAACTTCTCAGGTGTTCTCCAAAGTTGGCAATAGTTGTTAGAAGCACCGTAACATGGAGGTAGATGATAAAAAAAGGTCCTTTGTGGTGACACACTCTTTTTTTGACCAAGTTCTTGAATGCAAGTCCTCCACCATCAGCATTGAATTTGTCCACAGGGATGCCATTCAGGTCTTATAATATTCTTTATGTATTTAATGAGTATCTTCTCAGGTTGGAGGATCGCCCCGAAATGTGTTTTCTGGATGTTGAGGATTCACTTGGATGGTGCAGGTTTATGTAGCATGTGATCACTTGAGACACATTTTCAGTTTTTCAAGAGAATGTGACTGATATGGCAACTTTGATTGATGGCTGTGAAAACCTTAAAACACCAAAGAAGTACAAAGACAAATGTTTTCTGCAAACATTTATTAGTTTTTATCTTGCCTTTGGTTTATAATAAACAATATAAATTCACTTGAATTGCTTATAAAGTTTGCTTTTTTACCTTCAAAATTAACATGCTATTTAAATATGTGATACACATTAGGGGCTTTATTTGAGTAAAGAGGACATAGTGGGTGAATAATCATTTATCTCTAAAGTGCCTTTTTGCATTAAACGCTTTTCCTGTGTCTGACAGTGAGGATTCCTCAACTTTCCAATCACACTTGAAGCTTTGCCTGGAATTTTAGACGGCCTTCCTCTCTGCTTACTTAACTCCATAAGAGAAGTTTTTGCCGTTCCCGTAACAGCACTGTGATTGTCCTGTGTTGTCAGTGTATTCCTATTGTCTCTCATTCTCTGTTCATGCCATGTGCTTACTGAACCTTTTGTAGTGTTATTCCCCGTGTGACATAACTTGAGCAATACAAGGATGTTCCTTATTCTGTTGCTTTGAATTTTATTCTTGTGTGCAATATAATGGACTGATAAGCTTGTACACTATTAATCATCCATGGACAAAATTCCAGTTGATTGCAGGGTATACCCAAACACTCATCTAATTTACCTGATGGTGCAGGGGACAGACCGAAAATGCACTCTAATATTCTTTACCTGACTCCAGATCCATGCTGGATGTCCTACACCCTGTTTCAGAGTCTGTCCCTGCTTTTGGTTTTTAAACCACATTTGTCACCCATAACTTTCATGAGGTCTTCCTATCTTTACTGCTTTTCTTTTTAAATTGAGCAAGTGTGAGGATGCTGAGGGGCCTAGACAGCTTATCATATAAGCTTAATTTACACTTCTGTTTTGGTTTCTTTCATTTTTTATTTAAAGTGACTGTTTAAACATGTGGAGTAAGTGAAGAAAATATTGGCTTATCAAGTTAGTTCCTTGCTAGGTGCTTTGATGGGTCAAATGACCTTGTACTTTAAAAATGATATTTAGGGTAAGCTGAAAAACTGCTTATATAATTGAAATTTTTGATGGTATATTGGGATTGGTGGAGGGTGAGTCTTATTTTGCTTTTTTGTTTGCTTGTTTTATTTATTCAAAGTAAATGATTGTGTCTTTGTTTGATTAGTAGAAAGCTATTGTATTGTTCTACTTCTACATTTTAACGATGTATAGTGCGTATTTGGGCTATTTTGACTCTCTCTCTGAAGCAGCAGTTGCAGAGTGACAGTGCTTTTGGGCACTTGAATGAGTTCATATTGCAACAAACAGCAGCCATGTAGACTTGTTCAGGGCAAGTATATAAATTGTTCCTTTGTTCTTATTTTAGGACATTTTTTATATGCTTAGCATCTGTTGTGCAAGTTGGTTTTATTGGAAACTGGACTGTTGCATCTGGATGTCACTGTTATAATCTTATAGGATTAATACAGGCAGTTTAAGAGATCAATAAAAGACAAGTGAAAGAAGTGGCAATCATGGGTCTGAAATCTGAAGAATCGTAAGAGAATCCAGTCTAATTGTCAATATATCTGTTTCAAGTCACATTCCTTAGCTTTTATTTTATATAAAATGAGAAAAGTAGTGACTTACAAGCAGATGAGGCATTGCCTCATAAGCTAATGAATTTAATTTCTTAAACGAGACTAATGGCAGAGCACTGGGCTATGCATGGTTGAACTACCCATAAGCCACTGCAAACATGTTGTATTGCGTCAGCTTCTACCCGTTACAGTTACTGCGTAATTCTGCCTTTACTTTTGGATTTACCATTGTACATTGAAGGAAATGTGGAATAGAAACATTTGCACAAAATATATGGTGCCTCTAGAGTACCTTTATTATACATATGCCATTTCATCCTTTGTATTTTTGGATAGTAGTGTGTGTATGCTTTAAGTTATTAAAATGATTTATTTTCTTTTGTTAAGGCTTTTATTGAAATGGCATCCGAAGAAGCTGCAATTACCATGGTAAATTACTACACCACTGCAGCTCCTCACCTGCGTAATCAGCCCGTCTTCATCCAGTACTCAAACCACAGAGAGCTCAAGACAGACAACCTTCCTAATCAGGCTGTAAGTCCAACTGAATGAGTATTTCAGAGCCAAAGTAGCATTCACTGCACTGTCATTTCTTAAAAAACACAAAGCAAAACTGTTTTCTTCTGTTCTGAAACTCACACAAGCTGTGTGTATTGCTCACTTACTTTTTATTTATTTTCAGAGAGCCCAAGCTGCCCTTCATGCAGTGAATGCTATGCATTCTGGAAACATGAGCATAACTGGGTCTGCCTCTGGCAGCGAATCCTCCTTGTTACAAGGGCAGAGCCCTGTCTTACGGATCATTGTGGAGAACCTTTTCTATCCTGTCTCTCTTGAAGTTCTTCATCAGGTAAGGTCTTTTAAAAACTGCCTCCATATTGTTCAAATCACAACTTGGAATAAGCTAACTCAGTGTAAAGTTGTACAGTAGTTTGATTTGGAAACTTTCCCTAATTAAAATTAGAATGCATACTTCAGCACTTCTTTAGGAGTCCAGGATAAATGTGGGTGACTATTTGTATCAGCATTCTGAGTAAGAAGAGCACACAATGGGCAACTTGTTTTGGACATGTATGATGCTGCTATTACAACAAGATGAGTGCAAATATAGCTAGCCAACATTTTCTAGTACGTCATAGTGTGGCTATTGTTTATGAGCTTCTATTATAATCAACCTTGTTTGTTTTTAACACGTAATGAATGTATCTGTATATCCGTAGCTCACTTGTGTTATTCCAAGTCCTCGGAGATGCCTGGGAGGTGCTGTCTTTTTGCGCCATGTTTTTATCCACTGCCTGATTCTGTGGGGTTGTGAAGTTATATATATATGATAATCTGCACTGTGGATGTCGCAAGACCTACATGAGAGCTAAACCTTGAAATTATGTACTGTATGTTTATTATACCTTATATGATTCAATTTTTATGGTTACAAGTCATTTTAATAAACAAACATAACAACCAGTAAAGTTTAAAAAAATAACAACAACAACAACATTTATTTATATAGCACATTTTCATACAAAAAAGTAGCTCAAAATGCTTTACATAATGAAAAAAATAAAAATAAAAGACAAAATAAGAAATTAAAATAAGACAACATTAGTTAACATAGAAAAAGAGTAAGGTCCGATGGCCAGGGGGGGACAGAAAAAACAAAAAAAAAAACCTCCAGATGGCTGGAGAAAAAAATAAAATCTGTAGGGGCTCCAGGCCACGAGACCACCCAGTCCCCTCTGGGCATTCTACCTAACATAAATGAAATAGTCCTCTTTGTAGTTCGGGTTCTCATGGAAGGACTTGATGCTGATGGTCATGCAGACTTCTGGCTTTTAATCCATCAATGTTGGAACATCACGGTGCTTTGGGTAGCGCCACCACCAAAAGGACACCGGAAAAGGAAACAGAAGAGAGAGTAGGGGTTAGTACAGATTTTAGAGCCACCATGAATAGCTATTATAATGAATTGGATATACAGAGTATCAGGATTTAAATTACAGTGAAGTTATGAGAAGGCCATGTTAAAGTAATGTGTTTTCAGCAGTTTTTTTTTTTTTTTTTTTAAAGTGCTCCACTGTATTAGCCTGGCGAATTCCTACTGGCAGGCTATTCCAGATTTTAGGTGCATAACAGCAGAAGGCCGCCTCACCACTTCTTTTAAGTTTTGCTCTTGGAATTCTAAGGAGACACTCAGTTGAGGATCTGAGGTTATGATTTGGAATATAAGACGTCAGACATTCCGATATATAAGATGGGGCGAGATTATTTAAGGCTTTATAAACCATAAGCAGAATTTTAAAGTCAATCCTGAATGACACAGGTAACCAGTGTAGTGACATCAAAACTGGAGAGATGTGCTCAGATTTTCTTTTCCTGGTAAGGATTCTAGCAGCTGCATTCTGCACTAATTGCAAACGATTTATGTCTTTTTTTGGGTAGTCCTGAGAGGAGTGCGTTACAGTTAACTAGACCAGTCGTCCCCAACCTTTTTGACAGCAAGGACCACTTTATTAGATGCAAATTTTTCCACGGACCGGTCGTGGGCAGTTTTATACACAATTTACATAACATTTCTATTATTATTAAAGTTATTAAGCAGTTCGCATACGTTTGCAATCTGAGATTTTTCTTCTTTTTTTGCATATAACAAAGACATATGCTTTACATTTGCCAATCCAACAGATTGCACATCACAACCATTAACATTGCTATCTTTTTTTCATGTCTGCCGTTTCTATAGGAGGGTGACAATGAGTTAAATTCCAATGGATGTTTTTCAAAATAAGCAAAAGGAATCACTGAAAACCACAGACAACAAAAACAGCAACAAAAAAAAAAAAAAAAAAGTACGAGGAAAGTTCGAAGAAAGAGATTTTTTTTACAATGTTTCTGTTTGGGGATCGTTGTGCAAACGTGTACAACTGAGCTGCAACCACAGAACTAACTGCTCTGTGGATGATTCGTTCAAGCATTTCAAGGTCACTTCGTTGTAATGAAAGCATCTGTTGAATGTACTTCGTAGTAACGCGATTTCTATAGACCCATGTCATATGGGGAAACTGTCGGGACCATAAAAATACTTTGTTTTAATAGTCTCTCACCTCGGCCTCTCTCCTCTCTCTGCACCGCTGCAAAGCCCCGCCCGCCAAGCGTTCTGAAAAGTCTGAGTGAGTCGCCGTTGCCAGCAGTTCTCTCGCGGCCCGGCTGTCAGACGTCTGCGGACCGGTAGTGGGCCGCGGACCAGGGGTTGGGGACCCCTGATCTAGACGACTGAAAACAAATGCGTGAACTAATTTCTCAGCATCTTTCATCTTAAGTGAAAAAATGCTGTCCTAGTGATCTGATTAATATGCGATTTAAAATTCAGATTACAGTCAACAGTTACCCCTAAGCTTTTTACCTTCGTCTTGACTTTTAATCCTAATGTATCCAGTTTATTTCTAATAGCCTCGTTGTATCCATTATTGCCAATCACTAAGACTTCACTTTTCTCTTTATTTAGTTTGAGAAAGTTACTATTCATCCATTCTGAAATACAAGTTAGACATTGTGTTAGTGAATCAAGAGAATTGGGGTCATCAGGTGCTATTGATAAATACAGTTGTGTGTCATCAGCATAGCTGTGGTAGCTCACGTTGTGCCCTGACATAATCTGACTTAACGGAAGCATGTAGATTGAGAAGAGCAGCGGACCCAGGATAGAGCCTTGTGGAACACCATATAGGATATCATGTGTCTTTGAGTTGTAATTACCACAACTAACAAAGAATTTTTTCCCTGCCAGGTAGGATTCAAACCAATTTAAGACACTGCCAGAGAGGCCCACCCACTGACTAAGGCGATTTCTAAGAATATTATGATCAATGGTGTCAAATGCGGCACTCAGATCTAAGAGGATGAGAACAGATAAATGGCCTCTGTCTGCATTTACCCGCAAGTCATTTACTACTTTAACGAGTGCAGTTTCTGTGCTGTGATTTGTTCTAAAACCTGACTGAAATTTATCAAGAATAGCATGTTTATTGAGGTGCTCATTTAACTGCATAATGACTGCCTTCTCTAGAAGTTTACTTAAGAAAGGCAGGTTAGAGATGGGTCTAAAATTTAAAATAGATGTTACAATAGCAGTTGGTTTGTTATTGTTTTGAGAATTACTTGATTGTACACAACTAAAATAATTTCTAGTGCAACCCTAGCAATTTGCTTATTTAAAAGTGTGTTGTATGCAATTTTTCATTCAGTGGAAATGATATTACTTTGTAACATCTTTTCTAATTGGTTGTACCAGTGCTCAGAGAGCTAAGAGCAGCTTCTGCCTGATGTCTTCTTTAGACATAAATAGCAAAAACAAATAATAGTTTCTGTTGATGGTAAAAGACTGCCTCAAAGCTATAGTACCATAAGCTGCATTTGTCTGATTATTAGTTTTTAAAAAGTCAAACAATTTTGTGTTTTCTGCCACCATAGGATTCCTTCTTCATGAGCCTGCATATTATTTTGCAGCTTGTAGCAGTCGATGGGGTTGCTTTAAACAGAACATAATGTACCGCACATCTGCTGTTTCTTTTCACTATTGCAGAAACCTTTAGGAGAATAATATTAGTGTTAGGCTAAATGACATTGTTTGATTCGTAAATGCAAAAATCACTAGTATTCATTATGTGATTTACAAAACCTTGTCGGCAAAGGATTGATCGCTGATTGCACATTAAATGATCTGATACCCGAACCTATAAGATTCTCTGTGCTCGCTGTCAATTATTGTTGGCTTTGCCTTTTCAGAAGTTAATTGTGAAATATTCATCGAGTTTGCTACAGTCTTTTGAATATTGATGAACCTGCTGCTGAATGTCGTGAAGTATTTCTGTTTTGCTCTTGGCTGTTTTTTTTATCTGTGTGATACACATGTTTCTAATAAAGAATGCTGCACTAATGCATCAGCACTAGAAAATGTAGGCATGATGTAAAAGAGAGAGAATTTGTTAAAATAGTAAAACAGATGGAACCACCCCTGATAGAAATGTGCAAATTAGGTAGAAATAACCCTATTATTAAAGGGGGGATGACTTCAGAAGAATTGGATTGGGTAGCTGTTTAAAATAAAATAACGTATCTGCCTCAGTAGCGCAAGTCGAGTGTACTGATCCCTTCCCTGCCCTTCGTACACTCTGCCCACCACTACTAATGATTGTATAGTTTAATCAGGTCCTCGGATTGGCCTAGAACTGCCTAGATGACAAACACACTTTACTACGGGGGAAGTAAAAGCTGTAACCAGGTTTCCATAGGCAAACCTGTGGATGCCTCTATCATAGTTCTGTCCAGGAAAACAGTGGCGTTTTCTCTTCATGTAAGGAGTGAGAAGAATCTCCAAATGGAGGAGTTCAAATACCCCGAGTCTTGGTCATGATTGGCAGAAATGATATTGTTAGGGTTTGACCAGTGAATCTGTGTGGTCGCATTAGTCTTGCAGGGATTGTATTAGGCTATCCATGTCCAAAATGTTTCAGTGAATTCTCAGACTTACTTACAGTTGCATGCTCAATGGAGTCACTGAAAGAATTAGATCACAGGTATAAGTGGCCACAATCAGCTTCCTGTGCATGTTTAATGGTGGCACGCTCACTGATGGGTGAGACACCTGGCAGTACTGTCAAGTCATCAGAGTAGAAGCATAGCTTATCTGGATCGAGAGGAGGCACTGGCTGGGCATGTAAGTTGGAAGGCCTTCTTAGCACCTAACACTGAAGGTGTACAATTCACGGTCCACTAAGAGAAGTCCCTGGACCTGACCAGGGATATCCAGAAGAGATCAAATTTCTTGGGTAGTTTGAAAGTATTGGGGAACTCGTCCAGAGGTTCTGGGTGAGGTTACTTGAAAAGAGTGGTCTGTTCGGTCCAGCACAGTGTGTTGTGATACTGCCCCTTGTCAAGATCAATGGGGTGAAAATGATGGTAATGTTAACAGCATTTTTATTTTTTTGAACAAAATTTGTTTATTACTTCTTTTACCAAATAACGTACTGTAGACAGCTTCACTCATTTTTGGAAAAAGCTATAAAAGGGTAAACTGTAATCAAACACTTGGATATTTATACAGTCTCTACGAAGTGTGCAATGTTTTGGCCCAAACAAACAAAAACATTAATATTCAACTGAAAGGACGGCTCTGTTTCATACGTCACTTGTGTGCAGATGCCCCATTAAGTGGTTTCGAACCTCACTTTAATGACTGCAGGGTCTTGCGCTGTGTGTTCTGAGTACCCAGATAAAAGCTGGCTGGTTTTACTTTTTTTTTTTTTTTCTTTCTTTTTAATTTAAGCCTTGTGGATTTTTTTTTTCACATTTCCAAAGAATAATGAAACATGGGGATTTATCATAAGAATCCTAAATTAAAATTGCCCTCCATAGTTCATGAAATTGACTTGGGGAATTTGTTTAGTGCAGTGAGAAAAAAATCAATTTGAATCAGAAATAAAAAACTGACTGACTGAAAAAACACACAATGCAGACTTAAATGTGTCATTTTCAGTGTATTGAGTGTGGCTGAGGGCATAAATACACACTTTTGTGGTTTGATACGTTAACTGCAGTGCATTCAAACAATAAAGAAGAATCTAAAAGATCTTTAATAAAGTTAATGCTGAATGTCTGGGACTCTTTCCCTCACATTCCTACCAGCTCACAAAGAAAACTTAAAATTTGAGAAATGCACCTTCTGGGGTCAAGAGTGTGATCAGCTGTTCTGTTTTGTCCAAAAAATATGAAGAGTTTAATTTTTTAAACATTGTTTTATCCATTTTTGCATTTTGGATATGGACTGGCAAATTAAACTCTTGACGGTTATCTCTGCATGTTTTTTAATAGAATGCACGTCAGTAACCTCGTGCAGCCCTCCTTATCAGTGTAGACAAAGGCGAATGGAGTGTTCACAGAACATAAGCAATTACATTTTGTACTAAATTACATTGGCCAGGAGAAGTATTAACAAGGGCAAGCATTTCACATGTGCTCATTGAGTGTTTCTGTCTTGTTTGGCCTGTTAGATCTTCTCTAAGTTTGGCACCGTGCTGAAAATCATCACCTTCACGAAGAATAACCAGTTTCAAGCTCTCCTGCAGTATGCTGATCCTGTGAATGCACATCATGCCAAGATGGTGAGTACTATCCACAAAAATGGTCAAATCCTGAAATGAATATAGCATATTATGGGATGTTGCCTAATGATGTCAATTAGTTCAAATGACGATCGTTAATTTACGGAAGCCCAGAGGGCACGTGAATATCATTCTTTTTTAATTGTTTTCTTGAGATAATGAAATAATTTTTTTCAGAGATCTCAAGGAAACAAAAAGTTAACCCTTAAATTGCCACATACTTGGGGGTTAATTCACCACTGGACGCCAAATACTTTTTTGCTGCACTTTTTAAATAAACGTCATAATTCACAAAGAAAATGTGAAATTTTAATGGAACACATTTTTGTTCATGCAAAGAGTGTCACACTGCAACACTGATGATTGTACACACTGCCAATGAACTGTCCATCCATCCGTAAAAATAAAAAACTACTGCAACAATCTATTATTATATATTCAAGGTGCAACTGACACCATTTATGAAGTTCAGTAAATCACCGAGCCAACTGCAGTTGAACTGGCTGCACACAAACACACAGAGGCCAACGCCGACAGGCTAGCCTAGTGCAGCGGCTGAATCCCAGGGACAGTGGTGCTGAGTCTCTAGGTGGGCAGCAGTGGACATGAGCTGGCTGTCCAACGAATATACAACACTGACTGATCAGTTCCGGCGTGCTGGCAAATTGCTGTGAGACACGACTATAGCCGGTTGCAGCATTCAGTGGATTTAGTCGCCCAATATACTCGGCTCCAGCGTGCTTCCAAATTGCACTGGAAACCGACTATAGCCAGTTTAAGGGTTAACATTTCCGTCTTGCTAGCAACTGATGAAAACCTTTTACTGGATGTCTAACATTACGAGTGCCCTCCAATATCATTAAACAGCATATAAACACCTCTCCTTAGTCCTTTCATGGTTTTTTATTTATTTTATTATCACACTTATGAGAACAGCTTATTTTTATTTTTTTTAGAATGTTTTATGTTCACTAATTGTGAAATACACTTTTTTTTTTTCCCCTATTAAGTTGAAGATACTCATATTAGTCTTATGTCTCAGTCATGCTATATGTTTTGGGGGAGATAAAACCACTGAAAAACTTTACTTTTTTTCCCACTTAAACTATGCCAGCAATTGTATAAAAATACATCGCCTGTTAATCTGAGAAAAGGTCACTGAACTGCGATTGAAAGTGGATGACAGATAAATTCATCAGCAGTTTATAAGAGGAGTCTGCAACAACCTGCAGTCCTGGCCAAATGCTCTCCTCTCCACTTAAACCTTTCTTCACAACAGTTTGACAGTCTTAACGTGTTTTCTAGCACTCATTTTCAAATTAAAGTAATTCACATCATCAGCCATATATCCTTATGCTAGTGACAAATGTCAGTTATTATTGTGAACATGCCTGGCTTATAAAAAATGCAAACAGTATGAAAATATTCACAGTTAATGTTATTGTAGGGCTGTTGAATTTTGTTTTTTAAGAAGTGGAAAAATGAATAATCCTTAAACAGAAGGTATACAGTATGCTGGATTTTCACTAGCATTTATCTGTCGGGGTTTATAAAAGTTTCTTTGCTTCATAACCATCCAAGTGATGTGATAATGAGCCTTAAATGAGCAGTAAATTAAAGATGTGTTTTAGTCCTGGCTCAATAACCAGTATGTCTAAAATTGTATGTAAAGAGCCACCTAGTAATGGAGAAGACATGAAACGGCAACAGTAGAAAGGCTTTCTAAACTTGAAATGATTTCCCACCATTCAGTATTTGGTGGCTGTGACATTGTTTGACAGCCAGGTGCACTGCTTTTTGTATTTGACTCTGTTAATGCACATCTTATAGCTAATATTCTCCAGATTCACAAGCTAAAAATTAACAAGTTTACATTTTTTTCTTTCTTGTTACAGTCAAGCAAACGTGCTGACATTTATGTGTCTGATATTGTGAGCCTTACCTGTAAAGCTAACGTTGAACTTTTTCTGCAAGTTCTGGTTTAACGCATATCAGAATATTCTCAAACATGCCTACTTTGATTCAGGCTTTTTGGGAGACTACGTTCTACACAAGAAATAAAGGGGCAAGGTCAGCAACAAGCCCTGGAAGCCATGCCAGTCCGTAGCAGGAGCCACTGACCTGCACACTCCCATTTAGATGGGAACCGTGTCTTTGAGATGTGGGAGAAAATGAGAATAACGTCTGAGAAACCCACACAGGCGCAGGTGGTGCAGTATGTGCAGATGGCCGTACGCCAGATTCAAACCTAAACCTCGTAACGACTGTGTGACTGAATTGACTCCGTTTATTATGTTGTGCAGGTTCACATATCGTTCGTTCATGGTTGATGGATGACTTTAGTATCGTGTGAAGAGCAGGTTTATTTTTACTTGCTAAACCTTTCCATTAATTTAGGATTGGTTTGAGTTTTTTTGTATGTGTGTGTGTGTTTTTTTTTTTGTTTACCGTATATACTCATATATACAGTAAGTTGGGCCTTGAAACCCGAAAAATCAATCATAAAATCAGTCCCCTACATATACGCCCATTCAAAAATGCAACACTTAATTTTAATTATTTATTTTTATTTACATCTTCTTGCCTCGTCCTCTAATCTTGCATCAGTTTCTAAAACGCATCGAATTTTGTTGCAGCAGCACAGTTACCAATCTCTTCAACGACTTTTAATTTAAAACCTGAATGCTCCATCGTAGATAAGAGATGCTCTTATGATAAAGATGTATGAGGGTATGAGATACAAAAAACATAAAACGCTGCAAATGTCGCTTTGGAATAGTTTGGGTATTACCGTGTGGTCACGTAGGCACAATACTTAGATAAAAAGACAGTGTGCTCCGTGGTTACTCTCTCAGGTGGACGTTAGCATATCGTAATCTCTTGGACTGATAGCGTGAGTTTTCCGTATTCGACTTATACAACCAACATTATAAACTACTGAAAATTATACTGTAAAATCAAGCCCTGACTTTATCCCCGGGAGAACTTAAATGCGATTATATATGGTAATTATATTTTGTGTACAGTATGAGGAATAACAACTGGAAACAAAATGTGATGTGACATTTAAATTAATTAGTTTTATCCCCAAATCACTTGCTATCAGACACATTTGTATGTGAAAGGTACTTGATCATTTCTTTAAACTTTCTTCCACTCTGTGTATTGAATCTTTGTCAGCATAGATAAAGGATCTCTCAATTATTTACCTGAATATATTTCTTAGACTTACTGTATAATGTTTTATATTAAAATCCACCTTTTATGTTTAACTAACAATATGTTTAGCTGCTGATTTATTTTCTGTTGCTGTTTTTTAGACACTGGATGGGCAGAACATTTATAATGCCTGCTGTACTCTACGTGTGGAATTCTCCAAACTTACCAGCCTTAATGTAAAATATAACAATGATAAAAGCAGAGATTTCACTCGACTAGATCTTCCATCTGGTGATGGCCAGCCCAGCCTCGACCCTTCGATGGCTGCTGCTTTTGGTAAGAAAAAAGAATACATTTGAATACAATTAGCCCAAACCTAATGGAGAGCCGAAATGCATGCAGTTCTAAAATACGTAATGTGTGGTATTCCTGTGGACACATGGAAGTTGCTTGAAGACGGAGTTTGGAGTTGTACTGCTCTGTCATGATTATGTACTATCAGACTACAATTTAGGGGACAGTGATAGTTTGATAGTAATTTTAGCTAATTAACTTTTTTTAGGATTTATAATTTTGTCAAGAATATAAAAATTTTCTGAAGTAGAAGTGTTAATGGTTTCTAAGGAAAGTGTCAAGGCATTGTAACATTCTAGTCCAAATCTTTATGAAATATTTGCAGTTGTGTAGATCTTAGGACCAGTATTCTGCAGGCTGTGTCAAGTGATGCAGTTTCCAGTGACATTAAAAACTGCGCTTCTGTCGAATGACTCGCCTCAAAGACGAGATAAAGCCTTACGCACAGATACCTTTTCAAAGTGGTGAACGAATTCCATGACACTCTGACTGTACTCCCTCTCCTCTTGACTACTGTTCCTCACGCTTGTTTGCAGTACGTTGCTGACATACACCATTGACTAGTAAGTTATGACACTGATGAAACGTTTAAACTCCTTATCCAGTCCATAATCAAAAGAAACAGATACTCAATAAACTTGTGTTTGCTGTTCCATATAATTTGTCATTTATAAATTGCTAGCCCAATTACTCCATGGTGTTCATTTAAATCTGATTGTTGACTTTGACTAAATTTGAATAAATTCACATTATTAGTGAAATTTATTCCACCAGGCCTCATGTGCTTTCACTGCTATTTTACAGAATTTAAATCTGTAATTTTATTTTCTCTATGTTTGCATTTTTTAATCGTTACATTTTAACTGGGATGTTGCAATGGTTAGAGCTGGGGCCCAACAGATCCAGTGCCTTAGGTTTGACTCCCACATCTGTCTGGAGTATGTAAATATTCTGTTTCCAGTTAATCTTAAATTGACACTTAGTTGCTTAGCAGATGCTTTTATCCAAAGCAACTTACAAAAGAGGTCAACATAATGAAGCGTTACAGAACAAAGTTGCAAGATTGATCATCACAAGTGTAGAGCTCAGGACCAAACAGAATGCACAACCAGTTAATCTTTGCTATGTCATAAGATCCTGTCAAAGCCATTACCAGTTAGACAGATAACACACAGTCATCTTCAGTGATTTTGTAAACAGTGATGAAGTCGACAATTGGGAGGTGTGAAGCTCGTTCCATCCTCTCAAAGTGCCACATAAAAATGGTATCACCTGGTGCCATTTACTTGCCTGAGGGGTGAGATGGTCCTCACGAGTGCCTCCATGTATATAGAGATGCTGCCCCATTGACCACTCTGTAGGCCACCCTCAAGGATTTAAACTCAGTGTGTGCTGCTGCAGGGAGCCAGTGGAGTGACCAGTAAAAGAGTGATATGCTCTCTTGGCTTGTTGAACACAAGATGTGCCCTTGCACTACGAATCATCTGCAGTGGCTTTAGTGTAGCAGCATGTCTTAGAATTGTCAAAGAAAGCTGGACTCGAGTGAGCACATTGACAGAAGCAGCCTTCACGTGGATGGCTACAACACTACAACTGTAAGCGCACTAACTTACGGCCCACTAATGTGTCAATCCAGCAGCAGCCTGTTGATTTCTTAGTTAACATGACTGTGTTTGGAGTTGCAGTTGCTTATGTGAAGTTGAAAAACATCTTTATTAGATTTGGGAAATGTATCTGAATTTTGGGGTTATAATGTATTCCTGTGTGTCTTATTTTAATAGTTCCATCCATCCATCCATCCATTTTCCAACCCGCTGAATCCGAACACAGGGTCATGGGGGTCTGCTGGAGCCAATCCCAGCCAACACAGGGCACAAGGCAGGAACCAATCCCGGGCAGGGTACCAACCCACCGCAGGAACACACAAACACATCCACACACCAAGCACCCACTAGGGCCAATTTAGGATCGCCAATCCACCTAACCTGCATGTCTTTGGACTGTGGGAGGAAACCGGAGCGCCCGGAGGAAACCCACGCAGACACGGGGAGAACATGCAAACTCCACGCAGGGAGAACCCGGGAAGCGAACCCAGGTCCCCAGGTCTCCCAACTGCGAGGCAGCAGCGCTACCCACTGCACCACTGTGCCGCCTTATTTTAATAGTTCTTATAATAAATTTAATATGTAAGATATTTAATAAGAATAATAAATAAATTGCCATCACTTGGATAAGCAGGTTTAAATAATCAGAGATTATTCAAAATGTTACAAATTAGCTTTACAGTGAAGAAAGTGTATCACCAGTATTAAAAAGTCACAATCCTTGACACTTGACATGGAGTGTTACATTTTTTTAGTTTAATTATTTTGTAAGTACTGTGTTTTTAACTGCCAACAGGTGCTCCAGGAATTATATCTTCACCCTTTGCAGGGGCAGCTGGGTTTGCTCCAACTATCAGCTTTCCACAAGCAGGTATGGACCCAGTTATGGTAGAACTCCATGTTATTGTTTGTGAACTTGCATCATAAATCATAATTGCATCTGAGGAATCATCAGGTGCTCACAAAAAGCATTTTGGGTGACTGTCAACTTCAGGAGAATTAGAGGGGGCCATTTTCCTACTGATATTAATAAGGCTGCAGTGGTAAAAGTGAGAAGTTTTAGGTTCACAGGGGTCCATGTCACTAAGGAACACTAATAGCCCCCCCCCCCCCCCAACATGTTCAGTTTTTAGGAGACTGGGGGGTTGAATTTGCTTACTTGATAACCCCACTGACGTACAGTTGAACACTGGAGGGCAGAGCACTTGCATCACAGTCCAACATGGCAACTGCTCTTCAGCAGACTACAGGGCCATGCAGCAGGTTGTCCAAGTGGCTTGGGGCATTGCTGGGACTACACTCCTATTGCCACAGGTCATTTTTGAGCAGAGACCCTAAAGAAAGCACTTTCCATCATGTCAGACCCTGCAGTCCATGGCAAATATATATATATATATATATATATATATATATATATAATTTCCCCTGACTTCAGCAGGAGATATTGTAGAATTCAATTCCATACCACCAGCTGTGAGAGAAATCCTGCATTATCAATCTATTTGTTCTACCTATGAGATGGCAGTGGGAATTTTACATTATTATACTTGAAATTTATTTATTATTTATTAAACTGTTGGTTGTTTGTCAATATTACATTATTTGACCTGTACCTGTTGCATTATGTTATTGTACTTTCTGCAATAAATACATCAAAAATTATGCTGAATTTAACAGGTAATATCAAGGAACATAACAGTCATTTACATGCACAAATACCCATACTATTCTTAGTTATAGGAAAATATTATTTGTAAAAAGTATTCACAGTGGCTAGAAAAAGTATATACAGTAATCACTTGATTTTTTGCATTAATTGGTCATAAAATGTAATTTGATCTTCATTTAAGTCACAAGTACAGACAAGCACAATATGCTTATGCTAGTAACCTTTCTAATCTGTCATGTCTTTATTGAACACACCCAATCAAACAGTCACAGTGTGTTGTAAAAAAGTAAGTGAACCCTTGAATTTAATAACTGGCCCGACCTCCTTTGGTAGCAGTAATCTCAAACAAGCTCTTCAGTACTTGTGGGTCAGACCTGCACCTCATTCAGGAGGAATTTTGGACCATACTTCATTACAGACCTGTTTCTGCTCAGCCATATTCTTAGGACATCTGGCATGAATGGGTCTCTTGAAGTCACACTCTCAGTTGAGTTAAGGTCTGGGATCTGACTGGGCCATTCCAAAAGGCACATTTTGTCTTTTTGAAGTAATTCTTCAGTAGAATTGTTTCTTTGTTTAGAGAGAGTGTGCTGTAGCATCTCCCAATTTGTACTGACCTTCATTTGGTGGGATGCCACCCTGACATTACTACCCTGTGGAATACTTTGATAAACTTGCAAATGTATTTAACTCGGGGATGACAAGCTTTGCATGTTCCATGGCAGCAAACCAGCGCCATATCATGATGTTTCATCCACTGGGATGATGTTATTTTATGTTAGTTTGCAGTGCCCTATGCCAGATGTAGAGCTTCATATGTCTCCTGAAATGAACCTTAGTTTCCTCAGTCCGTCATATTTTTCCAGTGGTATTGTAGACTTTCAAGATGATGTTAGGCACACTTCAGGCATGCAGCAATGTTTTTTTGTAGAGCAGCTGCTTCCTTCTTGTTTTTTTACTGTATGTCATGGACACCGTGTCTGTTCAATATTTTGTGTACGATAGACTCATGAACAGAGATGTTAACCTGTTCCATTGATTCCTTCAGGTCTTTAACTGTTACTGTAGGTTTCTTTTTTTTTTTACTTCATTGACCATTTGGTGTTGTGTCTTTCGAGTCATCTTGACTGTATGTCCACTTCTGGCAAGAGCAGCCACACAACTAAATTGTCTCCATTTATGCACGATTTCTCTAACTGCTGTAACACTGTAGCAGTGCATGCTCCTCATCCTGACCTGTCTAACTGCGGATGACAGATATCTGCACACCCTTTACACCTTTATGCAGATTAGCAGTTCTTGATCTTCTGAGATCTCTATTTTGTCTTCTTTTATAGGTCAAAGTGTCTCTAAGCCACACCTCCGATCTCATATCATTGGCAGGACTCCAGTTTTGCCAACTCCTGACTCCAATTAGCTTTTGTCAAAGTCATCAGCCTAGCGGTTCATTTACTTTTTCCAACCTGCGCTGTGAACTTTTGAATGATGTACTCAATATGTACAATAACAATACAATTTTTATGTTACTAGTTAAACCAGACACGCGCTTTTTCATTATTGTAACTTAGATGAAGATCAGAACATATTTTAAGACAAATTTATATATAAATGTGGTTATTTCCAAAGGGTTCACAGTAAAGGAGGTGTTTTGATGCAGGTTAACATTGTATGTTGCAAACGTAAGTAGAAAATTTTGAAAACAAATTTGTTGTTATCCATCTTTATAAAACAAAATAACTGATTATCAAATTAGCGTTTTTTTTTTTTTTTGTTCAAAGAATCTCGTAAGTTTTATAATCTATTATCTTTTATTTAAAACTCCAGTTTTTGCAAATCACAGATCACATACAGATATTTATTTTATTTTTTGCACATTATTCAAGTGTTAAAGTGTGGATGGATAATCTTTGCAGATTTGATTTTATTTATTGATTTATTTCTTCAGGTCTTTCAATGCCGACTGTTCCTGGACACTTGAGCCATTTGGCTATTCCAACCTCCGCAGTTGCTGGGCGTGTAGCAATTCATGGCATTGCCCCTTCTGCAGTGCATTCAGTGCTGCTAGTCTCCAACCTCAATCCAGATGTAAGAAATCACGACATTTACAGCCTTCTTCTTTTTCAGTTCCTGCAACATTTGTGTTCTGTCTGTAACTGGGATACAAAATCATTGACACATCTCTCAGTTCTAATTCACCCTTTAACAAGAGATAAAGCAGTCAGGAATATTTCTAATCAGCAGTTTGATATTGATGACAAGTATATTCACCCCTCCATTCATTCTGAAACCCTCCTGATTTACAGATTCAGCATTAAAGAGGTTAGAGCACATCTTGGTATTATCAGGTGCAAGGCAGGGCAGATTGGCAGTACTTTACAAAGAAATATTTATGCACACCCACAGTCATTCACACGGGCTAATTTACTTTTACCAACAAACTTAAAGTGCAAGTCTTTGGGATTTGTAATGGATTGTTTCTTTTAATACATATCTGTTTCAAAAACCGCCTTTGCTGGTGTAATCCAGGGCAACAAATCACTGTGTAACCCTGACCAGACTGCCTGTGCTTCAAGTCATTAAAAAGGCAATTTTACCCTGGTCCTAAACTTAGCTTGGGCAAAGATGTTTAATGTATGAAATAACTAGGAATGTTCCAATCAGTTGTTTTTAGGACCAAAACCAAATAATCAATTTCATGTTACTAGAATTGACTAATTCTGGTTTGATTTCTTTATCCTTTAAATTGTTTTACACTACGCTCTTGCATAACTGGACATATAGACTACTTTACGCTCTTTATTACAGCTAGGGGTCGCTGTTGCCCCATGAAACCCAACAGACAGACATCCAAGACACACTTGTAAAAGCACCAAGAAGAATTTTAATATTTTCTTCAAATAAACTGCACAAAACACCACACACGCCACAATTAACAATAAATCAATAATCACTATTCAACAATCCTCCACTCCCAGCAGCTTCGTTAACCAACCTCCCAACTCTGGCTCCTCTTGCTGGGTCTCCAACAGTCCTTTTTATATCCCTTGACTCTGGAAGTGCTCCATCTCTTTTTCCGGGTCAAACACCACATCATCAGTCCTCAAATTTCCCAGAAGTTCTGTGAGCTTCCGTCCTCGTGACTCTGAAGTACTTCAGGCTTGTATGAAAAATAAGAGTCCCCAGGTCCTTTAGGAGCTCCCCCTGGCGGCACCCACAGCACCCAACAGGGCTGAGAAAATAGACTCCACATCCCATGATGCCCTGCGGGAATCCGGAGTACATTTACTGTCCAGGGGGAGGCAGTATCCTGAAAAGGCTGCCCTTCTCCATTCCTCCCATCCTGGGACATCCTGACCGGACTGAGCTGCCGGCTGTCTATGACAAGTGGTATTTTTATAATTGTACTCCAGATAACAGGTGTTACCTGTTCATTTTTTATTAACAAAATGAAATTTTGTATGCTTATTGTTTAATGACCATAATAAATACTACAAAAATATATAGTATCCTTAAAACATACTTTTTTAAACTAATAAAACATGTACAAAAATATTGATTCATAATACTCATGCCATAAACGAAAATAAAATTTCTTTTCAGAATTAAAATCCATAATGCTAATAAAATGTTCATGACAATGAAGAAGAAAGTACAAGGCCAAAACACTTAACAAGTTTACATGTAAAATAAGCTAACAAGCATATTGTTTACTAAACAGTGAGAGCAAATTGTTCTTAATCTGTTCTTTATCTGTTCATTCTCTAATTAAAATGTGAGCTGCTGTGTTAAACTCAAGCTCTCAGTCATTGTCCTCATTTAGGCAAGGAATGACAGGGCAAAATGAAAAGGCCTGAACTCATTATTTTTTTTTTTTATTTCTAACAAAGATGAACCTTTTTTTTCTTACACTCTGCTGTTCCTCTCCATGCACAAGGTGACTCTTCAGATTCCCTTTTCTCAGTTTATGACTCCACTTTCTTTAATACAAAACCCAATACTACTAAGTATAGATGCTAGTGTTTCTGTCTACCACTACGCCAGTGTTCAGCTAAAATGAAAGCTCTGACCCCCACATTAATCACAGCAAATGCTGCTTGGACTTCAAATATCAATCAGCATATATGAAAGGATCGATGTTTGTACACTCAGATCCAGGCATGTTCACCTTGCTAAATACTTCAGTAAAGCCCAACACTAAAAGTTTCCAATTCAAATATCCATGTAAACTGTATCCATTTCAGTGCTTCTGTAATGTTGGTAAATGATGGATTGCTTGTATGCTATATTAAACAGAATAACTGAATAGATCAATTATCAGTTACAATCACAATTAGCTATATTTTTATTTATTGTTTACATAATATAGTTTGTGCATAGACAAGCATGACTATACTCGTAAAATAAATAGTTAATGTCTATGCACAAATGAATAAGAAATGCAGTTTCTAAATAATTAAAATAAATATTTTTGTACTTTTAAACAAATAATACAATAATAAAGTGATTTATGCATCCTATTAAATATATAAAAAAAAAAACTACAACTACTTTATGTCATTGCCAGTCAATAAAAATATGAAGTAACTGCATAGTAATTAAGGCTTCTTCATATTCAGTTCTACTAAATTACAAATGACATTGAATGTGTGATCCAAAGGACATATATATTAAGAAAGTACAAAAATGATGTGGTTGCACTTACAGTATGGTTGAACAGTGGGTAGCTGACTTCCAACATTAAATGAGATTCTAGGGCCCGTAACTGCATTTGTTAATGAAGTACATATTATTAAAAAAAAACACACACACACACACACACACACACACACACACAGAGTTTGCATTGTACCACTAACTAATGTAAGGCACAGTCAGAATGCATAATAGGTATTAACACTGTCCACCCCTCTTATGATTACCGAACAGGGTCCTGAAATGTGCTGTTAGTGTCAGTGATGTAGTAGTATAATGTCCAAATGTAAATTACATGTAGAGAGAAGTCTGCTTGTTTGAATATTAGAATTTGTAAGTTGCTTTGGATAAAAGCATCTTCCAAGCAAATAAATATAAATGTAAAATTTGTATTGCACACTATTTACTCAAAATCTGTGTCCTTACATGGGAAAGTTTAATGCTTGTCTCTTTATTTTGGATATAAACTGTAAATGATGGATCAAACACAGTTGATTTATATAACAGCAAGTGTTCATTTTTAAAAATATTCAGTTCTTTACCGTGTGATGCTTTTGTTCAGGTAACTATTTACTATCCAAAGCAACAATAGTTTCCAGAAATGCCACTTTACTGTATATGATGTACAGTATATCATACTTGTGGGAAAATAGTATTTGTGAATTTATATCTAGCTTTCTGTTATTAATTTATTCTGTGTTTTTCAGAGTATATCACCTCATGGACTATTCATCTTATTTGGTACGATTCATTTTATGTACTGTGTTTTTTTGCTGTAAATATTTGCTTGTTGAATCATTTTAAACAAATTGTATGACCTACAGTATCTCACAAAAGTGAGCACACCCCTCACATTTTTGTAAATATTTTATATCTTTTCATGGGACAACATTGAAGATATGACACTTTGATACAATGTAAAGTAGTCGGTGTACAGCTTGTATAATAGTGTAAATTTGCTGTCCCCTCAAAATAACTCGACACACAGCCATTAATGACTAAACCACTGGCAACAAAAGTGAGTACACCCCTAAGTGAAAAATGTCCAAATTGTGCCCAAAGTGTCAATATTTTTTGTGGCCACCATTATTTTCCAGCACTGCCTTAATTCTATTTTGCATGGAGTTCACTAGAGCTTCACAGGTTGCCACTGGAATCCTCTTCCACTCCTCCATGATGACATTACGGAGCTGGTGGATGTTAGAGACCTTGCGCTCCTCCACCTTCCGTTTGAGGATGCCCCACAGATGCTCAATAGTGTTTAGATCTGGAGACATGCTTGGCCAGTCCAGCACCTTTACACTCAGTTTCTTTAGCAAGGCAGGGGTTGTCTTGAAGGTGTGTTTGGGGTCGTTATGTTGGAATACTGCCCTGCGGCCCAGTTTCCGAAGGGAGGGGATCATGCTTTGCTTCAGCATTTCACAGTACTTGTTAGCATTCATGGTTCCCTCAATGAACTATAGCTCCCCAGCGCTGGCAGCACACATGCAGCCCCAAACCATGACACTCCCACCACCATGCTTCACTGTAGGCAAGACACACTTGTGTTTGTACTCCTCACCTGGTTGCCGCCACACACGCTTGACACCATCGGACCTAAATAAGTTTATCTTGGTCTCCTCAGATCACAGGACATGGTTCCAGTAATCCATGTCCTTAGTCTGCTTGTCTTCAGCAAACTGTTTGTGGGCTTTCTTGTGCATCATCTTTAGAAGAGGCTTCCTTCTGGGACGACAGCCATGCAGACCAATTTGATGCAGAGTGTGGCGTATGGTCTGAGCACTGACAGGCTGACCCCACCACCCCTTCAACCTCGGCAGCAATGCTGGCAGCACTCACACGTCTATTTTCAAAAGACAACCTCTGGATATGACGCTGACCACATGCACTCAGCTTCTTTGGTCAACCGTGGTGAGGCCTGTTCTGAGTGGAACCTGTCCTGTTAAACTGCTGTATGGTCCTGGCCACCATGCTGCAGCTCATTTCAGGGTGTTGGCAATCTTCGTATAGCCGAGGCCATCTTTATGTAGAGCAACAGTTCTTTTTTTTTTTCCAGATCCTCAGAGAGTTCTTTGCCATGAGGTGCCGTGTGTTGAACTTCCAGTGACCAGTATGAGAGCGTGTGAGAGCGATAACACCAAATTTAACACACCTGAGACCTTGTAACACTAACGAGTCACATGACACCGGGGAGGGAAAATGGCTAATTGGGCACAATTTGGACATTTTTCACTTAGGGGTGTACTCACTTTTGTTGCCAGCGGTTTAGACATTACTGGCCGTTTGTTGAGTTATTTTGAGGGGACAGCAAATTTACACTGTTATGCAAGCTGTACACGGACTACTTGACATTGTATTAAAGTGTCATATCTTCAGTGTTTTTTTTTCCAATTTAGAAATTTCTTTCCTGTTTCTTTTACAAAAGTGTTTTAATGTGTTTACCAGCTTCTTCTTCTTAATCAGGTGTATCCTGTTGCAGTTGTCATGTAGGCCCAGCCAGCAGGCAGACTGTTCAGTTACTCATGGACTCCTTCATTAGAGTGAACAGCTTAAATGCTAGAATAAAGGAAGTATTCAGTCAGTACAGCATAGTAACTGCTCATAACAAAGTAATAAACTGGGAGTATGTATGAAAAGAAGGGAAACCACTAATGTTCTTCGCAATCAGCAAGGACCAAAGGGTCTAATTACTGATCAACACCAAAGATAAAGTGAGCACTTTAGAATGTCATGAAAAAGTATGTAAATAAGGCAGTAGAGTTTTACAAGAAAGTGCTGTGGTTTATTGTTCTTTATAGTACACTAATAATATTCTTATTTCTTCTAATTCAGCTTTGGCTGTGACACATATCTGCATATTTTTCTGCCTACAGGTGTTTATGGCGATGTGCACAGAGTGAAAATCCTTTTTAATAAAAAGGAAAATGCCTTAATACAAATGGCCGATGCAACTCAAGCTCAGCTGGGTGGGTTGTTTTTTTTGAGTATAAGAATGAAAACATTACTGAACTAATAAAAATATTATCTCTCTAACATGCATGTCTTTTTTTATTGTTGCATAGGTGGTATGCAGCCATTGTTTCCCATGCTCAGTACAATAGTAACATTTGTTTTTAGCCTAAAAAATGTAATTGTAACTCTAGTGCCCATTGCCCTAAAATTTTATGATCCCATAGCATCCATTTTATTGACGGATTGAAGTGAAAAGTGTGCTAATGTACAGTGAGACTAGTGATTAAAGTAAATAAGTGTGTAAGCAAATCCATTGTGTCCTTACACTTTTAACTAGCAGTTAAGTATTTGCTGAAATGCCATGTTAAGAGAATTGGACAGTTCAAAAGTGAAATTTCAAATATTTTTTATTAGTCGGTTTAAAACATTCAGATGTTCTTTAAATGTAATATTGTCTCTTGTCTTTGCAGCAATGAGCCATCTCAATGGGCAGCGTCTACATGGCAAAGTAATTCGTGTGACTCTTTCCAAACACCAGACTGTTCAGCTTCCACGTGAAGGACAGGAGGACCAAGGGCTAACTAAGGATTTCAGCAACAGCCCTCTGCATCGCTTCAAGAAGCCAGGCTCAAAGAACTTCCAGAACATTTTTCCTCCTTCGGCAACTCTACATCTCTCCAACATTCCGTGAGTTGCAAACTGTAATTTAGGTTGTTTTTTAAGAAAATATAGTACTTAGAATCTTGTGAAGTACACTCCATTAAATATATTTTTTAACATTTGTGGACATATCAAGATTTGTTCTTCATTTACAGGAAGGGAAAAAAAAACACACAATCTGCAAGGGTTCCATGGCCAAAGGACCGCCTAACCCTTACTGGGCGTTTAACCTAACGTAAATGTAGTTAAATTGTGTCTCGTTGTATGCAGGCTTTGTCCCAGAGGACTTGCTACAGTGGGTCTCATGGACACCATGGCTGCATAGTGCCTTGATCAGGTAGTGGTGGCATTTTAGAAAGTGGAAAAGAAAGCACAGAAAAGTAGAGCTTAGTAAAGATTGCAAATGCCTGAAGAATACAATAATACTATTCATGTATGGTCTTCTTTTATTAGCTACAAAAAAGTCAAATTTAAAAAGTGTTTTTTTGGCAGTTTTTTAATATGCTCCACAGTGTTAGCCAGGTGTATCTCTATTAGTAAAGTATTTTAGTCCATAACTGCAGAAGGCAGCCTCGCCACTTCTTTTATGCTTAAGTCGTAGAATAATAAGCAGACCACCATTAGAAGATCTAAGGGTATGACTTGGATTGTTGGGGAACATGTATTCTAAATCTAAGTAGGGGCAAGATTATTAAAGGTGTTTTACACCATTAGTCGTATTTTTAAAGTCTATTCTGAAGGTCACATGTAAGCAGTTTCATGACGCTAAAAGTGGTGAGATGTGCTCAGATTTGCACTTTCTCATTAAGACTGTTGCTTCTGCATTCTGGGCTAACTGATAGACCAGTTAAGAGTGCATTACAGTAATCTAGTCGACTAAAACAAAAGTG
Source organism: Erpetoichthys calabaricus (assembly GCF_900747795.2). Classification (NCBI taxonomy): domain Eukaryota; kingdom Metazoa; phylum Chordata; class Cladistia; order Polypteriformes; family Polypteridae; genus Erpetoichthys; species Erpetoichthys calabaricus. Next base: position 27,140,404 of record NC_041400.2, on the reverse strand, counting down.
TGAATTAATTTTTCAGCGTCTTATAATGTTATAAGAAGTCTAGCTTTTGCAAAGTTCCTTAAGTGAAAAAATACAGTCGTAACAATTTGGTTGATGTGTGATTTTAAAGTTTTGGTCAAAGTCCATGATTACACCTGAATTCTGACTTTTAATGTTAAGGGATCAAGTTTACTTCTACTACCCCCACTATTTCCATGTTTGCTCACTACTAAGATTTCTGATTTTTTCTTATTTAGGTTGAGAAAGTTACTACTCATCCATTCAGAAATACTGGTATGACATTGGATCAGAGAACCCAGAGTGTCAGGGTCATCAAGTGCTATGGATAAATAAAGATGTGTATCATATGCATAGCTGTGTAGTTCAGCTTGTACAGTACAATACAATTTATTTTTTTATAGCCCAAAATCACACAAGGAGTGCCGCAATGGGTTTTAACAGGCCCTGTTTTTTGACAGCCCCCCAGCCTTGACTTTCTAAGAAGACAAGAAAAGGCTCCCCCATTAAAAAACCTTTAAGGGTAAAAAAATGAAAAGAAATCTCAGGAAATGCAATTCCGAGAGAGACCCTTTTCCAGGTAGGTTGGGCATATTGTGGGTGCCAAACAATGGGGTAAATACAGTACACAGAACAGAATGCAAGTAATCCCCACTACAGTGCAATAGTACAAGAGCAGAGAAAAATGCAAGAGCAGATGATATCACATAATAGGATTCAGATTTGTTCAGAGTCCTGGAGACCTCGGCTATCAAGCTGCCTCTCCCCTACTGGCCATTCCACAGCTGAGTCAGTGCTGGACTGGCCAATCTGATGAAAGGACCCTTCTTTCTAGCCACTGATTCCAATGCATCTGTCTCAGAGATTACTTTTCCATAGGGAGGCAAATAACTTGGCATTAGGGCAGTGGCACCAAGACACATGTGTACCGAGAAGAGAAATAGAATAGGTGAGGGTTAGTAACACCCTAAAACTATCACATTACTTATGTTTTAGTGCCAATGACTAACAACAGAGATCCAGTATGCACAGATAATCAGCAGCTCTACTCGGGGTATGCTGAACAGAAGTAGAGAGTCTTCAGATAGATAAATAGATTCGGCCGGGATTTGAAAGCTGAGACTGAAGGGGCATCTCTTATAGTAGCAGGCAGACCATTGCACTGAAAGCTCAACTTTCCACTGTTAATTTTATTAATCCTCGGAATCATAAGCAGACTGGCATTTTGAGATCTTAATGTACATCTGGTCTGTAGGTAATGATTAGTTCAGTTAAGTAAGCCAGACCTTGGCCATTTAAAGTTTTATATGTTAAGAGTAGGATTTTGAAATTTGCTCTAAACTTAACCAGGAGCCAGTGTAAGGATTTAAGAACCGGCGCTATGTATTCATATTTTCTTGTAACAATTCTTGCAGCAGCATTTTGGATTAACTGGAAACTGTATAAAGTACAATTTGAACATCCTGTAAACACCACACTGCAGTAGTCAGTCCTACTAGAAATAAATGCATGCATTAATTTCACAGTATCCAGCATATGTAGAAAACAATTTAATTTCCCACCATTTGTAAGATGGAAGAAACTGATTGAGACAGTTTTATAATGTGTGCTTTAAATGACATGCTAGTATCAAAGATAACACCTAGATTGTGGGCTGCTTCAGTAAAACTAATGGCTAAATAATGACTAAATATTGTTGTAATCAGCAACATTCCTTCCAATAATTAACATCTCCGTCTTATCTATGTGTAAAGACAAGTAGTTCTCATCCATCCGCTCTTTTAATTCACTAACACACCTAACTAAAGACAACATCAGAGAAACTTCATTTTGTCTAACAGAAAGGTATAACTAGGTGTCATCTGCGTATGAGTGAAAATTAACGTTTTGTTTTCTAATGATAGATTCCAGTGGAAATTTGTAAAGCTTAAACAGTAAAGGTCCTAGTACTGTGCCTTGCGGGACACCAAATGTCACTTCTTTGTATAATGATGGAGCACTGTCAACACATTTCTGTACGTACTGGAATCGATTTGATGAATAAGAACTAAACCAGGCAAGGACATTGCCTCTGAGCCCAATTTAATTTTCCATCCTGTGTAGTAAAATAGAGTGGTCAGTGGTGTCAAACGCTGCACTTAAGCCTAACGGCATAATTACAGTGGCGTTTCCTTCATCAAAGGATATCAGAATGTTGTTTACAACACGCGTTAGTGCCGTTTCTGTACTATGAACAGTGCAGAAACCAAGCCGGAATTTCTAAAATAGATTGTGATGTGTAAGGTGTGACTGAAGTGGATTGTACTTCGATCAATTTTGTTTTAAGGGGAGCCACTGTGTCCAGAGCATCTCTCAAGGTCATATAATTTGATGCTAGCTGATCTATATTGTTTTCCACGGTTACATTTCATGTTAACTGATCTAAAAGGTTTTCCACAATTACAAAGTATACATTTTGAAACAGAATTAAAATCTAGATGTTGTACTGTCTTGGTAGGGGCAGAATCAAATCAAATGTAATTAAGTAGTGGTCAGAAATAACTTCAATTTTATATTTTATATTTCAGCTCTGTAAGTTATAATTAAGTCTAATGTGTGGTTATGCTTATGAGTTGGACCTTTGACAATCTGATAAAATCCTACTGAATTTAACAAATAAGTAAAACATTTGCTAAAAGTGTCAGTTTCCACATCAATGTGTACATTAAAATCCCCCAACATCACTATGATCATAATTTATAGCCAAACCAGATAAAGGTTGCCAAATTAATTCATGAACAATGAATATGACCCTGGTGGTCTCTAGACTAGCACTACAGTTGTGCTGGAATCTGTTTTAATATTTAAAATAAGTGCCTCAAAGGATGTAAAGTCGACTGAATTTTTAGAAGTGATTTGCGTTTTGTTACAGTGAATTATTCTAAGGCCTCCTTCCTTGTGTTTTGATATGATCTGATCTGACCGAATGAAATCATGTAGATTTAAAAAAAGCAGCAGAACCAGTATAGATCATTGTGGTACACCATATACAATGTCATGCACCTCCAAATAACAATCACCACAACTAACAAAGAATTTTTCTACCTTTTAAACGGGACTGAAACCCGTTAAAGACACTGCTGAAGAAGCCCAGCCATTATCTAAGGCGATTTATAAGAATACTGTGGTCTGTGGTGTCAGTTGCTGCACTTAAGTGTAAGAGAACAAGAACAGATGTGTAGCCTCTGTCTGCATTAACCCTCGAGTCATTTACTGGTTTAAACAGTACAGTTTCTGTATTGTGATTTGAAGTAAAACCTGACTGAAGACCAAGGCCTGAATATTGGTTCAATTAAAACAGCTTTTTTCTAGAATTTTATTTAAGAAAGGCAGGTTAGAAATAAGCCTAAATATGATACGCGATAAGTCCGCACATATTAAAAAAGAAAGAAACACATTTAATGGGGTGTACTTTGTTTTTCACATGACTGATTTGGTGTGATATGAAATGTGATAAAAATGCAGTGGTGGAGAAATGTATCACTCATTTTTTTGCCCTTTAGAATAATGCTTAATATTTGGCTCAGCATAAATGACAGTCTTTTGCAGAAAATGGAACTTTAACACAGCAATTCCTGTCACTAGTTCAACTTTTCTACTTAAGAGCTTTGAATTCATTGATACATCTTGTATTTCTAATAACTAAATTAAATTAGTAGTAATAATACAAATAACAACAAATATGTGTTGCTTTAACAATAAACATCCAACACATATCCATATATCCATCCACTTTGCTAACCTGCTTATCCAAGACAGGGTCACGGGAAAGCTGGAGCCTATTTCAGCAAACATAGGGCTCAAGGCAGGAACAGTGCATTGACAGAGAGCCAGCCCATCACAGCCCAACAAAACTATGGCTTTGAAAGATGTGCAAACAAGAGGACAGCTTTTGAGAATTACGATGCTGGAGAAGATTACTGCTTAAATGCCATTGGAATGTCATGTACAAATTGACTGTTGGTTTTTTTTTTCAGATCAGGTTCAACTCAAGTGAGCATTGAAATAGAATATTCCAGTTTTCACCCCACATCCCAAAAACACAAATGTTAAGCTAATTGTTGAATAAGTATGTCAATATGCATAAGTGAGCCCAGTGATGTCCTGCTTAGCTTAATGTTATAAAAGGTTTTCAAAGCGCTATACCTGTCCTAGTAGTGTCATGTAACGGGGGGAACAGACACTGTACTGAATGCCAGTTCATCACAGGGCATACATACATATACCCTTTTTACCACCAGTCACCAGTCAACATAACATTTACAGTGCCTTCCAAAATTATTCACTTCTTTGAGAGTCATACACCATGCACTGGATATCTAAAGATACATACAGATATTCCTCCAATATGTAATTTATTGAAAACATAAGCATTCTAACAGTGTATTTTTAAAGCAAAAATAAATAATTTGACAAAAGTATTGTGGACACTTGAGGGCACTGTTGCTCCGTGAAACCCAACAGACAGATGCTCTGGACACAAGTTAAAAGCACTAAGAAGACTTTTAATTCTTTCTTCTTCAACAATAATTCTCTCCTCCACTCCTCCCAGCAAGCTCTGTCACACTCCCTCCCAACTCTGCCTCCTTTGCTGAGTCTCCACCAGTCCTTCATATAGTCCTTGACCCGGAAGTGTTTCTGTCCCCATGACTTGGGAGTACTTCCGGGCTATATGGGAAGCAGAAATCCCTGTGTCTCCCTGCAGCGTCACCTGGCGGCACCCATGGTACCCAGCAGGGCTGTGAAGCCGATTTCCATATCCCATAGTGCCCTACGAGAATGCGGGGCACCGCTATGCAGCAGGGAAGACACCATCTAGCATCCTGGATGGGTCGGCCGGGTTGAGCTGCCAGCCGTCCATCACAGTATGTTTCCAAAAAAATAAAAACTGGATAAGCACTATTTGCATAGGTATGCAAACCTTTTAAGCTTCAAAAGCCTCCAGTGTTCTCAAAAAGACGTATTTGTCTCTCATTTGGACCTAATTGAATAATTAATCTCTACCAGTGTACAATCGGAGTAAAGGTCACATTTCTTGGACATAAAAATGAGACTCTGTAGGGGTCATTAGCCAGGCTGTGAACTCGCTACAAAAGTGAAGACTAAAAAGCCAGCCACAAACATAAGAGACAAAATATCAAGCTGCTTGGATGTCCCAGTGAATGCTATTCGATCTGTTGTCAAGAAGTAGAAAAGTAAAAGGTGAGTCACACCACCCAGTCTCCATGTAAAGAAGGCCATCTGTCAAACCTTAGTGCACAAGCAAGACGTAGACTGGTAAAGGATGCAACAATGAAGCAGACATCACTTTGAAGGAACTACAGAAGTCAGTTGCTGAAACTGGGGTACATGTGCATGAGTCCACAATATCAAGAGCTCTCCATAACAGTAGCATATTTGTGAGGGTAGCAAAAAAAGAAGCCATTACTCAGAACAAAGCCACAGTACATGAGAGGGACCCAGCTAGTGAGGAAAAAAACTTCTGTGGTGAGACAAATCCAAGATGCAGCTTTTTCTGCCAAAGTTCAAAATGCTATGTATGGCGCACAACCCAACCCATGTCTCAACAATACCATCTCTGTAGTGAAGTGAAGTGGTTGGCAGCAGTGCAGTACTGCAGGATACTTTTGCATCTGCAGAGACTAAAAGTCTTGTTAAGACTGATGGAGGAATGGATGGAGCTAAATACAGAGAAAAGCGGGAAGAGAATCTGTTCTAGTTGGGTAACAAACAGAGGCTTGAGAGTAGGTTCGCCTTCCAGCAAGATCATGTTCCTAAGCACAAGGCCTAAGGCAACACTGCAGTGGCTGTTTGACAAAAAAAAAAAAATGTATGTCCTATATTGGCCTGGTCAAAGTTCTGACCTCAACTCCATTGAAAATCTATTAAGGTCCAGAGGTGCCATCCAACCAACCTGAATGATCTGCAGGAAGAATGGGACAAAATCAGTGTTGAGTAGGGTGCAATGCTGATTCAGATTTGCCCCAATAGTGTTAAGGCTGTTACTGCTGTAAATGGAGGTCCCACTAAATACAGATGTGTGGGGTTTGAATACTTAATGTAAGCAGCGCTTTACCAATTTTTATTTTTGAGATATATACTTTGGGCAAATTTTTTACTTTGGCTGTAAAAATAAATCATTAGAACACTTAGTCTACCAATAAAAGTACTTGTCGGAAGAAAATATGTGTATCTTTTCAAATCCAGATAATAGTGATAATTTACAGCAGGACTGAATACTTCTGTAAGGCACTATATCTTTGTGGAATGTGAGTAGAAACTTGAGACCTCCAGATAAATCCACACAGGCAAAGGGAAAACTTGTAAATGCTACATAGGCAGTGCCTGAGCAGGCAGTGACTTCGCACCACTCATGGCCAAACTGTTTTGTCTTGTTTTTGTCATTTTTTCATTGTTTATAAATTGCTTGTTTACTTTTGAAATTGTAAACAGACCCTCTATAACCGATGATGACCTCAAAAACCTCTTTGCAAGGACTGGATGTACAGTGAAAGCCTTTAAATTTTTCCAGTAAGTATCCTTAAATGATTACTTTCTCAGATTTCTACATAAGGTACCTTGTATCAGAAATGCACATTGTTCGTTTGTATAGTAGGTGCTGAATTGTTGGTCACATGGTTTTTCCATCAATTAATGTAATTAAAGAGATTCACCCAAATTGTTTTTTATGTTACTTACCCCATGTACAATGTAGTGATGGCCAAGAAAAAATGTGAATCTCATGTTTTCATGCAAAATGGAGACAGAAAATTTTGACAAGTCAATGCTAACCGATACTGTACAACAGTAAACAATATGAAATGGGAAACAAAAATCTGACTTTACTCAAGTCACATAATCCATGTGTCAGTTATCCACCACAAAACAAAGTATTTATTGACTGAATAACTGAGATTTGGATAATGTGACATAAGTAACATGAGGTTTTGTTTGTTTTCCTTTGGATGTTTTTTCACACGTTGTTTGCCATTGTACAGCACTAGTCACTACTGCCTTCTGTTAGATCATACATTTTTTCTCTCCATTTTGGATTAACACGAGAGATTAAAAATTTTCTTGCCCACCACCACAAAGTCCACAAGGTAAACAAACACATATAAAAATCTAATTTTTGGGTGGGGTATTCCTTTAATTTAATACAATTAAATTAAATTCAGCCTTATTTCATTCCTTAAATTATAAATGAAATTACAGCACACTGCAAAAATCCAAAGCAAGCTTTTCATGTCCATTAGAGTTTATTTTAGTTAATATATTTAGTAGCTCTAGAACCATCCTGGTAATGGTGAAACACACCCAAAAATAATTGATATTTATTGTCCATACTTTTTCAGGAAAGATCGGAAGATGGCTTTAATCCAGCTGGGTTCAGTTGAAGAAGCCATCCAGGCCTTAATTGACCTTCACAATCATGACCTTGGAGAGAACCATCACCTAAGAGTCTCTTTTTCGAAATCTACCATCTGATCATTTTTGTGTCTTTCACATCAAGACTGACTCTTTTCTGATAAGATTATCAAAAAGTTTTACAGGCCTTCAGACTCCCCTGAAGCATTGATTAAGCGGCTCTGCCTCTTCAGTGACATTTGGACATGTGATTTTTATCAAGGTGACCAGAGTGCAGACCCTTGGGATGTTTTTTTGCCAGTATGCAGTCAAAGAAATTGTAACCCAGTTTGTCCTTAGCATCTATCACCATGATACTGTTCAGGGTGTGGGTCAGCCCTGATAGCCCATACATTTTTGTACTGTGTAAAGAGACAGCATCCTTTTTGAATTTTGAATCTTGTCAGTTACTTTACTTAAATAATGGGGATGATTTGGGTCTACATGGCAGTTAGCAGATAAAAGTTTAATGAATCAAATCTGCACAGCATGCATTACAACATTAAATGATTCTTTTTTAATATTTAGTTACCCATGAATTGCAAGAATCTAGAAATGACATAGATTTTATTAGTATTAATATTGAATACTAGGAGATAAACACTATTGATCTGAGTAAGTGTGACCTCCAAAAGAAGTCAACACAAAATTGGTCTGTTTAATGTAGGCCTTATTTTTGTTGGAGTATGCAGAAAAATTGCTTGGAGTTTATAATTATTTGCTCTGATATTTTAAAATGACAGATCTTACTAGGAAGATAAAAACAAGTGGTATTGTGGTATTTTTGGAGTTGCCGTAACATTACAGTTTGTGTCATTCGCTTATAGTGTTGAGACAAATGCTGCTAGAAACAAATGTCCATTATAAATTAGTTAAGGAACTGGTAAGTACAAGATTGTTGTGTGATCACTTGTCCTAGATAAAGATGCATAGTTATTCTGATTATTAAAATTACCAAAGATGTGTTGGCCCCTTCAGTTACCCCAGCTTGCCCCCTTCAGCTGTAGGCTTAACATTTTAAGTTTGTCGCCCTTTTACTCTTTTGTTCATAGTTTGATTTTTGGAGCACATTCTATGCAGTGCTGTGCTGATTTGGTTTCATAAACAAAGCTTAAATCCATGAAAGTGACCAGCAGGTAATGGACGCTGTCTCGTAATAAATGAAATATTTCTCAAGCAGAAAACATTTATTTAAAAGAAAGTTAAAATGAAAGAAGCGCAAATAAACCAAGTTTACAGTTTTAAGTCAAAAAGTCTATTCAGGTCTATATATCTTACAGATTATCAGATTTTTAAGAAAAGTTACTTATTTTTGGTAATTTTGTTTCTTATTTTTAAAAAAAAGGAAAAAAAAAGAAACCTGAAACCTGAAGGTTTTTTTTTTACCACTATAATCACTTAAGAAACCATAAACTTCATTTACTGTGTATTTAGCTTATTTCTTATTATGTGCCTTATAATGTGCTTATAATCAAACGTTAGGTTTAGAAATTTTACCTAAGATATTTTAAGTACTATATTGTGGGTTTGGTGAGAGGTTTGTCATACTTTACCTCCATTTGTCTTTTAGATTCTTTTAGAGGTGTTTCTGGGGGGAGTTGAAATTAATTGTCTTAAGTAAAAATGTATTTCTTATTATTTTTGGTGCTTCAAGTGCACAGATAAGAAAGCTACGTTTGTAAAAATGTACCGTGTATGCTACAAGCTTCATCTAAAAATACTCTTAAGCAGAACAAAATGCAGCTCTCTTTATTTTAAAGTCATAAAACAATTGCAAATCAAAGATTAATCAAAATGTAGCATTTAATCTACTGTTTGTCTTCACATCTTGACAGTCTTCATTTTTGTTATTAGTTATATTTAGCAGCCTATGTGGCATACAATCGATTTGCAGAGAAGGGCCAAGTGAATATAAAAACATTGAATACACATGTGTTCTTTGTTAAAATGTTCAGGTATTACTGTAATGCTTTTTGTAATATAACATGAATCTTAATCGGTAGTAATCTCATTGGAAGTTGCAAGTTTGTGTTTTAGGTGTCAATCAATAATATCACTGAAAGGAGAATAAAATCAATTATGAGCACTTCATAGGATAGTCAAGCCTGAAGTGCGCTATCTGAGATTATCAAAAGCTGAGCCAGTCATGTGGTGTTCTCAGAAGTAAGAAACCTCATGGCGCTTTGCTGTGGGATTACATAGAAAAAGTTTGATTTGTGTTTCTGTCACCTTCCAAATCCAGCCTTTAGCTTACCCATTAATTTATTATGGAGTGTCTTCATAGACTTCACCTGAGATGCCCCGTTTTCAGTACAGTTATGGCTACCGGCAGTTACCTTACAGCCGCGTAGACATGTACTGAGTATACCCACTTGCCATTGCAAGTATGAACAACAAAACAAATTATAATCATTTTAACTACTGACAAGTCACAGCAGTCATATATGTAGAAAGTACCTGTAGTGCTTTTGAGGTCAAATTACTCTGAGAAAATAAAAGTGTGAAGGTTGAACTTTTTTGTTATTTATTAACAGAAACATCATTTTACATTCCCTGTCAAAGATTTGTTGCACTGCATAAGAAAAGCTACAAAAATGCTGTGGAGTAGAATTGAGACTGGCAATGCTCTCTGCTACATGACACAATCTACATTTCACTTGTCAAGCTTTTTATGATGCTCTGACACAAAACACTTTACACTTTTGTGAAACAAATCAAGCACATTTTTGAGTGTGTACATGTGGAATTTATACAGGGAAGCCGTGCTGTGAATCTCTTTGTTTTCTTATTTATTGTGCCCTTCCATTTACAGGTAGTCTTAGAGTTTTGCAAATCTTTCTGACTTTGTAACTTCTAACCTATAATGAGGAGTTTTCGCTCTAAAACTGTTGTTCATCAAACAGCTGATGCAATTTTCTTTTTAACAATTTCAAGCACTGTTCTGCTTTATACTGTTTGAAGAAGCTTAAGATGTATACACTTTTCAGAAGCCATGTAACGTGGTCTTATGATTGACTTTTGTTGGCTGGAGTTTCCCATCTGTGTGCTTTGAGTTTGTAATGTCATTTACTGTATTTTGTATGTTAATTCCTTAAGGGTTTTGCCTGTTTGTAGTGTGAAGAATTTCCTATGTTATTATTTTGAAGGGGTTGTGTTATTTGTTTTAGCATTGCTGACTTAATTGCTAAAGTGCAGGTTTTTAATACACATTTGCCTTCAAGGTTATCTAACATCAGATTTCTTAGTTTTATCATAGCTGTTACTTATACTGTATGGAATCCTGGGTGTGTTCATTTGTATACACGCACAGAGTATATGTTGTGTGTGTGTGTGTATATGTATATTACATATATGTAATATATGTAAACCTGTTAAAATCAATTATTGAAGTTTTGTTTGTAATTTTAGTTTAAAATTGCAATTCAAACAAACGTGATCTCTTACCTTGAGGGTGCTGTGGCTTAATCTCCTACATTTTACTTTAAGATAATTGAAATCTGTTTGCCTTTGTCTTGTTCTGACTTTTACCAACTTAAACTGCCAGACTTCAAACAAAAAGAGAGCTAACTAACATCAAACCAAGAGAATGCCATGTGTGTTTTTGCAGTCCTATTACACTGAATGTCTTTCAATTTAGAAATCATTTGTACCAACGTTATTCTGTTCAGTCTTTTACTGAGTTGTCCCCTATGTGATCATCAACATGTTTTAAACGAAGCCCTGGTCAATGCTGACTTTTTTTTTTTTTCTTTTATTTATTTAGTGTAACAAATGATGTCATAAGAATGAATGTTTTTTTCAGGGTTTTATAAAGAAAACTAAATTGTTAAATGGGACCAAAGTCTATGTGCCTTTCAGCTATCTTATTTGTGTCTTATATCTTACTTTATTTTGGATCAACTATAAGGAAAAAAAAATCTGTTTTAACCCTTTACAGATATAAAGTTTATGCTATTTTTGTTTTGTTTCCTGAGGTAATTTTTATTTCATTGTGGTTAAGTGGTTCACACACCCTCTGCCTCTATCATAAAAAATGGTGTTGGTTTCTTAAGTAGCATTTACTCATTTTACTTTGGTAAAAAAAAAAAGTCTACGACCCCCATGTTAGTGTGTGTGTGTGTGTGTGTGTGTAATTATATATACACACATACATACACACTTGGGTTTTCTTTCCACATCCCAAAGTGAAGCATGCTAAGTGAATTTGTCTGATGCAAGTGAAAAATTGGCAAATTCAGGTTTGTTTCCTCCCCTGTGCCCGACACACCCTGATTGACTCCACAGTGTCCTCATTATCTTAAACTTGCATTAAGAGGCTTTATTAAATGGATATATGTCTCAGTAAATGGATTTATTTTCTTAGCACACCCACAAATATTAGCAGGACTTTTGACATATCGTAGAACAGATTTGTTACCTGTGCAGCAAGTGCCTTCGTTTGATTCATTGAGGTCATTTGTGAAAATTTTGCAGTTGTGTTTTATAATTTTGAAACTAAATATAAGAGCAAAACTACCTCCTTTGGCAGCATTAGTTACACTGGGTGGTGTCTTGAGTTTGAAAAAGAATCTTCTTGGAGATCGAGAGAGAGTCCTGTTGAGTCAGGCTTTTGTTTCACTGCCAGGTGCAGAGGACTAACATAATTTTGTATTTTAAATAAAATCAGTTTGTTCTTGTGTCACATCTCTTTTCATTTGCTACTTTTTTTGGAAATGTTAGAGACATTCAAAGTAAGGACAGTTCAGGTGTTATTTGATCAATCACATGTCCATTTCTGACAATACTTTATTAGTTTATTTTTTGAAGTAATGAAAACTCTTTCCATATAAGCACGTTGTGTTGTGTAGAACAATGATGTCTTCGCTGATGGCCCGGTCAGAGACACTGTTTAAGTATGGTGCATTTATGAGCCTTTAGTTGGTCTAACTGCAAAAACCTCCTTGGTCGGCCAATTAAGTATTTGTTGTTTTTTATACATTTGTTCTAAAGTTATTTTAATTTTGCATAATTTTCATAATAAACATTTTAGCAGCTTTCCATGTTTTTAAATATTATGTATGAGATTTCCATTTTAAGGTAAAGCATAAATGTTCAGGCATTCAAAGGCAGACTCTCAGTTTATAGTTGAAAGAGGTCTGTGGCATCACAGTTTTATCTCGTAACCATGCAATATGAATGTTTTAAAGTGTAGTATCTGATTCTAGCAGGCATAAATCTGAGGGAAGATAGTTGGATCTAGCAGGCGTGAATGGGTGGTGATGGTCTTGTGCTTAGAGGACTGTGTGTCGACTAGCATGAGAGACAGTAAAGAAGAGACCACTGTCACCGTGTCTTTAGAGTTGTGGACAGTGTGTGTCAGTGGATTGGTCTGTTGGTGGAGTACATCACCCCACCTGTCCTCATCACTGCCTCTATCTCTTTATATATATATATATATATATATATATATATATATATATATATATATAATAAGTAAAATCTACATTGTAACACCTTTTATGTTGAGGGTTTGGAGGAGAAAAGTTGGGTCTCAAACTCTGGTGACCACTCCTTTAGCGTGTATTGAAGACGCTCTCATTTTTATGATAAAGGCAAAAGGTGACTGAGAAAGGCATTCATGACAAAGTAAAGCTACGTTTGCTTACTTGGTCTTATTCCCGGAATTCCTTTTTTTTTTTTCTATTCAGTTTGTAAGCATCCTCTGCTAATAAGAGAAAAAATGTTGTAAATATTTGTACCTTTTTTTCTTTACCACCTGGCGTTAAAGGTTTTTTGGGAACAAGATTAGAAAAAAAATGTTAACTATGTAAACTGGTTTTTATACTTTAAAAATGAGGAAAAATACATCAATTATCTTGTATATTTTGATAAAGCAAGAGTACCAGCTTTCATTTGTAAAGTATTTTATGTGACATGCAGAGGGAATGGATTCCATTTCTGTTGAGTTATGTTATTAAGTAATGCAAATAGAAGAAATATTAAAGAAACATATTTTTTAATTGCGCAGTGCATGGTTGCGTGACATTTCTGTATTTTGTAAGGTTCATTTCTTTCAGTTTTTGTATTGCTTACAGTTGCTTCTTCATAAGTAAACCTTCTATTCCTTTTTTCCTTTTTATTTCCTTAACCAACTTTACTTGTAGCATGCTTTGAATAAATGTCATAACATCTTTAATCTCTTACGTTTTCCTGTGTTTTCGTCTTTTGCCTTGGGTCTCCTGTCTCTAATTTGTGAACCCTCTGTCTGCTGCTGTATCTTAGCTATTGCTCTTTTCTGTACTTCGTTTTAAATTCTTATCCTTCTCAAATTGCTTTTTCTGCTGCTTGAATTCTAATGAAGTTCATCAGGGATTGTTGAATTCCAGCTCTTTTGTATGTCCGCATTCTGAGGAACAGGTGTCATTTTGCAGCAGCTGTTCTGATTCTCCTAAGTATTTAGTGCTCATATTCACAATCAAAAAAATATAAAATGTAGTTGTATTCCAGTTAAGGGATTAATCACATAAGTAAAGCTCTTCAATTAAGAAATAATTTCCTTAAATGGAACACCAAGTTTGAATTATTTTAACAGTTGGCTCCCCTCCCTTAAGGCCCTTGACACATTACACAACTATTCCAGCTATTTTCAGTCTCACACAATATTAAGCTTGATTTTGTTGTAAGTGTTGGGGGTAGGCTTGTGTGTGTGTGTGTGTGTGTATGTGAGCTGGCGTGTACAATGCATATAATGCAGCTATGGACTACAAAATAAGAGACATGGGTCTTTTGGCCCTTGCAAACAAGAGTGGCTTGTCCGTCTGCTGTTATTGTTTTTAAGTATGAAGATATGGCACTGGCTCCATCGGGCAGCCTGCGATATTTTACCAATGTGAAACTGATGGTTAATCGTTATGAAATTGTCTAATTTAACATGTCTTGTGATTTCTAGTTGTGTAAATTGACATTTTCAGGCAATGAGATCAACAACTACAATCGTCAAGTTTGACATCCAGCTGGAAGTCATGTGCGGTGTCCCCGGCTTTAATCAGCTGTATAGCAGTAGGTGGCATCAGCAGTGCAGAAGCTCACTCAGCTGTCTTTTTGTAAATGAGCAAATTATTTGTTCGAGTAGATACGGATTTCTTAAAAGCTGCAAGAGTTATTACTTCATTTTTTTCAATTCTTCTAATGATACAGAAGACGAGATGGTGTGGCCTTGTTTTCATTCACTCAGAAGAAAAAAATGACATCAAATGATTTTTTCAAGGTTGAAGGTAAAGCTCCCCTGTGGAAGCTGTTGAACCTACTAGGGCCATCGATTGTGAGTATCACGAGAAACTGACTGTATGTAAAAGGTAAGTACACCCTTTCTGTTTCTACAGAAATTAAGTGGGTAATTTGAGCTAAGTGCAGTTAGTCAAGCTGAAGCTCTACTACCTTGATACAAAAGTAGAACAAGTTCAGTGTTGAGCACTAAATGTTGTGGTAATGCCATGCCAGGAAGAAAGGCTATAAAGCCATTTCCTAACAATTTCAAATACATCACTCTAGAGTCACTAAGATTTTTTACAAATAGGGAACATTTATGACAGTTCTCATTTTTCCATTGGTGTGTATCCCAACAAATCCTTCAAAGATCAGACTGCAGAATGTGCTGAGAAATTGCAAAGAGCCAAAAAGCTACAGTTGGTGGTGTCCAGACCTCTGTCATCATAATAAATATCACATGTCACCAGAGACTGAATGAAAATGGGTTTCATAGAAAGGTAGCCAGGAATTGCATGTCTGAGATTTCTAAAACAATTCCTTCTGGATAGAAGAAGCCAAGTACAGTTGGTGATCATTATGAACAATAATGAGCACATCACCTCAAGACCCTAATAACAACTGCCCAGACAACAATGCAGCGATGATAATATGGGTTTGGTTTGCAGTCACAGGGCCTAGACATGCTCTCATCTTTCAATCCATGTTAAACATCTCTATATCCTGCAGGAAACGGTGAGGGCAACAGTCAAGACAATTAAAGCTTGGCCAAAACTTGATTGTGCAACATGACAATGATTTGGTGTCCATTGTAGTAAGGCTGGCACAATACCTGAATTGTTAAATTATTTTCAAATATTGATATTTAATATCAACCAAATATACAGTTTCCCTCTCAAGATTTTTTTTTCATCCATCTATCCATCCATCCATCCTCTTCCGCTTATCCGAGGTTGGGTCGCGGGGGCAGCAGCTTGAGCAGAGATGCCCAAACTTGCCTCTCTCCGGCCACTTCTTCTAGCTCTTCCGGGAGAATCCCAAGGCGTTCCCAGGCCAGTCGAGAGACATAGTCCCTCCAACGTGTCCTGGGTCTTCCCCGGGGCCTCCTCCCGGTTAGACGTGCCCGGAACACCTCACCAGGGAGTCGTCCAGGAGGCATCCTGATCAGATGCCCGAGCCACCTCATCTGACTCCTCTCAATGCGGAGGAGCAGCGGCTCTACTCTGAGCCCCTCCCGGATGACTGAGCTTCTCACCCTATCTTTAAGGGAAAGCCCAGACACCCTGCGGAGGAAACTCATTTCAGCCGCTTGTATTCGCAATCTCGTTCTTTCGGTCACTACCCATAGCTCATGACCATATGCGAGGGTAGGAACATAGATCGACTGGTAAATTGAGAGCTTTGCCTTATGGCTCAGCTCCTCTCTCACCACGACAGACCGATGCAGAGCCCACATCACTGCAGACGCCGCATCAATTCGCCTGTCGATCTCACGTTCCATTCTTCCCTCACTCGTGACCCTGAGACACTTGAACTCCACCACTTGGGGCAGGATCTCGCTCCCAACCCTGAGAAGGCACTCCACCCTTTTCCGGCTGAGGACCATGGTCTCAGATTTGGAGGTGCTGATTCCCATCCCAGCTGCTTCACACTCAGCTGCGAACCGATCCAGAGAGAATTTTTTTTAAAATTTTTTATTGAATTTATTAAAAGCATTTAACATTCCATACGATCAAGTCAAACTTAACAAAAATAAAATAAAATCAACCCCCACCCATGAGAGAGAGGGAAGGCCAACAACCAGAGCAAAACTGTTGAGTACTAAAAAGAGAAAGGAGTCTTTCCCCCTAATATAAATACTTATTCTAAAATGTTATTGATTAGATCCTGACAGGTTTTAAAGTTTTGTACAGAAGTGAGAGTTTGATTTTTTTCCAATTTCAAATAGTATGAAACATCAGTTATCCACTGACTTAAAAGAGCTGGGTTAGGATTCTACCAGTTGAGCAAGACAAGTCCACGAGTCTATGTACTAGTAGCGAAGTAAAGGCCATTCCAGTTTGTTTGTCCTTCTCCACTTTAAGCCCATCTGGGAGACCACCAAACACAGCTGTTAGTGGGTTAGGAGGGATTGGGACACCAAGGCTGTCTGATAGGCATTTAAAAATTTTCGTCCAAAATTATGTTAATTTGGTGCAGGCCCAAAACATGTAGCCCAGTGAAGCTGGGGATCGATTGCAACATTCGCAGGTAGGATCTTGCCCTGGAAACATCTTGGACAATTTCAAATAAGATAGATGAGCTCGATAAAAGATTTTAAGTTGAATAATTGAATGTTTTGCACATATGGAGCTCGAGTGAATTCTGTTCATGGCTGCCTTCCACTGCGTTTCTGAAATGTTGAGTAAGAGATCCTTTTCCCACTGAACTCTCAGTAAAGATCTCTTACTCAAAAGGTTCCTTCTCTTAAGATTTTGATTGGTTCCTATGAGCGTTACTTAATTTTGTGATTTACAGAAAATATTGCCCCTGAAAAATATTCTGCAGATGCTCATGGGCATATAGGGTTTATAAAAAATGATATTATCATGGACTACCTGATTTTTCTTATCACATGCTCATTCTAATTTTATTCTCTTAACATTTTCTAACCTGTAACTGAAAAACAAACTACTGAAATCAATACTGAAAATACAAAATTAAACATTTTTGTATCTGTAATACTGAATTTGTGAATTCCAGAATAATACAGAGAAAAGCCAAGCAAAATGACACCTTTTATTGGCTAACTAAAAAGATTACAATATGCAAGCTTTCGAGGAAACTCAGGCCCCTTCTTCAGGCAAGATGTAAACACAGAAAATTTTCATTCACACCTACTCTTTAAAGCTATTTTTGTAACAACACACTTTTGAAATCTGGTCTGTTAGAGAATCCCTCTGTAATGTTTCTAATATTTGCTATAAGATTTCTATTTGCATCATTAGCTGGTTTAAAACTTATTAAAGAACTATATTTATGAGTCAAATTGATTCAGATTGCAAATATCACAAGTTCCTGCTGCATTAATGTACAGATGTCTTCCTTTTTTTACATTTGTCCCAGCTTCCTTTGTAAAATCAGACTTGTCTATTTTACATTAATCAAAATCAAATGATTTTAGTATTGCTTAGCCTGTGTACAAATTCAGAATTAGAAAATGAATTTGACTGGCATTACTTGTAGTCAACCATAACTGAGAGACTGAATCACATTCACCAATGTTATTCAGTCATTTTCTAACCTGCTTATTGCTGAACAGGGTTGTTGGGGGGTGTTGGAGCCTATCCCACACAGCACAGGGCGCAGGGCAGGAGCAAATCCGGGACACCAGTCCATTGCAGAGTGAACACACACATAACATACACCAGCCACACACTAGGGCCAGTTTAGGATCGTCAAGTCACTTACAGTAACTTATATGTCTTTGGACTGTGGGAGAAAACCCAGGCAGACACAGAGAGAACATGCAAACTCCACGTAGGGAGGACTGGCACATGAACTCCGGTCTTCTTACTGCGAGGTAGCAGTATAACCACTGTGCCCCCGTGCCACCCACACTCACTAATGTACCATTTAGATATACTGTATGAGCTTTCATTATGTTTGACACATGCTAGGAGTTGCTGTCGTGAACATTACTTTGTCTTCAAAAACCAAACGACTTGATACAAGTTTAGTGTTTATAGATTTGTTTTCTGTGTTGCTATAACTGCATGTCTCTGCGATGTTTTTGTTAATGCACTACATGTCATACTACTAGAGAGGTGTGCTTTGTGACTTCGAAACACAAAATAAATTTCATTTTGGTATTAACAATTGGATCAGCTCATTTCATTGCTGGCACAGAGAAGCCAAATAACTGCTTTATTTAAAATGTGCCTCCATTTTTATTTACTGCGACTGTTGTTGGCACTGCTGCCGTGCGGCTTCTTCCCACAGTCCCACGTGTGTGATTCTGGATGCACACAAGATTTTCCTTCACAACCGTGACACCAACTTAAAGAAAATGGATGGATATTCAGAGAGATATCTGTAGACAAACACTCAGAATGAATGCAAAGCCTCTGTTCCCTTATCAGAACAGTTTATGACATGGTATTATAAAGTTACTATTAATCTTGCCATCTGCTAGTTAGACAGTTGCAACTCGCATCTAATTGGTAGCATCATGAGCTTTCAAAGCACACATTAATCTATTTCTGAGAAAAAAAAATATGATAAGCATGGTTCCAGCAATCACACGCTGAAAGTTTCCAAACATGCACTGTGAGCAATTTTTATATGTCGTTTTTTACTCACTCACACTTTAATAATGTATTCTCATGCATTCCAAAGTGATTTGTTTACTTGCAGTTATGCATGAGTGCAGTACAGACTTTCACTTGGTACTAATAAGTCTAATAAAGCTAGAACGCGTTTAGCATATTGATAATTGACATGATATTGAAGTATCAGTTCTTGTAACATCCCTACATTGTAAGACATTCTCCTCCTTCCAACAAAATGCCGTCCTGCCTCTGGCAAAACTCCATCCTTTCTCCTAACATCTGCCAAAACTGCACCTATCTGCAGATAATGGAGGAATTTATTTGACTTTTACTGATTTGACATTCTCTTGTACAAATTTTAAATTATTGCACATGCTACATAAAACAGATCTTCTTACAGTATTTATTTGATGAGTTTTATTTGAAAACTTGAACAGAATCCACTTTAGTAATTGAAATATGGAAGGAGTTTTCTAAATTACTAAAATAGAAATCTGTGCTGTTATCCTGAAATGCGTAATGTACCACACCAATTTTAAATGATAAAAAAGCTAAATGAACAATGCTTTAAACATCAAGTAAGTCATTATTCTAACCTTTCAATCATTTATGATTTACAAAAAGCACATTATGAAAATGCACATTTTTAATAACATATTAGCAAAATGCCAGTAAATATAACAACGCTGCAGTGTATAGGAGTTAAAGTGGAGTCTACAGTGTATTCCACCCATGTAAATGCAAAAAGGAAGGAGTAGGTTGAAATTAAGGTTGTCAGATGTGCATCTCCTTTCTAATGATTGGCCAGTATTTAAAAAATTAGGCAAGTTAACTGGCATCATTGTGAAATTGATTGATGGCTACCACACCTTCCAAAGCATTCAGTTTGAGCTTCCTCATTTTTGTGTCTGAAGGAGGAGAGAAATTTTGGCAGAGGTTGGAAGATGGAGTTTTGCCAGAGGAAAAAGGGTGTGATTTTGTCATAGAGAAGAGAATGTCAAAAATGAATATTAAAAAAATTGAATATTATATAATGACCATAAGAAAAACAGCAAAGCTACACAAGAGAGGCAAAAACTGGAAAAAAAAAATCAAGATTTCAGAATAGCCAAGTCCAAGCCCCTGCCTTAACTCGAACTGAGAGGCTGATGTAAGGACATTTAAAGAGCTGTGTGTAACCAAATAGCCTCAAACATCAATGAGCTGAAGTGGTGTGGAATGAAGGAAAAAGACTAATTCTCCCACAGTGATGTTAGAGAGTGCTAAACAATTACTTCAGGGTGGTTCAACAATCTTGTGAATCTTATGAGGAGTTAGAGTGTTCAGTGGATGGTTGCCTGACCTCGGTAGTCATTGGCCTACAGCCCAAAAAGGAGATGTGCATGGCTGTCAAGGATCTTTAGTTCATGTTCTAGAAGTGGATGGATTGACAGGATTTAAAGCAAAGGCGCTATTCAGTTTAGTTGAATGTATTCTTGTTATGTGTTATGCAAGTTTAGGAACAGAAACATTTAAAACTATGGCTCATATATTAAAGCATAAATCTCTGCTTAAATTTAATAGCAGCATTGCTGTACTCTTTAATCTGTACATCATGCCAACTGAAATTCTCCCCACCATGTGCTAGCAGCTGCCCTCCTGTCAAGGAGCCAGTGGCAGTGGAACTCATCTTGCTTGTGACAAGTCTATCGCTGTCCCTCATCTGTACTGCTGTCACTTTCATTCATTGCTCTCTGCACGTTTCTTGCTTTAGGACAAAGCCAGCATTGTCTCTGCCAAATGATGCCCGTTGCTGTGGCCTGGCACAAGCATGCTTCACTATCACATCTGCTGGATTTATAGCAGCAATTTCCCATTTTGACAGCATGTCTGTTAATCTCTTTTTTGCAGCCCTCTATTTTATATTTAAAATTAAAGCCTGTAGCTTTGAAATCATGTGATGTGTAAGGGTGTGGCATCCAGAGACATACAGACGTTAAGATAAACACTCACTGTTAACTATCTCTTCCTTACACATGGAACTAAAAAAATCCAGAGTGCAGAGGCCCCTGTGATGAATTTCAAGCTGTCACTGTGCTGTGTTGACCTTTATTCATATACCTCAATCACCCCTTTAGAAAAGAAAATAAGAATCACATCCACTAATTTGTTACTTTGTGTATTTGGGTCAGTAAAGGTATGCACCGAGTTAGATCAATGATCAAAAACAAAAGCAAGCATGTCTGGTTAAACAGAAACACCTTGAGGGTGTTAGTTGCACAGTAGGTACCATTACCTCCCCCCCTATTCCCCCTCCCAAAGCGTTGGCCCATATTTGTACATGTCCATGTGCTGTCTGGAGATGTGGGTTTCTTCCCATTGTCCAAAAAACATCCCTGCCATCTTAAAATGGATAAGTAGGGCAAAAAAAATGATGGTCAAAGAAGTACAAAATGGACTATTTGGCAATTCAGAATTTGGTTGGAATGAGTGAATGTGCCCAGTAATAAACTGGTATTCTGTCCAGGGATGGTAAGTGCTTCTGGGCAAGACTCTTGACACTATCCTGGAAAAACACAAGTGGATTCAGAAAATGAACGTGTGTACATTGTAACTTGGCACACTTCAGAATAAGGTCCTGCAATTCTGCCAAAATAAGCAAAATGAGGGCTTCTTATTTTAAAAAGCTCAAAAGACAACAGTGAGGGCTAAAACACAAGAACTAAAACCAAAATCAGCACCCCGGCCTGCTTGTTCTTTTCACCACACCTGTTCTCCTTGCCTTGGCTTCCTGCCGTCTGTTCTCAATTCTCAAAGCCATTGAGTACACACACGTCAACAGAGTTCAGTCAGACCGTAGTGTTTTAGTAGGTTCACCAGAATCATTAAGGTGTTGCAGCTAGTGTTTGCTGTGATGTTTATAGAGAAAAGCCAAGCAAAATGACACCTTTTATTGGCTAACCAATATGCAAGCTTTCGAGGCAACTCAGGTCCCTTCTTCAGGCAAGATGTTTATGAAAGAGCCAGTCATAACAAAGAACCACAACAAGGTCCCTCAAACATACAAAAGAATTACAAAAAAAAGAAAAAACTTCTGACTTATTTAGAGATAAGAGAGCAGTCACAGTGAGGCACTGGAAAGGCCTATTGCTGGTGGCATATGAGGGAATCCCAGTAACAAAACCTGATTAGTTGACTGAAACTTTTCAGTGCTACTGTGCCAGAGAGAGGATGTGTACCATTGTTCCTAATGGCCATTAGTTTTCTTTTCACAGGAGTATATCCCATAACTGAGCCTGCCTTCTTAATCAGCTTGTTGATTCAATGGGCCTCTCTTGAAGAGATGTTACCAATCTGAGTCCAAAACACTGGCCATCAAAGACTTACAGAACATGTGAAGTATTTTACTATCTGCTTTAAATGAGCACAGTCTACTCTGCCCTAACTTGCATACTGTAGCTCCTCTGTATACACGACAATACACTTCCCTTGGCTTGATGTGCTTTTCGGTTTGAATCTGAGTGATCTTAACTGATGTTCGTGGGTTTTTTTGCTATTAATCTGCTCTTATTAGGAAATAGTACATTCAAACCATCATGATATGATCACTTATGGCACTGTTAGATCCACTGAATTTGGATTCTTCCCTGGGCATGTTGTTAACTTTTTTTGGAACTTCAGTAATGTCAGGTATTATTATTATTATTATTATTATTAGATGGAATGGAGGTGATACTTTGTATGTGTGTCTGTATGTATAAAGCAGTTCCCACTGCTTAAATTTGGTTCTGTTTCATGGCAATATGGTGTTTGTTATATTGGTTTTTTTTCTGTTGTCCTTTTTTTGTAGGTGTAACTTGTTGCACAATATGATGAAAACAACAGAGAACTTTGTTTATCAACCATGAAATAACCAATGAAACAGTACACTCTTGCCTCAAACCCCTCGACAGGGTTGCCAAGTCCTTTAAAAAATTTCCAGCCTGAAGACGTCCCAAAACTTGCCCAATGGGCTTAAAAACCAGTCCAATAAATGATGTATTTTCTCTTTTGACCACAATATATGGAGCAAAAAGAAAACAAAAATGCCATATTCAGTAGGTGTATCGCACCATCCTTGGTCCAGATCTAAGGGCGATACATTTCTTAGCTGGCCAAGGACTGTCAGAAAAGGTGCGGCTACCTTTACCATAAAAGCACCTCCTGTGACAATGGAAGGGAAGAATGATGGACAGATAGAGTACTTATTTTAGAGAAGACTATGTCTGAGTTGCTAAAGTCCATCACCTTAGTTGTGTGGCTGTTGGCAAATTACAGGTAGGACCCTGGCTTTAGATCACCTCATGGAGCTGTGGCAGATAGAGTTGCCACTGATCCCAGGTGAGTGGCGTGGCTAGGGCCTGTGGTGTTATCTGTGCAATCTCAGAATAAGGCAGCCAGGAGCATACAGAGTCGCACTACATCTGAGTGGCATTGCAGACTGGCCGAAGAGGGAAACGGCACCTGTGACTACGAAGGGATAGCTACCACCAAATATTGTCAGAGTGCTCACACCCCCCAGGTCCTTACACTATAAACGAGTCCCACCACTTTTAACACACACAGACTTCAACTGTAAACTTTAATATGTGGTAATTGTATGATTGATTGAATGAGCTGTTTTGGAGAACTCTTCCAGCTCAAAAAAAGCCTTGTCAACACCCTGCTCACTGTATAAAATATGAAACTAAAACAGTATAAAGGTTTGGGGTGCATTGCAGTGAACCCTGTTAATAATTTGCTGGGTCAAAACAAAAACAACACAAGAATGTTATTTGTTTACCTTTTCAGTCAAAGCTTCTGGATGTGGTGTTGTCATTCACAGACACAGATCCAAGAAGGAACACCATCTTCCCTATGCTGCAGGATCTTGTATATTCTCTGTGGCAGAAGAAGTGGAATTTCCTGATTGGAGGAAGAAGTGACATCAGCCATCCTACTGGATGTCCTCATATCTACAGTATTGTTAAAAGGAGAAGAAGGTGTTGCCAACTGTGTCAACTCACGTAATTGCAATTTAATGCATAGCCTTTAAGACTGCCACACGTGTGCCTGACAGCACACATTTATATATACTGTGTATGTGTATGTATGTACGTATGTATGTGTATGTATGTATGTATATATAGTCAACTTAATATTTCCTTTTTTTTTTGGACTATCTTTTTTGAATAATCCAAGATAAAGCCAGTTTCTGCACTTTTTTATGTCCAATCCTCTTATATCTTATGCTCTGTTGTTTCTTCTTTCCATTTTGGTCATCTGTCACATTTATGAACAACACAACTGAACTGTTAAGTTTACTTTCTTTCATACGGTGTTGCTGTCGTCCTCATTTACCCAGAGTACATATCAACCGTGAACAGTCCTTTGAGTTAGCTAAAATCCTGAGGTGTGTTGTTTTCGTGGCTATGTGTTCAAGCACGTTATTTTCTGAGCTTTGTTTTTATGGCAGACGTCTGTAAGAAAGTCCACCCGACAGCAGCATTACAGAATGGTAAATATTGTCTAGGCCAACCCTATTCAATAGGCAGCCCACGGGCCAGAACCGGCCCATCAGTCATTTTGGACCGGCCCACTGACTACATACCTCTTAATAAATTATTTATTAAATAGCTGCGACTTAACTGTAAGCGCGACAGTTTATAACATTTTGCGACATTTTACGGGACGTCGCGCAGCTGTTTACGCTCTTGATGGAAAGTTTATGACAGTTTAAAACAGTGGGAACATTTCACATTCAAAAGAGAAGAGACGTAAGGTTGACAGCGAAAATAGAAAATTTAACAACGAGTGGATTGATAAGTATGCACACATACAAAATGCTGAGGGAAAACCCATGTGCCTTGTCTGTCTTGTCATTTGCTCGGTAAATAAAGAATACAATGTGCGGAGGCACTTCAAGACGACTCACACTAACTTTGATAATGAATATCCCCCGGGCTCAGAGGCTCGACAGACAAAAATAAAGACACTGACTCAAAACTACCAGCGAAGTTGTGTGGTTTTCACCCAAACCTGCACTTTGCAGCAGAAAGCTACAACAGCATCTCTCCGAATTGCATGGATACTGACTAAAAATAAAAGACCATTTACAGATTCTGAAATAGTAAAAGAATGCATACAAGCTGCTGTATAGGAGGTGGTAACGGATGAAAAAGTGAAAGAGCAAGTTATATCTTTGATTAAATCAATCCCACTGTCTGATACAACAGCTGCGAGAAGGGTGGACGTTTTAGCTATGGAGGTTTTTGACACTCTTCTTAATCAATTGAGGAAAGCTGATTTCATATCCCTGGCTGTGGATGAATCAACAGACAACTCGGATGTAGCTCAACTTTGTATGTTTGTGCGATTTTTCTATGGTCACTGTTTCAAAGAGGACATATTGGGATTAATACCACTGGAAGGGAATACAACAGGAGAAATACTCTTCCAGAAGATTGTTGATTTTTTTCAAGAGAACGGACTGGACTTGGAGCGTATCAACCTGCTTGTTACAGATGGTGCGCCCTCGATGGCAGGAAAGATCAAAGGACTGTCTGCACGGCTGTCTGCACTTGCGCCTAAAATGAAGTCGCTGCACTGCCTCATCCATCAGAGTGTCCTTTGCCCACAATTATGTGGTGAGTTGAAAAACACAATGGATTCTGTTATGGCTACAATTAACTTTATCAGATCAACATCTAGTCTCCAACACAGACTGTTTCGCAAACTTCTTGCTGATATGTCAGCTGAGCATGTTGACCTACTTTTGCATAACAATGTGAGGTGGTTAAGCCAGGGAATCTCACTCATGAGAGTCTGTGAACTGAGGAAAGAAATCCTCACTTTCATTCGTGAATGCAAGCACAGAAAGGCTGAAACATTTCTGACCAACATGTTGGAAGATAAATTTGTGTCTGAGATGTGTTTTTCATGTGATATCCTTCATCATTTGAATGTACTTAACCTGGGACTTCAGGGGAGAGGTAAAACATTTGCTGATGTGGTTGAAAGGCTAACTGCTTTTCAAAATAAACTGGATATTTTTTTGTCTGATCTCAGTAGCAGACTGCTGCACTTTCCAACCCTCAGTGGCTTCATCAAGTCATCACAAAGTGGTAAAGTCACAAAGGTCATGTCAGACTTTCTGGACCATTTGAAACACAACTTTGCACAGAGATTCAATGACTTTGACATTCCCAAAGAGTTGCTGCATGTTGTGAGGAACCCTTTCACCAGCACACTCAGTACTTCCCCCAAAGCAGCAGAGTTCCTAAAGTTGCATGGCATTGATGAAGGTCCCCTGCAACTTGAAATGATTGAAATGCAAGCATCATGTGAATTAAAGGATGTCCTTCAGGAAAAAGGCTGCACAGAGCTTTGGACAAAGCACATTGTCCCAGAGATGTTCCCAAACATGAAAAAACTGGCCGTGTGTGTGTGTGTTAACAATGTTTGGATCAACATATACATGTGAATCATCCTTCTCTCACATGAATGCCATAAAAACAGACAATCGGATCTCCTTGACAAATGAGCATCTGCATCATTGTTTGCGGATTGCTGTCACCCCATATGAACCTAACTTTTCTCGTCTTGCCCAGTCAATGAAGTGTCACTTTTCTCATTAGAGATAGATGAAAATGTCCTGTAGTATGAAGACTAGACACACTTGTGTTTCCTTTTATATGCTTTAAAAGCCAGCAGTTTAAGTTTGTGATTTCATTCAAAGTTATGTTTGTTCTTATTTGCACAATATGATATTGCTATTACTGTTTATGTGAGTTTGTGACTGTGATATTTGCTCTTATTTGCACAAAAAGAAATTGTAATTATTGTTTTCTAGGCTTTATTTTATTTAAGCAAAAAGCAAATACTGTCACTGTGAGTTTGTGACTCAGATTTCTGTTAAAACTAAAGCTGGCTATGTTTTGCAGTTTTTATTATTTGCACTAGAAGCCAGCGGTTAATTCTAATGCCATTTGACTCATTTAAATAAAAATGTTGAAAATGCAGTGGTGCTTTGTATTAATGGTACAATACAAGAAATACAGGGAAATGTGCGGCCCACTGGCAAAAGCCGTATGACAATTTGGCCCAATGAAAAATCTAATTGAATACCCCTGGTCTAGGCCTTCAAAATCTTCCTCATTTGCTGCATCAGCTTTCCTTCCCCCCTCCATGCTCTAATTTCTTTCCGCTTTGCCCGCACACCCAAGTCACATACACAGATACAAGCGCAGGACACTCGCAAAGCCATCCCCACTCCAATGTTGTGTCTCTGTAACAGCCTTCACTCTGTTCTCCAAACTCAACTGTTAAATCAGTTCACTTTGACATTAAATGTATTTAATATTATATTTATTTTAAGTTTTCATATTTTTTGTTGTTTAAGATATGCTTTCTAAGAAGCTCTAAAAATTGCACCCTGTCTAATCGATATTTTTAATCTGTGGAGTTGTTTTCTAACTAGCCAAATCTGGCAGAAAATGTGCGCTTTTGGAATTTTATGGATTTCAAACCGGCAACCGTCCAATTACTGGCGCAGATCCCTAGCCTCAGAGGCACCACTCTGCCCCAGGATCTGTGAGACACTTGTTGAATTCACTGAAAACAGTGGCCACACAAGAGTACCCTTTTGAAGTACAGGTTTTTGTTTTTGTCAGTAACTTTTGGAAGTCTTTTGGGATAAATGATTTTGCAACCAAAGGCACATTAATTGAAAAGCTGAAACAGAATTTTAGGCAGTTTAGGCATAACACAGAAACGACTTGGACAAAGTACTGAAGCTAACTGAAGAGCTAAGGGAAAACATGAGATTAGCAAATGGGACACTAGTACCTCTCATGAGAGGAAGTGTCAAGCAAAACTTTGTGTTTCTTTTGTTTCAAGCACATCATTAGCTAAAGTAATGATGATCTGAGACAGCTGTGGAGTAACATTTTAGACAGTCAAATTATGGAGCTGAACTGCCATTTTCATGGTGACACGGCACTATTAGCTGCTGCATCCTGCTCCGGGATGGATCCAAAGTTCATGGGGACCTGGACCTGACAAGACATCTATGTAGCTGGGCTCCCCCTCAACCCGTGTGTCTAGCTGGAACCATCCAACAGACATGTTATTCAACCAAATGCCAATGTGTATTTGTATTTATAGGCCATCATCCACAATCCTAACAACTTTATGATACTACTGTAGCTGAGCAGACTGTACACACTGTACTACATAATTTATATAACTCTACATGAATAGCTGGCAAGTGTGGTAAAACACAATAGCCTATACATTCTTTACAGTCAATAATAAAACACAAATACAACAAAACTCTGATAACAAAAGCCGGGAAGTAATATGAGCATCATTTGGCTCTTTCCTTCTTCTCAAGGAAATACAAAAGTTACAGTGCCAAGTTCACTTGAACTGAGAAGATCCTTGGAAAAGCCAAACTATGTACAGTATATATTTTTTATATGTTTGTGTGTTTTTTGTCGTCAGCTGTTTTTATGAGACTTGCAAGTAAGAATTTCATTATACTGATTACGCAAAACGATAAACTTTGCTCAAACTCTAAGGCCAGGTTTATACTTCATGTGACGCATGCTGCAGCGGATGCTCTTGCTACGCAAGCGCATTACTCTTTATACTTGCGCGCGTACTTTACATAAATCTGGAAGAATCCACCAGGTGGCAGTGCGAGATATTATCACGGTGAGAACAGGTTCAGCTTCGCTGTGTTGTGGATTGCCTGGAACACCCATTAAACTCCGATGACACCTTACCACGATATCTCTGAAAAGGATGTTTAATGATTAAATCCATCGATCCAAGGATGTGTCCATTCCAGCTAGCATTGGGCATGAGGCAGAAACAATCCCTGAACAGGGCATCAGCTCATCGCAAGGTGAATACAAGCACACACGCACACTGACGTCATTTTAGTGTCACCAAATCTGCATATCTTTGGAAGGAAGCTGGAGCACACTGTGGAAACCCAGCAGAAAAACATGAGAACTTCACGCAGAGAATACCAGCGACGTGACTCCCTGTGAGACAGCAGAACTACCACTCCGCCACCGTGTCACCCCCATGTGTGTAATTAACAGTATTATTTAAGCATAATTAACGATTTATCTGTAAGATGTAACATACATACTTTAATGCATTTCATTATGAAAGTGATATCAAGTATAAATCGAAGGATTCTAAATGTGCAGAGAGTTGGAATATCATAAATGTAATGTGTTCTGTGCGGTGATCTATTGCTGTTTGCTGCTGCTGTCGGGTCAGGAAGAAGCCCCAGAAAAAAAGACCGCACAAAAGATGGTATGTGAGACTTTTAAAATGTATTGTGTCATTATGATCAGGCATATGCGACTATTGAATATAAAAGCACCACGAATGCATCTGTATGTCGTCATTTTGCTTCACCACATTGAACCATTCATCAAACATCGAAACGCGCACATTGATCACATAGGATCCGCAAAGCAGCTTTCTGTCACATGTAGATATTCACCAGAGACTCTGACGTCACATTCCAACTTTTATCACACTGCGACCACCCCTACCTGACTTTTTGCTAGTACTGCAATTCGTGCATGTGTCGCATTGATTTCTGAGGACCTGCTCGGAGGACAAGTCAAATGAATGCTGGGAACGCGTGGCAGCCATGATGCGTGCATGGACACGTTCTGAGCGTGAAGTATAAACGAGCCCTAAACATCCAGCTCTGTGCTGCCACTGAAGTGTGTCTCGATAACTCTGCAATGCTACAGCCAAGAGGTTAGATCCTAACTGAACCAACTAATACAGGCCAACACCTTAAATAAAGCAGTAAACATGACTAGAGAGGACTACAGAATAATAATAATGAATCAATCAAATATCCTACCTTACAGAGGAAAGCCCCATATGGTACAGGATACACAAGGATCCTAAGAGACTCCTGGGATGCCAAATGCTACACAAAGACTAGCCTTTGGAGGAGGACAAAATCCTTACCTCTGCACCTGGATTCTTTTTCTGAGTCTCAGTTGGTTTAGTTTTCATAGGACACACTGACTTTTGGACCCATGCACCAGGGTCTGACAGGCCTGTCTGGACATTCATGTATAATCCTGCTCACCTACTTAAGTCACTTTTGAAAGCAGAAATTCATTGAAACTTGCATGTGAACGTTATACATCCATCATGGTATACATCCATCCATGCATCCACCTTTGAAACCTGCCTCTTTAGAGCTGGGAGCCTGCCGCCTATCCCAGTAAGCAGTGGGCACAAGGCAGGAACAATGTCTGGGTGGGCCAGCGGTCCATTGCTGGGTGAAACACACTCAAGGGCTAATTTTGCATTACAAATCCACCTAAACTGCATGTCTTTGAACTGTGGGAGGAAACCTATATGAACACACGGAACATGTAAACTGTCACGCAGGGAGCACCCAGGACATGAACCCTACTATTATGGTATACTTGTCAGGGAAATCTCAGTATTCTTTCAGCAGGTGAAATGGAAGTTGGAAGAGCATACAGTATCTCGTTGCTTATTGAGGTACTTCATAACTGTTCTGAAGGTGCATTTCCAAATTTCAACAAGTCTGTATGGCTTATGATCACTCAAAAATGACCCCATGCAATGTTGGGAGGCCGCTCTCCACTGCAAGTAGAGCGAAAACTTGTCTTAAGATTACAGTGCTTACAGTTTGCCTAAAGCATTTATCACTTTCTGCGTCTTAAACGTGAACTATGTAAATTGCTTGATTATGATGAGATCATCTCAATATTCAACAGCAAGCCATGTCATCTCAATTTAAACTGTGGGACACCATTTAACAGTAAACCTAGACGTTTTCTAATTTTCAGCTGGTGTTGCTGCCAGTGTACTACAGGACTAATTCTGAGTTTTCTAAGTAGACCTGGCTCTGGGTTTATCTTGGACTACTGATAAATTTTACAAATGTTGTTCGTGTGTATGTGTTCTCTGTTTTGGTGAAAGAAGGTTGGCTTTAAAGATGACATTAATCCAGTGATTGCCTCAATTCTACAAAACACATTTCTGCTTCTGTTCTGATAATGAATGATGCACACTCCAGTTTTTAGAAGCTGTTTCAATTCAACTCCATTCCATTTCTATTATCCCAAGGGAGAAATTTGGCTTGTCATTAAATTTTACAGAAGAGACCACAACATAACATTAGAAACATATCACAAAGAACACAGCCATTAAATATACATTTAGTACAAATAAATATAATAAAGCAGTGAGCAAAATACATATGGTGAAAAATTAGATCACGCATATTAGACATAACAACCCACCCTTGACTGATGCTGAGTGATGCAAATGATAACTATTCATCCTATGATTTAGGCCAATGGAATTATATTCAAATTAAACTTATATAGAACGGTAGGAACAGTTGGAATGAAAGGCTATTTGAACCGGTTGCTTTTTACCCTTTGAACTTTGAGCCTGTGACCTGATGATGGCTGGGTTACTTCACCCAAGTTGCTTTAGCTGGATGGTTGTGGCTGCCCCTTTCACTTTAATATTTTCATATCATATTTTAAATCTACTTTGTCATGAGTAAGTAGGGAGCCACACTTAATATAAAAATCTTTCTGCTCTTAATTTCCCTAGTTATAAAATGGTATCGAGGAATTATTAACGCTAATCTAATTCATTCTATCTTAAAATGTTTTTGTCATTATAACCGATGAGCAACAATTCATCATATGTATTATGTGTTTGTAATATTAGTTCTAACTTCTCTTCAGTCTAGAATTGTGGATTGCCCGCTCCGATATTTCCAGCGCCAGCCCCCACTTTGCAAGTCCTAGCTTCGCCTCTGACCTAAACTGTTTTTGTACTGGAGTTGTGGTCGCTTCGTAACAGTTGGCACTGCTGAGGCGCTATATAACAAAACAGAAAACCACCCAAGTCTTTTCCGCTACACCCGCCTGTTTTATTATTGGGATGGCGCGCCGGACAGAGCACAGGGTGGGCACCCGCGTACCCAAAAATAGCGCAGATGGCGTCTACTCGCGTGACTCGGCACTTTCCGAACTGCAGGCGCCGCGCAGCACTTTTATCTGACCGCAGAGTTAACGGTCGTTCATAAAAGTGAGCCGCTGGCATCGTCCGCACAGACCACTCTGAGCCACTGGCACTTTGAGCAAAGCTGATGAAGAAGCA
The DNA here is from genome assembly GCF_900747795.2 of Erpetoichthys calabaricus. Taxonomy (NCBI): domain Eukaryota; kingdom Metazoa; phylum Chordata; class Cladistia; order Polypteriformes; family Polypteridae; genus Erpetoichthys; species Erpetoichthys calabaricus. The sequence goes on along the minus strand of NC_041400.2, from coordinate 27,108,206 downwards.
AGGAAACCTGGGACGTGCAGCCGACAGTGAGGTGAGGATACAGCGGGAAGGAGATGCGCACGGAAAGCTGACATGAACGGCGTGCCGGAGCTGCCGCGGAGTGCTGGGGCAGCGACTGCCGTGCTGCTGCTTCTGGCGTCGCTGCAAGTGCAGAAAGTTCAAAGTGAGTAGCTGTCGCCAGAGTGACGAATCAATCGAATTATTATTATTATTATTATTATTGTTGTTGTTGCACAGTAGACTTTGAAAATATATTTTGCATTGACTGCATTTCAAGTCACTTTACTTACATGTGTATTCAAATAGACTGATGTCATGTGTTCAAATTCTTTGCCCGGATAATAAAACGCCATTGCCTGTAGTTACTGCCGTTGTCTTGTCATTCACTAGTCAAGGAGCAGACTGACAGTAGGCTGTGGACAAATGGACAGGACACGTCACGGATGGGAATGCAGAGTCGACTCATGGCGGTCACGGGGTCAACCGGCCGGCTGGCGGGCATTGCGATGCCGCCAGCAGTGTTCCCGCCAATTAAAAGCAACGCGGCCGCGCGCCTGTAGGGAAGCCCCCCTCGGACCACCAATTTAGGAAACTCCGCAGGTCCAAGAGTCGTGGGAGGTTTGGCCCATAGATGTTTGGAGGCAATCACGTTTTCCTGAATTGATTTTTAAGAGTTAAAAGTGCTCTGTTTGTATTACACGCAAGTAACCTTTGTGTTGATTAGATGGTGACAATGATGGGGTCCAGTGTGGGCTCTGCATTAATGGCGTGTGTCGTTTTACTCCGGTGCTTTGAATATTCTCTTTAAAGTTTAGTTCAATTGTTTGTTTTGTGTGTTGTACAGTGCATCCAGAAAGTATTCACAGCACATCACTTTTTCCACATTTTGTTATATTACAGCCTTATTCCAAAATGGGTTAAATTCATTTTTTTCCTCAGAATTCTGCACACAACACCCCATAATGACAACATGAAAAAAGTTTACCTGAGGTTTTTGCAAATTTATTAAAAATAAAAAAACAGAAATCCCATGTACATAAGTATTCACAGCCTTTGCTCAATACTTTGTCGATGCACCTTTGGCAGCAATTACAGCCTCAAGTCTTGTTGAATGTGATGCCACAAGCTTGGCACACCTATCCTTGGCCAGTTTCGCCCATTCCTCTTTGCAGCACCTCTCAAGCTCCATCAGGTTAGATGGGAAGCGTCGGTGCACAGCCATTTTAAGATCTCTCCAGAGATGTTGAATCGGATTCAAGTCTGGGCTCTGGCTGGGCCTCTCAAGGACATTCACAGAGTTGTCCTGAAGCCACTCCTTTGATATCTTGGCTGTGTGCTTAGGGTCGTTGTCCTACTGAAAGATGAACTGTCGCCCCAGTCTGAGGTCAAGAGCGCTCTGGAACAGGTTTTCATCCAGGACGTCTCTGTACATTGCTGCAGTCATCTTTCCCTTTATCCTGACTAGTCTCCCAGTCCCTGCCGCTGAAAAACATCCCCACAGCATGATGCTGCCACCACCATGCTTCACTGTAGGGATGGTGCCAGGTTTCCTCCAAACGTGATGCCTGGCATTCACACCAAAAAGTTCAATCTTTGTCTCATCAGACCAGAGAATTTTCTTTCTCATGGTCTGAGAGTCCTTCAGGTGCCTTTTGGCAAACTCCAGGCGGGCTGCCATGTGCCTTTTACTAAGGAGTGGCTTCCGTCTGGCCACTCTACCATAGAGGCCTGATTGGTGGATTGCTGCAGAGATGGTTGTCCTTCTGGAAGGTTCTGCTCTCTCCACAGAGGACCTCTGGAGCTCTGACAGAGTGACCATCAGGTTCTTGGTCACCTCCCTGACTAAGGCCCTTCTCCCCCGATCGCTCAGTTTAGATGGCCGGCCAGCTCTAGGAAGAGTCCTGGTGGTTCGAACTTCTTCCACATACAGATGATGGAGGCCACTGTGCTCATTGGGACCTTCAAAGCAGCAGATATTTTTCTGTAACCTTCCCCAGATTTGTGCCTCGAGACAATCCTGTCTCAGAGGTCTACAGACAATTCCTTTGACTTCATGTTTGGTTTGTGCTCTGACATGAACTGTCAACTGTGGAACCTTATATAGACAGGTGTGTGCCTTTCCAAATCATGTCCATCAACTGAATTTACCACAGGTGGACTCCAATTAAGCTGCAGAAACATCTCAAGGATGATCAGGGGAAACAGGATGCACCTGAGCTCAATTTTGAGCTTCACGGCAAAGGCTGTGAATACTTATGTACATGTGCTTTCTCAATTTTTTTATTTTTAATAAATTTGCAAAAACCTCAAGTAAACTTTTTTCATGTTGTCATTATGGGGTGTTGTGTGTAGAATTCTGAGGAAAAAAATGAATTTAATCCATTTTGGAATAAGGCTGTAACATAACAAAATGTGGAAAAAGTGATGCGCTGTGAATACTTTCCGGATACACTGTACACCTTTACCTGCACAGCCCATGTGGCTGCCAGAGTTCCTATGTAATATGGTCAAAATCCCCCTATCTGTAAAGACAATTCCCCCCAATTTTGAAAAACAAAATCTATTAATTATTGAATGCTAATGTATATGCATAATAAACACTATTTTAAATAAAAAGATGGACCACTGTTCCAATGTAAAGAAAGGTCTTGTCACAAATACAAGTAAATGATGTAGCCCACTATACTGGAATATTTAAACTTATTCTGATGAAAATCCTTTTGTTATCCAAAACAGGTTAATATATTTAACTTTTTTGAAAGTCATGCCAGTTAAAGAACTTAGTGAATGTTTTCTTTAATGCTTTTAAAAAAACGCTACAGGGCTTTGCCCTCTGCACGCTTCGCTCTCCAACTCCTGGGTCGGCGTTACGCACTACCCTCTTTGCGGTTCTGCCGCTCACATATGGGGATGCGGATGTACAATTTAAACTGATTGTTATTTTCATGGGAATTGTTACATATGCATAATAATAATAATTTTTAACCATATTACAAAATAGTAAAACGTAATAATTTGAAAGTAAATTATGTTTCATGTTGCGTTAGAGGTATTCGTTGCGTTATCTGATTTTGTTCTGTTTGGATTTGAAATTAACACGCAAATACTGTACTTTTTAAACTTACACTTTTACTGGGCTGTGTGCGTGGTTGAATATGGTTGAGCGAAGGGCGTGACTTTAACAAAATCTCATGGCCAAAGTCTCGTCTCGCGGGACTTGAAATTATCTCTTTGAAAAAGTCTCGTCTCAGGATTTCCTTCGATAACAGAGAGATATAAATCCTTCATAAGAAACAAATTGGTAAACATATAGATGCAGCGTCATGTGCTCAGATATGATCAGTTTTATTTAAGTCAAAATAGAATGGCGTAGAACAACCGAGCTCGATGGACTGAATGGTCTCCTCTCATTTTGTCATATTTCTTATGTTTCTATGAATATGTAATCACAGGTTCATCACAAGCCAAAAAATGAGAAAAGCAAAATGAATCATTTAAATAATAATGACACTACCTATAAATCCTCGCTTCTGCACTCCATTGACTGCTGAATTTCTGTCTGTGGTTTGATGCTTTGAGAGTTGCTGTTACAGATGGTGATTGCTATGCTGTACTCAAAGGACTCAATTCTGATTTTTTTTGAAGATAAGCAGACTACTTGACAAAACTCTTCAAACTAATACCGGCCCTGGATTTTCATTTGTGCTTAGCTGGAACTCTAAATGTTGTTAATAAAGTAAAAATATATACTATATACTAGTGCAGGGGCGATTCGGCAAACCCCAATGTTTGTCATGTTAAATGATGTAAGTAAATAGCACATTCATTACTTCACAAATACAGTAATCAGTGGTCTTCAGAATTTGTGAGACTGTTTCACTGTGACGCTCGCAGTACGGAGGTGAAAAGATCGAAAATAAAGAGACTTAAACACAGTCGAAGTGAGAAGTATTCTGTCGATCAAAGTGGCTACAGCTTTGAAAGACAAAGAATTGTGGGAAATTGAGGTGCAAAGCCCCTTGCATTGATCTGCGCTCTTTAAAATATACTTGCATGTTGAGAACTTGTAAGTCAAAATTCAATGAGTAGCAGGTGGCGCCAGTGCTTATTTGCGTTTTACTTTTCATTTTTGTGGCTTCATTGCTGTTTAGACTAAAAGTAAACTTGCAAATGGTGTTATTTCATTTTATTCATAATTACTGTAGCATTCTTGCATGTAGACTTTGACAAATAAATGACAAAAGAGAGATTGCATTTTCATTTTATAATTTAAATTTTTGCAGTAAATACCTCCCTTAATGTGATGTATAAAGGCAAGAGAATGTGACATTAAATCACTTACTCACCTTTCACTTCAATGAAACCCAACTACAATGAGTTCTGTCGTCTCACAGTGTGTGCTCTGTATTGTAAGAAGGGGAAATGTGAATTTTGCATGTGTACTCAAGAAAGCCTGATTTGAGTCAAAGGTGTTAAAGAGGCAACAGTGTAAACTGGCACTTTTGTAAAAAAAAAAGTACTTGTCCTTCATTTCCAGCCCCAGGCGTGGTTAAATCTCTTTCTCGCAGGACATATAACGCTGCTCGCATTGTGAAGGGGGGACAGCTGAACTCACTCTAAGGAAAAGCGGTCGGATCATCTGCTGGCTTGCTGCTGCTGTTGATCTGTGTCTTCTGCTTGTCGCTTGTCGTTGTTTTAAGAGCTGGGAGCACATGAAGCGTGTCTGCCAAAAGCATTCCAACAACTGCTAGGTTAGATGTCTGTGAACTTGTTTTAAATATTGTCTGACGGCCTTGTCTCGTGTGACTTTAAAGTGTCTCTCGCGGGTCGTCAAATTGTCTTCCGAGAAGATCACGTCTCGTCTCCCTAGTCTCCCTCCCAAGATTTTTTTTTATAATAGAGAGAAATGATCAAAGTGGGGAGGCACTGAGCCCATAAAATGAAATTCTTTCCATTCACACTAGAAATAAGGTGTTTGGTTCCTGTCCGGAAGCATTTACATTCATTAACTCCACATACATCTTTCTGCTATTTAGCATTCAAAACAAGGCCTCCAGTGGAAAAAGAAAACCAGCATACCCCTGTGCTCTCACTAGCAGACATTTTGTCAAGCCATCAGACGTGTGTTGTGGTTGTTCTGGTAGGATGATGCGCACTTTGCCAAATAAAGACAATCTTGGCAACTGCAATTCTAAAGGTGCACCGGAGACAGAAATGAAACTTGAAACAGGATCTTCAAGTTAAGCTCTTGGGGAGACGTGTGCAGTTGTTAAAAAACATGCAAATACAGTTGGAAGATATCGGCATTCAGGGAGCGGCTTTCAGTGGTGTGAAAGTACAATAATATTTACAGTGATGTGTTTTGGTGCGCCTTTTTGGAAAATATGCAGCATATTTATATATATATGCAGCGGAGTGGTGGCTCTGAGGCTAGAGATCTGCACTGCCAATCAGAAGGTTGCCGGTTCGAATCCCGTAAATGCCAATAGGGACTCTGCTCTGTTGGGCCCTTGAGCAAGGCCCTTAACCTGCAATTGCTGAGCGCTTTGAGTAGTGAGAAAAGCGCTATATAAATGCAAAGAATTATTATTATTATTATCACATTTAAAAAAAAACACAGCTCCTCCGCAGTGATGTGAACGTGAGGCAAAAATACAAATGAATTTATTGGTCTGCTATGGATTATATCCATTATACATGGCAAAAAGAATTCAGGTAGAGTGAACGAGGATTTAGGAAGTAATATTCCTTGCGTTTAACAATGATTAGGTAGTTTTGTTTTGCAATTGTGAAGTTGCCTGCAAACTAAATTTTAGGATCAGTTTCATGAAACTATAGGTGAATTAAACTTGCCTGTTTCACTCATCCATATTCGTACTGATTGTGTCTGTTGCCTGTTGTTACCACATGGACCTTATTTAAGATGGACATGCGCAGTTTTATGTACCCAAGCATTGGATCAATTTCCCTCTCTCTGCAAACTTTTCTCTTTAGTGTAGTGGTGGATCTGGACAGCTTAACAGTTCACACCAGCTGTAGTTTCAGCACACCCATTTCTGTGCCCTCTGTTTCCAGTTACTCAGCCATTTGTCTCCATATTTAAACAGATCTGAATCACTTTATAGCTTTCTTTGACATTGCTTTTATCATAGCTAACACAATATTAGAATCAAACTTTTAGACACTGGCTTGCATGGTGATTCTTGTTGATATCAAAAGACAGACTCTGTACATGACATTCACTGATCTCAACACCTCTTACTTCACAGACCGCAGGTATTTGGTTGTTCAGCCAGTTTCTCTGTGTTACTCATCTTGTTTTCGTTGGTTCACTTAGACATTCCATTCTTAAAGATGCAAGAGAAGTGCAGAATTTCTGTTTCAGTGCTACTGGATTGTTAGACCTTTGACTTTCTTTATTATATATCTATAATTACAACCTCATACTTTAGATAGTTAAGTTATTGTGTCTGATATTACTTTTATTTCATTTTCATTTTTTGTATTTTGCTTTCTGCTTTAATAAATAAGATAAACCATTTTAAATCTTAATTTGCAGTATAATTTTAACATTTTCTAGTCCTGGAGGTTCAGTTTTCAATGAAGGATTTAGCATGGTTAAGGATGTGAACGGTAGGACAACATGGCCATCAGGCCTACAAGAGGTACCGTAACTAAACTTATTAAATCTCCTTCACCAGATGGAGATTTGGAACTAGAGGTCTGGAACTGAAGGGGAATCTTAAAGGCCCCAAGGTCACTCTGTCCAAATCTCTCACTCCTATTCCTGGAGAAAGGAGACAGATGAGGTGGGTGTCCTCCAGGCACACCACTAGACAGTGGACTTGCATAAATAAATCAATTATAGTTCATCAAACTGTCTCTTAAAGCCCACCTACAATGTTTTAGTTAAATATGCATTTTGTTAAGTAGCCACGAAAAATAATTAAAATTACTTACAAACATGTCTGTGAATTTAGTTTTTGCCCTTAGAAGTTCAGCTACCTTTGTGATCTCATAGCCTGATGCTTGCCATGTCTTATGCTGTTTATGCATCTTTTTGCAGTCTGGACAATGTCTGGACTTTTCAGAACAGCAGCAATCCACTGGGCTTACTAGAAGAACCGTTCAGATCGAGAGACCCTTTAAGACTGCTGTCACCATGCCAAAGCATCCTATGTGGGGTGGGCTGTAGTGAATTGAGAGACACTCTTTATAATACAAAGGAACGTGATGTGCAGGAGTGATGAAGACATCAAGCGTCTGAAACTACAGATGGACCAGGACAGAATACAGACTTGGGTAGATTTGTGGCAGATGAAACTTATAGTTAAATAAATTTGAAACATTACATGTAGGAAGAAAAATTTCAGACTAGTATACAGCTGAAAGTAATCCATGTGAGAAGGACCAGGGGCTTGAAGTGCACTCATTAGAACATTAGAAGCATTTTGACAATTGATCAATCCAACCAGCTTATCCAATCTTTCACAGTAGACTCCTCAAATATTTTCATCCAGACAGTGCACAGAAGTGATCAGGATGGCTAATGGGATGTTAAGTTACATAGCACCCCATGTATGGAGTACAAGTCAAGGGAGGTTATGCTTATGTTATATAACACACTTGTGAGGTGTAATCTGCACTTCTATGTGTATTTTTGGTCTTTGTTTTATAAACTGCTGACACATTTTGTCTAAGTAAGAACTCCTCTTATGGTGCTTCTCTTGGACAACTCTACTTAAGTATGGCTGCACTGAACACCATAGAGCACAAATGGCATCTTCACGAGCATTGCTACCTAATGAGGGTACTGTATTCCTGTTTTAAGTGTGTAGGTTTGACCGTATCTGTCATTGTCTTCTTTTTCAGTGTTGATAACCACCCCACCAGATATCTGTGCCACCTGCCATGAAAATGCCACATGCAGTGAGAAAGAGGATGGCAGCGGCAAGATCTGCATTTGTATGTATGGGCTGATAGGGAATGGCCGAACGTATTGCCAAGGTAAGTGCGTTTTGTTTGTCACTCCTAGATATCAGAATTCTGGTATTTTATAGAGTAGTTAGGCCAGTATTCCCACTGGAGTAGCCAGCCAGATGTTACATATTCATGATTTTGTTTGAAGCACATTATAAATAACTGTGGCATGTTTTTTTTCTGTGTTAACACAATGTGCGAGCTAGCAAGAGAATCTTACTCCCTAACTTAGTGCCAGTAATTAAACCATGGGCTTTAACTAGCGTAGAGCTATTTACAGCTTCTCTTACTGTCACCTTTTATAGCCCTGTCCACATTGGTGTAGCCAGTTTCTTTTGGATCATCTGAAGCTTCTGAAGTTCTAAATCTTGGTGTTTTCAGAGGTTGTGGCAGGAAAATGTGGAGTGAGCTGTGACAATATGCAGTGTCTTTCTTAAAGGCGAACCATCACAGACAGGAAGGTGGCTGGCTATGCATGTCTTAGTCCGCACTACTGCAATGATTCTTGGGATTTTAGTTCTTCCCCCAGCGTATTACTTGAACATCAATGTCACTGATCCGCTGTTGTCTGGCAATTTAAATGAAAACAGGTTCATTGTTTCACATCACAATTTTTTCAAAGCCCCCAAATGGAAGAATACTTTTCACTTTTAAAAGACAGAAAAACATGACTGTTCCCTTTTAAGTAGTATGATAATGGAGTCAAATTGCTATTTTTACTGTAAATATGTAACATTTGAATTTAAATGTGTATAAATACAGAATGTTCGCCCTGCAATGGACTGGCACTCTGTCCAGGGTTTGCTCCTGCTTTGCACCCTATGAATGTTGGAATATATTCCAGCACACCCAACGACCCTGTTCAGGACAAAGCGTGTTAGAAAATGACTGACTAGAAAAAAAATGCATACAGAATATCACCTTTTATTTCTTTTTATACAGTACATTCCAGTTTCTCCTTTTACTCACCACAATCAGTGTTGTCTTTATCCATACATACATTCTGTTTCCATCTCTGGAGTCATCAGTGTTAAGGTGATGCCATATATTCAGGGCATAGGTTCCTTAAAGGGAATTATGGCTTATTCTACGTTTTTCATTTTTTATTTAACACTACCCCTGAGGAATTTGTTTTTTTCCTATTATGCTTATTCCTTCATTTGGTGGCAGTCATCACTGAGATTTTGATCTTTATCATTGCATTTTCTAGTCCAGTTCCTTAGCCTCCAGACTTCAGGGTAATCTATATATATAAAATCCCTGTGTGCGTCCAGGTGTCCGTGTGTGGGTGTCTTCTGGTGAAGTGCGCATGCGCGGGGCACGGTGCGATGCGTGATATTACTGTCAGAGAAAGTTAGAGGCGTTTTACGGAAATACAAACCAGTATTACTGCGAGAGGAAATTAAAGGTACACAATACAGTGACGCATATTACAGCCACATACAAGCCAGTATTACTGTCAGAGGAGATTAAAGGCATATTACCGACGTGCACGCCTGTATTACCGCCAAAGAAAATTAAAGGTATATTACGGACGTACAAGCCAGCAGACGTACAAGACGGTATCCTTCAATAAGGGCGCGCACAAAAAGGCGAGCCTCAAAAGGGCGACCTCAATTGGGCGCAGCGAACAAAGGCGCGCGTAAATAAAGATCTGCACCTTTGTTGCTCTTCACATATTCCAGAGCCATTTGAACTAAATTATCTACGAACGCCTTTATTCGCCGCGCTCAATTGAGGTCGCCTTTTTGTGCGCGCCCTTATTGAATAGAGCCGTACAAGACAGTATTACTGTCACAGAAAATTAAAGACACACAATACACGGCGGCAGCCCACGAAGAACGGTCAGCTCAGCAAGTAAACATCAACAAAAGAAAGGCGGAAAGAAAGAAAAATACGACCAACAAAAAGAATGAGGTCAAAGTCCCTTGCCATTTAATATAGACTGTTCCTACTAATGTTTATGCACTACTGTTCTAGCGCCTGTTATTGTAACGGGCTAAATGACTAGTTACAAATAAAATGTTAAGTACAAAAGACTGAAATAATAATAAATGTAATGTTCTCATGTTTGTTGCTGTGATGATTGAACTTGGACATTAAATACGTGAAGCAGCTACAGTATGTCTGTCTGTCTGTCCACATGAAACAACCAATTGTGTTAAGATGTGGCACATTTATCCTTCAAGACATTTCATTTTTCATTCAAATATCTCGAGATACTGTATCTTGAACAGATTGCTGTAAATTTTCAAATTTACCATTGAAAAGCATTGCCGAATTTGCAAACTTATACATCTTAAAATGGAAAAATCTTCCGCGAGACTTTAACTTGGAATTAGTTTACTGTTTCGATTTTCCCTTGAGAGCAGTTGCCTGAACTTGCGTATTTTGCATCATTTATCTTTCAAATGGCCAGTGCAAGTGAGTCAAACATCAGGCAGAGTGCACACAGGTGCAAACAGCTCACACAGTAGGGCCTTCTCCTGCTGCTTTAGATAAGTTCACTAATAGAGTGCAAAAAAGTCACTTCTCTAGGAATAAATGGAAGGAGAAAACAATTATGTAAGCACATATAATTGACTGAACTAATATTATCTGCACATTATTACTGTAATGAACGGACATTATCAACTTGCAGCTAAATGGTGTTTGAACTAATTAATAACACAGGGAAGTTCCAGCTGCCGTGATATAAACACAGGATGAGTTTAAAAATGGACAGTGGCATTGAGAGGTAGGAGGATTCAGCGTCTTAAGCCCCTGATCTTTCAGTCCCAGATAAACACGAACAATCGTGGCAAGGCCTTGATCTTCTTGCTCATTCCAAACCACTCGTATTTAAGTAATGGAAATGCTCATCCATGCTTTCTTCTCGTCACATGTGGATTATTATAATTCCCTCTTTACCTGTCTAAGTAAAGCTGGTTTGTCTAATTATCAGACTGCCCACAATGCAGCTGCCAGGCTTTTAACACGCTCACACAAATGGACCCACATCTCCCCAATTTTATACTCTACATTGGATCCCAGTGGAATTTAGGGTCCAGTTCGAAAGTCTGGTATTTAATTACAGGGCTCTGCATATTCAAGCTCCCCAATATATCTTAAACCTCCTCCAGCACTACACCTTGTGCATGGCTCTAAGCTCTTCTCAGTTACATCTACTGTTCGTTCCTCATACCAGATTAAAGACATGTGGGGATCACGCATTTCAAGCCATTGCTCCAAGGTTATGGAAGTCTTCCACTAACACTGAGATCAGCAGAATCTCCTGAACTGTTCAAATGTCACCTTAAGATGCATCTGTTCAGACAGGCATTTAGGTAGCGCTGTCATCTGTGCGTGTTTTTTTTATATCATCATTGTTCTGTATTTTGTTGTAATGTTTCATTTTTTTCCATGTATTATTGTTCAGCGCTTTGTGACTTTTGTGTGTGATAGGCGCTTTATAAATACATTTTTACTTACTTACTTATTCCCATTATACAATAAATCAGTTCCTTTTCAGGCTCTTGCTTATTTATATCATTTTAACAGATTAAACTAACTAATATTAATAGCTAGATAAGGAAGTTATTTCAGTTCATTTTTCTCCTTTTATTGGTTAATATTGATACTGATTTTAATGCTATTATTCATCATTTTGTATTGTTAGATATTTTACAATAGCTAATTATTATATAATCCTCTACTGGATATACTTTCAAAAATGTTTTGTTTTAAGAAAATCGAAAAATTTGTCACAGACCCTCCACCATTAACACACATCAATCAATGCCATTTTCACTTGAATTGCAGTCTTCTGTTTATGAAAGCCATTGAGCAGCCACAAGCCTCTTTGTGCTCCGTTTTTAACTCCAATATAAAGTGCTATTAGAAAGTATGATGTATTTAATGAAGTCTACTAGCACATGTAATTGCATTCTATTATTGCTATTACTTTTGAATATGACTCATTGTTACAAAACTGTTTAATAAACAAAAATGTAAGAACTGACTCTTGGATGAAGTAAATAAAATATGGGAAATGTTTTAAATTTCATATTACTTTAACTTTTATGTCACGCCATGCATACATTTTCTAGCTTGTTTATTTTGGATGGTTACTTATTACACAAAGACTGGGCTATTTTCTTTATGTCAATCAAAACTGCATCAAAGACTCAGAAGCACCCTGCCACACACTGGTTACCCTAGCAGACATGTCAGTGTGGCAGTACACCACAGTGTCTTCCTAAAAAATTGTATCCATACTCATGACTCTTATAAATGTGTTACTGTGTACTGCTGATTCCATGGTGTAGCCCTCTTGTTTCTTTGTGTCCTTTTTAGACAAAGACGAGTGCAAGATTTCATCTCTAATCTGTGGTGAACACACTGTTTGCCATAACACCTATGGGAGCTTCTACTGCACCTGTCTCGATGGATACAGACCCTCAAGCAACACAGAACTATTTATACCAAATGACGGCACACACTGTGAAGGTGAGTAACTCCGATCTCAGATCTTCTGGCATAAGTTGTAGTGACACATCAATCTGTGTTTGGGACTACTGAAGTGCGGTAGGGGAAGCAAGCAGTTGCAAGCAGTTAGGCAAACATTACCTTCTTTTCCAAAAGTGTTGTATGCCATCTACTAATCCACTTTTATTTTTTAAGTTTAACACTCTTGCTTCTCTTCAGGCACTGGACATTCATTTTCTAAGAGCATACCATTCTTTGAGACTACATTTACACTGAAACTCAACTTATTTATGTCACAGAACTGATTTTTTAGAAAAGTGTGAACTGAAAAAAACATATAGAATCAGAACTTTCAAAATCATATTTAAAGCACTTTCATATGAGGTACTACTCTAATCTGACACAGACATATGTGACCTGAATGAGGACTGTGTTTGAACACTTGAGTTAAAATGTCTGTAAATTTATAATCCCAGTTAATTTAACATCAATATTTATGAATTACAGTACTGACTCAGTGTCCCAATTGACAGAAAATGAGCTGACAGACTTAATAAGCATTAAGAGCAACAGTTATCATCCATAACAGCCCCAAATGCTATGTGCCATCTGATTGGAAATGCTGCACCTCATGGATATTTTTGAGGAAGAGTCTTGCAGACAAATATTAATATAAATAATTGAATGTCCCCTCAACATCCAAAAATTGTAAAACAATTCTTCATCAAATTCCCCCTCATCTCTATGATTCCTGACTCCTTTCTCATTTTCACACATTTGTGCATACAGATACAACAGTGATACCTGCGCTCAAAGCAACGGCCACAATCTTTTTCTATTTCTTTTTCTTGCTGCCATGACCCAACAAATCTGCAGATGAGCACACTAAAAAACACCATGAAGTAATACAGTAGCCAGCAGGCTGTTGGCATTCATTGTGATCTATTAGGTTGCATCTGTCTGACCAATTTGTTTTTATTAATTTTGTGTACAGTACATTCAGGATTGATATCAGTACACACTCATATCAGATTTGGATCACGTACTAAATTAGCTTGAACAGTAGGTGGAGCTCTGGCTCTCTTGCTAAAGATCCTGTGTAGGTAACTGGATAGTTGCCGATTCGAATCCTGGCAGTGCCAAATGGAGTGCTACTGCAATGGGCCCTTGAGTAAGGTCCTTAACTTGCAGTTGCTCCAGAGGTGCAGTACAATTAGTGGACTCTTCACGCTGACCCCTTCTCTGGAAGGTAAGTTGGTGTACATGAAAAATTACATATTCCTAATGTGAGAAATTGCATATGGCAAATAAAGTGAATTATTAACAAAAAATGGGATATGACACATACATCATAATTGAGTCCTTAAGACTGCTGGCAACAGTTTATGTCACAGATTTCCTTGTTTAGTTACCAGCAGTCTGCACATAGACAGGGTATGCAGTTGTTATGCTCCCAAGGACAGTATCCATGAAAACATTTCAGTGTCGAGGACAATGAGATATTCCAAAAAAATGACACTGTTATTTATTTTATCTTCTTCTATCCACCACTCATTCCTGACTCATGAAAAAAATGGTATTATAGGAGTATCATATTAAAATAATGTTTTATAAACTTGGAATTCTTGAACCACTCTCTTTTTGTTAATTTTCTGGCCTTAGCTTCATTTTGATGCTTTGATTTTCATATAATCCTTACTAAATCTTGATATTTTCTTCTCAAAGCAGTCTCAAGCTCTGCTTAAAATTCCTTAATATTATAGAATATATCTGTGTAATAGTGTGTAATAATTTACCTCTGTGCTGCAGTCTTCATCAAAGGTGCAATTTAATGTTACTGTCAGACACATCTAGAGATAACTGGATCAATTATTCTTCAAAAGCATGGCCTAAGTCTTTGTTATTTAGTTTTAAAATATATACATTACAAAAAATAATAGTATTCATTAAGTCAGACATACAGTGCTATAAGAATAACATAACAATATAGCTGACGCCCCCATAGCATACGGCGGTGTAAGAATAGGGACGGAAAACGGTGAGAAAAGAATTCAGAAATCAAGAAGAAATAAATACTTCTTGAAAGACGCAGTTGTGAAATCAGGCTTTCCGAATTTACATACTATGGCCATGGCATCCTGATAGTTTTGTTGCATGTATCTTGGACTTCCTGGAAATGTGGATGGTAATATGATCATTTTGCCCACACGTACGTTGTTATTTTCAGTGTTTGCTTGCAGTATGTCTGATAGTCCTTTGTATTGTTCCATGCGCAGATTTGGTTGATGTAATCTGAGATAGTTGAGACGCACGGCCTCTGTTTTAACATACGCATCTACCACATACTGTTGGAATAGTTTGCCACTGGAGTGCAAAATACTAAATGTATTCCTCATTGCTAACCCGTAAGCATAAAATTGGCATTGAGTAAGCCTTATTCGCTTGGCGGTTCTTTTATTGGGAACATGTCGTAAATCTTTGTGCCAGCCAATGTCTCCGTAAAGAAATAAAAGTGGGTAAACCATAGGATTGCAATTCATATTGAGCGTGGAAATCTGTTTACAGGAGTTGTGTTTGGGATAGATGCAAATGTCCCTTTCGGCAGGCGGTTTGCCATCTTGTCCGATGAAAATCGCTGCAACAGTGCATGATAGTGTTTGCACTGCTGGTCTGGAGTCCCAGTGTTGTACTCTTGGACAGGAAGACAGGAATAAGGTGAAGAAGTACCTGTGGTAACGGGAAGAGGACTGTGTGTATGTCTGCTGAGACTGCGTTGGTTTGGAAATGTTGCTTTGCAGATGTCGAATTGCAAGACTTGTGAATGAGTTTTGTTGTCTTTAGTCAGACAATCCTGTGTTGTGAACTTCTTATTGTATTTCTGGCACTCATATAGTTGTTGGGAAGAATGCCTTTTCTTGTGTTTAGCAAGTGAGGTTCGCATTTGAAAAGTTTTGTTGCAGGAATCGCACTGGAAGAATGTGTTACTGGAGTGGGAGTCAGGTAATTTTTCAACGGAGTGAATTTTTGTGTGTTTGTTAAGATAGTTCTGCGTTGTGAAACGTTTTGTGCAAGTGTGACACTGAAACAATTTGTCGTTGCAGTGAATTTTATTGTGTTTGGCAAGGCTGAGTTTTGCTTTGAAAGGTTTACTACAAATGTCACAGAGGAAGGTTGTAGCAGTAGACGAAACTGTAGTGTTTTGAGGAAGAGAAGAATGACTGAGGACTGATGTGTTGGTGTTATCAGACATTATATGCTGCTGTGGAGACATGATCAGAATCGGTAGGAGGGCTTCATAGTGGCCGTTGTCCTGAGTACAGAAGGTAAATGAAGAGAGTATTTCCAGAATTGTAAATGCAAGGTGGGATGTTGGGGTCGTGTTTGAAGTAAATGACAATGGTAGCATGGAGAATCTCGGAAAGAGCTTGAATTTCAGCTTCACCACCATAAACTCCAGCTGTTGCCATGTATTGATAGTATTCCTGACTTGTTGTGATAACTCGATTTGCATTGGAAAGAACAACAGGAAGAACGTCTCCAAATCTGTCCCAATGTGATGCAATGAAATCTATTGCCCTATGTCGTAGTGAGAGTGCATTGCCTTCGTCAACCATTTGTGTCAAGAAATAACCCACTGATAGGAACAGGCAGTTGCCGGATTCCGGAATGGAGATGACGTTGTACAAAAACCCGTCGACAGAGAAGATACTGTCGTCCATTTTATAACAAAGGCTTAGGAAACAACCGTCGCAGTATAACGAAAATAGCAAGGTGTATGGGAGGCCGCAGGCAGCGTGGGGAAGGGTTTGGAAGAGGACGAATAGGAATCGAGAAATACCGTGTCGGCTGCGTGTGGGCGGGACTGGTTTTGATGTGGAAGCAGGACGAACCAGAAGAGAAATATATATAAGAGATATAAAAACACATTTGAAATAAAATGTAATCAATGCAATATTTCAAAGAGAGTGTTACAGTCCATTTGATCATGATCAATGTTTAAAACAGCCTCTTCCTCAGTTTCCAAGAGCTATCGTAAAAAGGCCCATTATTAAATAGTTCCTCATTTAAATTGAGCCACCAGAAGTAAAACATAAACAATTCAGGAACCTGTCAGACTTATTTTAGAATAACATTAACAAATTCTTGAAAAATTCTAAAAAATATTCTGGACTCATTTAAGCAAAGAATATGTGATTTTTTTAAAATGTAGATTATATGCTGTATGATGCTGTTTTCCTATTGAGTTTTTTTCCATCCAATGTTACTCTAAACAATTATGTTAGAGGATTAGGAATATTCAAAGTCTGACACCATCTGATAGCTGATTGATAAACACATATCTCCCTTTAATATAGGATTAATTTAGTAAAGGCCTAAAACATATGACCTAGCGAGGCTCGTGCCAGATGGTCCGGTGCCTGATATATTTTGCATGATATTGCTGTAGAAATCATAATTCTAGGATAAAGTACAGTGTGTTATGCACAGATTGGTTAAGGATGGATTATATATCATGAATAACTAACTGAGTTGTATTCCCACCCTGAAATATCAATAGAGAGGTCACTTTCCCAGTGTTGTTTAAGATCACCTAGTGGCACACCATGACATTAAATCAAGAAATGCTACTGATATTCTTTCCATTATTAGCTAAATATATATCCATGTATGGATAGTGACGAAAGATTAGGCAAGTTTGGTGGGTTTCTTTTTACAAAATTTAAGACTTGTTAATAGAAACAAATAATGTGTTGGAGGAATTCCCTATTAAAGAGTTATTCAGACTGTGTAAATATCATGTCAATAGAGACAGGAGACAGAGATCTTAGAAGGCTCAGATATCTAAAGACATCCATGAATTAAATACTCTATAAGTTAAGGAAGGCATGGATATGTGATTTTCCTGTAATTAAACTGTAGACAACAGAATTTCTGCATTCAGTTTTTGTTACATTGGTTCCATATTTTTAGCGAGTTATGCACATGCAGATTGCTAATGACATAAGTCATTAAAGAAGGAACCCTTAGAAACTGAAGGATTACAAACAGGAAAGGTAAGCGCCATTATCATCTTATTAATTTTAGATGTTGTAAGCTTCAGTTTATGATCAGCCTTCTAGTGTTATATTCAAATTGGACCAAGTCAATTGCAGTCAGACTTTTTTAGAAAGTGAGAAATGAGAAAACAATTGTCAGAATTTACATCTGTCCCACAAAAACCACATCACAAATCAAAGTCATTGTTACAGGCAAGTGACAAGTGGGAAGAGCCTTGAGATATTGACCAGAAGATGAAATTCATTTTAAAGGGCCTAGAAAAAGCTGTGTTCAATGTCAACTATAGTTGAAAATGAGAAAAATCCAAGGAGAAAAGTATCTGTCAAAAATATCAAATGGGCAAAACAACATATGTGGTTAGAAGGCAAAAGAAAAGTCCAAAAACAAAAGAAGCTGGCAGTGACTAAGAAACTGCTTTCTATCTGAAACTGAAGGCACTTTTCCACATATTTTTTCTGTCCAGTGAGAAACAGTTCAACAGCTGTGCATTTTTTATTAGTGCATTAGTTTACTTGGGCACTTTTCTTTAATATGTCTTCTCATTAAGGATTAGAGTATTTAAAATTGGGATGCTTGCATAATAAGTTATATTTCATGGCACATGCATCATGTGCCTGGCAAATGGTCAGTATCATTGCTACCATACGCTCATAATGGTAGCGCCCATAAAAAAAATACACAAAATGTTAACATGATGAAGTCAACAAAACATTAGTAAAAAGTAAACTAAAATTCAAAGATCAAAATCAATAACAGTATATCAAAATAAAAAATAATAATGTATGGAAAAAAATAAAAGTAATAAACAAGCTAGCAACACATCCCTGACAGATAGACTATCAGATGAAAGCTCTCTGTGACACAAACCACTGCTGTTGCTGGAGGCCAGAAATCTGTCATAAATGGTCTTCACACAGTCATTTTGAAATTCAGTGTTCTGTTATTTTTAAAAAAAGTTTACTTGTTTACTGCTTTTTTTGAACACTACCTCATTAAATAAAATTAATTTTTGCCCAATTTTAAATGAAATAGGATATCATTTAACCATCATGGCATGACAGGTTATTAATTAAGCAGTAACACTTCAACCGACTATTATTACAAATTGAGCCAGTAGAGGAATCCTTATTGTCTGATAAATAAGTAAAAACTTTATTCTAACACAGTATAAAGAGGGCACATTCCTAAAAATATATGTGAGGCAGGGAGAAGATAAGATGTCTGACGGCAAAATGAAGGTGATGTTCCAGATCTGTCTTGAGTAGTATGAGTTGAAGGAAATGTGTACAATACACAATTTTGAGTTGACAGAGGCCACTCATATTTATTTTTGTTAATACTCCAAAACTTTCTAAAATCCCGTTTTCACATTGTCATGTTGAGGTATTGAGTGTTGCTTGATGTGGCAAAAATGAATTTAAATGATTTTAGCACAAGGCTGCAACATAGCAAATGGTGAAAAAAGTGACAAGCTCTGAATATTTTCTGAATCCATTACAGTTCATTATGACATTTCCTTTTACTCCCTCATCTAAAAAAAACCTAAAAGGTTATTTGGTACCTGTTGTTCTTAAGAGAAGGACATAGGTGATGTGGATAACACAATAAAACATGGAGTTTTCTTTAAGTTTGCTACCCATTGATATCATGGAACACTTTGTAGTTTTGATCTCAAGGCTTTTTATTTAGCTTCAGACTTTGACTACAAATAAATGTACAAAAATTGGGAATTTGGTGCATAATCAATAGTTGATTTTAGTTTGGACTCCATGTCTGTCTTTTGACAACAATTTCAACTTCTGGTCCAAAAAATCTAGCTTTTTGATGCTTTCTGTCTGTCTATTCCTGATTAGACAAAAGACTTTGAAAGTCTAACTTTATTTGTGTTGTAAGTAGAACTTCTACAGTAGATAGTAAGGGAAAATTAGAAAGGCTAATCAAACCTATTTTGATGAGGAGTCTGATTTGCATGTAATATAAGAAAGGTTTTAATGAAAAATTACATTTGAGGCAGAGTTGTTCAGAAATGTCAGTATTTTTGTCCATATACTATTCAGAAAATGACCTAACTGAATATTCCATATATTAAATATTTTATACTTAAGGAACAGTGGAAATCTATTTATTGACAAAGAGATATTCAAGCTGAAAGTTACTGAGAAACCTAACAGGGTTAGGTAAATTAAATCCAAACTCTCTTACAGACATCTCCGCTGCTTCTTAATTAAATCATAAAGTTAACCTTATTTTAAAAATTATAACTCTTTAAATTAGCAATTATAAGAGATAATTAATGAAAAATAACAAATTCTATCAAAAAGAAAATGAAAAGCTAAGTACAATTCCAGGAATACTTGAATCAGTGATTAACAAAATAATAACAGTAATACAAAAACTAGAGATAGAATTAAATCAATAACAAAAATATTTACTTCAAAGTGAATGTTATAGAAGAAACACAAATACAGGAATTAAGACTAAATAGAGCAGAGAGGTATTTTAACAATACTTGGCAGATCCTTATACACTAAATCTCTCAGTACAAAAAACAACAATGTACTGTATGCCAAGCTGAAGCCCTAGCACCACTACCAAAGCACTAACCCTAGGAGAATGCCAATCTTGTATGTAAACATTGGGTCACTAGACTAAAACCTTGAAAACAGTTCCCTTAGTAAATAAAATTAATTGTCATTTAACTCGGCTGAGAAGGAACCAGGAAAGGAGACCTAAGCACTCTTAAAAGGTCTGAGCTTTAATTCCTAGGAAAGACAGTCAACTACAATAAGTAGGGCTTTAAATCCGAGTAGGTGGGTCTTACTATAAATGCCCAAAAAGAAAGATGAATTAGTTTGGAATTGGATATAATAGCCAAACTGAAGTTGTAATTATAGATATAAAACGTGAAAATTCCTGTTGTTTCTTTAATTTAATTACTGTATATTAAATTGTAAGTTTAAGTGGTGACATGTTATGATGAGCTGTTATCATCTTTCTTTAACATGAAGCTGCGATCAGTATTCACTAAATTAGTCTTGTGTAGTGGCTTATTATGGACTTGTGTAAAATTGTGCTTAATGTGCCAGTGGTCAAGAATGTTGCCTAGTATTCCCCTATAAATCATTTGGCAATATTTCAGGCCTTCTCAGATTACATTTTATTGTAAAGTTAATCCATGTGGATTATATGTATTGTGACAGACAGGGACGCTGTCAACCCCTTGAACCCTCAGACATCACGTTCTTGACACCAGGTAAAAGTCCATTCGGAAATGAGAAAGATTAATTTTGAATGTTCAAGGGGTTCTAACATGATAAATGAAATAATAATCTTTATTCTAAATTGAAGAAGTGATAATTTAATGTAACGTCAGGCATAGTAATACACAGGCCTATAGCCTGTTCTCCAAAGCATGTTTATCCTTTGCTGATTTCACTAAATATTGCACTGTCTCACATTTCACACAACTTAGTAAGAAATCAACTGAACCTTTTCAGTTGTCTTCTGAAACTTAAGGAATTTTGTATAGTTCTCAGAGTTTATATCTATCACTTAGATAAGTCACCAAAACTACTGTCTTCTTTTTTTTTGCTTCTTCAGATATAGGAATGGGTTGTCTCTGTGATCTGTACAAGCACAAAAATTATACCTTTGTCAATGTTTTTGTGCATTCATTTTTTAATATATTCCTGTTGTTCATGACACCGTAGAGTGGTAGCATGTTGCATGTTGGTTGGACATGCAAGCGTGGATTTTACTGTACAAGGTACATGTGACAATACTACAGTTATCACTAATAGCAAGTTATGTTGCACTTTAACCATATCAACTTTAGTTTAGAATTTAGCTGCTATGAAAAAAATGTTTTGATGATGGCTGTTGAGGTTCAACATAAATTCTTTACAAAAGATAAATATAGTAGTTTGGACACACAAAGCAAACCACACTACATTATGTGCCACTGTACCACCTACAGTTTGTTATTAAATAAGACTAGCATGTGCTGTTTATTATCTTGCAGAGCTGAATACTAAAAATGTAATGAGAACATGTGAGATACCAGATCCTATTGGTATTTTTAATGGAATATTACATGCTGCTCACAAACTTTTTTAATTGCATTCAAGACATCAATGAGTGTGACAATCAAGAGATTTGCGGAGATGGTGGATTCTGCCACAATTTCAATGGATCCTATAACTGCACATGCCAAGAAGGATACAGTGTACAAAATGGAAGCGAGCCATTCATCCGGCATGTTGGTGGACCTTATTGTAGAGGTAAGTTCAGTGTAATAATAAACACAGTATGATTAGGTTCAGAGCACTCTCTTATTTAGGGTGATTTTGATTTACTGAGGTTCCTCAGTATTAAGTGCCACCCATGTGCTGAAACATTATTTGTGAAATTAACATCACTCAAAAATGTATTTGCTGAAAACATACTTACTAAAAGAAATGCCATCAATGATAAGCTGAAGCAAAAGAGTCTTATATCCAGAAGCCATCACTTGTACAATGTGAATTTAGTCCTTTTAGATAATGATAAATTAAAAATCATTTTTAAAAATCAATATAAAACATGTGTGTATTAATTGTTGATGGTCAATATGTGCAACTGAAGGAGGCCCATTAAGAAAATTGGCACTGGAGCAACAAAATATGTCTTGGCTTTATGTATTTTTTAGTCCACTGGTAGGTTTTTACTTTCTTTACCAATTTCCTGTTATTATAATACCTTTATTTGTGTCCTATATATATATATATATATATATATATATATACACCGTAATACCTTTTTCTAGTGTCATGTAAAGACCCACACCTGGATTGTTCTCTGTTGATAAGAGTTTCCATTTTCTCTTCACATGTAACTAAAGCATCTCCAGCCAGTAAGACTTCATCAGCAGTTGCTGGAAGCATTTGCCCTATACCAACCTTTTTAGAATTTAATTGCATGTATGTAGTAGCATCAGCAGAAAAAATGAAGCGCATTTATATAAGTTTTTGTGTTTACAATCGTAAAACACTAAACTGATAGTGCTGCAAGACTCTTTAGCCAATTTGTATCACTTGCCTCATTACAATGCCACAGTATTTACCAGGTGGACCCACAGATTTGGTAAAACAGGTCAATGGCCACTAAAAGTCTGTCCTTCTCCTGGGAGAGTAATTAGAGACAGTTGTGCCTCATCAGTTATTCATATTCCAGGTGTAGTGACATATCAAGGTGCATTTATGGGACTGGCACAGAACCAGGAGTGTCCCCCAAATTGCTGGATAGCTGCAGGTTTTGGATGTCAGGGATTATTTGTAGCACCAAGGCAAGGATCTAGCCACTATAAAAAAAATCTGGGAAGGCTGTGGAGAGTGGCATAGGCACTGTTGCAAAAGTGGCTGATGCATGGACTATAAGACCACCTCATTTGCACCGGCCCTGCAATCTTAGTGTGAGGATGTAAGTGGGTGAGTTGTGTAGTCAGTGTACTTGTGAAGACAAATGGAGTTCCAGAGATAAAGCAAGTGGGCAAGTAACCCGACTGGATTTTTTTACTTTCTCATATACATAGCGTAGAGAAAGTATAGGAATCGTGAAAAAATTTGACCTCGAGATTTTGATGAATCTTGACATTTTAGACCTTCCTGGGTCTGAAAATATCATTTTTGAAATTATGTCTGTCTCTGTGTAAACAAGATAAGTCGAAAAGGCTTTGACCTCAGTCAATGAGATTTTGCACGCCTGCTTTATACCAAAAATAAGGAATCCTTTCAACTTTTGGGGTCACTTCTGGCAGCTAGAAGTGATGCTTTAACTGAGTACTTTCACAAACTTTCAAGTAAACTATGGTTATAATTACAGATAGATGATTTATATTTTGTATCAATGTTTATAAAGATAAACAGCAAACAGATATGAAATTTGAGAAAAATTACTCAACCGGAAGTAGTATTTTATTTAAACAACCATCTGAAATTTTTGTATCATAGAAATATAGATGTGTACATGATATTAAAAACTGTATTCAATATATATTCTTTCCATAACTATTATTCATTTTATTTTAATTTATACATCATCAGTTTAACAATAATGTGTAAACATTGAACATGTCATGTAAGTATAAAGATGCAATGGGAACAATAAGCTGCTACGTCCCCGTCGTGTTCCTGGTAATACGTTTAAATTTTATGATTTTTCTTTTTATTGCCACCCATCATTATCATAATTAAATGTAGCTAAATGCAGTTTTACCTATTGCAATTTATTGTAACAAATATTATATGATACTAACACGTTTTCTATGTTTTTAGGTGACTATAACTCTTTTTACTTTGCACTTAATCTAGGTAATGCATATGTAATCATGAAAAAATTCCACCACCGTTTTCAACTTCTCTAAGTGCAAAAATATAATTTTAATATAAAGTTTGATTATACAGTAAATAAAGGTAAATGGTTGTGTATTGATATTATCAATTAGTTATGATGAGACACAAAGAGATATGATATTTGTGAAATATTGCACAACTGGAAGTGGTTCTGATGACCTTTTCCTCTATCTCAGTAAACGAGAAAGTCGAGGGGAGCACACTCACGATTTTTGTTTCTGTGTATTCAAACCCTGAGAGAAAGATGAGATTTGTAATCAATCTATTACTTTCTATTATGTACTGTATAAGATAATTAATAACTACAAAAAACTTAACAGAACATTGTAGCAAAAAAAAAAAAGAAAGAAACCAAAGAGAGCTAAAAACTAAATCGCAGGGTGAGACTAACATGAAATCATAATACAAATGAACAATTTGGAAGGAATACTTACTGAAATGAAATGCAGGATGGAATTTCAGTGTATACTTAAAATCAATGAATTGCCTTTTGAATACTTGTCTAAAGAATCTATTTTCAGTCAGATCAGAGGGCAAGTAATCTGTTTGGCTTCTGTAGTTAATAAATCAAAATGCTTATTTCCCTTTATTTTCTCAGCAATAGTATCCCTACAACTGCTGGCCACACAGCTACCATTGTCTCTGCCTCCCACTTCTCAGTTTGGCTGGTGTCTTTCAGTGTAAAAGTCGCTGCAAAAACTAATGCTACTGCCATAGAATGATGCATCATTGATGCTTTTATCAGCACTATATCCCCCTTTAGTAGCAGGGCAGTTTGTAAGTTTGGAGACTGGCTCAATATCAGAAACCTAAACTGTCTGATGAAATGACCAAAGACTGGAGTCAGTGTCATGAGTCTAGAGAAGCAGATATAATCGAATTTGACAATGATCAATAAATATTCAGTAAATATTAATATATTGAAGGCCAGGGGCTTCATGTATAAACAGTGTATGTGCACACAAATGTTGCATACGCCCGTTTCCACGCATACTTTGAGAAGTATAAAAACTAAACTTGGCATAAAGGTATGCACATTTTCACAGCAGCCTCACACCATGTGTATGCAAGTTTCTCCTCGGTTTTGCAAACGGGCGGCACCCAGTATCAAAGTAAGGCTACTATTTCTGTGTGGTCTCCCTTTCTTTTTTAAATTAATATCCATGACACAGACTTTATCAAATACAGTAAAATCAATTGCATATCATTTACAAATTTAATTCACTTGATTGTAATAACTCTGTTACAATATATTGGTGCACAGAATGGCCAAAATTGTTCCAACTACCATAGCTGCTTTAACATTGTTAGAAGACATTTCAAATGGAAGAATTAGAAGAGAGCGCATATTTATAGATGCTGATGACTGGCTTCTAAGTCGATTTCAATTTCCAAGAGCTATCCTCTTGGAGATGTGTGCTAAACCAGCATCAGTTTTACAAAGGATAACTTTGAGAAATTGTGCGCTCCCTGCTCCTTTGCAAGTTCTGTCCACCTTCGGGTTTTTAGCCACAGGAGCTTTTCAATGTGAACTTGCTGACCAATGAGGTATTTCACAGTCATCACTGAGTCGCACCAAGCCAGGTGTATTGGATGGTATTACCCACTTGTCATCCAGATAAATAAGATTTCCTTACACTTCGGTTGAACTGGCAAACATTGGCAATTTGCAGCAACATCCAATTTTCCAAATGTAATCGGAGCAGTCAGCTGTACGCACATCGCTATTGCAACGATGCTGGACAAATTACATCAGCCAGGGATGAATCACCAAAAGAATGAGCTGGCATTACATCATCTATATCAGGAGAGCCTATAAAAACAGCAATGCCACACAGTTGCAGGGGCTTTTTCTAACTAGTGTGGCAAAAGGAAAGCAGTCCTTTTAAGGATAGCGAAACACCTCAAAATGCCATGTAAAGAGCAGAGAATCAATCTGTTGTGGTGCTTGGCACTGACACTACACCATAAAGGTGCCTTCAGAGAATGAATTTCTTTATGTAAAAAGAAAGCATTTCCACTTGATTAATGTGCTGCTCTATAGCCCACAGAAAGTGTGTTGCATTGTGCAAGCATGTAGCGTGCTGTGTAATGTTGCACACAATCATGGCTTGCCCATACCTGAAGAGATGCGGTATGATGAACCTAACCCTGACCCACCAAATGATCAACCAAATTGGGCAGCATTACAACTTAATTAACAGAATGTAATAATGGGTAATCAGATGCAGCATTTATTTCTTAACCAAATCATTTAATTTGTGGTCAATATCACAAAGTACAGCCCTTGCATTCCTTATTTCATTGGCCACATCTCTTACAGTATTCACTATTGCATTTTGTCACTCTAGAACAGGGGTATTCAACTAAAATCTAAAGAGGTCCAATTGGAGAAAATTTCTTGAAGCAATGGTCTGGAAGATCATGTTGTCTAACTATTTTCGCTGTCCACTTTCCTTTTTTTGGAGAGCGCCATTTGTTCCTTATTTTTCTGTCTCTGTCTTCGTCTCACCTGTCTTTTCTTTTTCCAGCGCAGTCGTCTGTATCTCTCACTTTCTTCCACCTAGAATCCACAGACTTGATTGGCTGATTGGTATCACGTGAAATGACTCAACGCACATACAATTGGTCTGTGCATTTCCTCATCCACTAAAACATTACCGTAAAGACTACAAAAGCTGCGCTGGCTAAAATAGAAGCACCCCATCAGGTTTTAAATCCTAACCATCTGTTTTGGCTGTAAGACTGGGTCCGTATGAGACAGCTTCTGGGTCCGGACCCGGACTGCGGTCCGCCTGTTAGTGACCTCTGCTCTAGAACAACGGCCGTCAGCACACAGCAAAATTGTTGCCCAGCAATTTCCAAGGTAGAGGTGTGTGTACTGCCAGCGCCTGAAAATGGACTTGGCATAGCAGCACCATCACTGCCTGTAGTTGCATCTTCAGCACGGAGGTTAGCTTTTGTAAAATCACCTGAAACAGAATAAACAGATGGTGGGCTGTGACTCACCTTTCACGTCGACTTTGATATCTGACCACTTCTGTTTTATTTCGGGCACCATGCGACTTTCTGAACTTGAACTTTTGATTGTCTCAGCCACACTGTATTACTGCATCAATTTCCTTTTGTTGCTTATACCACTGCTTAAGCCAACAAAAAGCACATTTTTCATTGCTTCCACTTTGCATTTGCTGAAATTCTTCTCTTTTCCATGTGTTTTTTCCATTGTATTTTAACAAAACGCTGAACTGAAGGGGCTATTTATATTAATTTGCATATTCAAATGTGTTAAATTTGGGAAGGAGTAGGGGTGGGGCTGTAGGCGTTGCATGTGCATTAAAATTCACATTGATTGGAATTTATAAAGGGGAAGTGTGTGGAACTTTGTTCACACAGTTTTATGCATCTGTGCGCACATTTCCAGTTTTGTCCATACACCATGTTTTAGTGTGAATTGTACCCACGGCATTATACATGAGGCCCCAGGTTAGGATATAGTGACAAGTACAGGTATTTGACTTAGTTAAATGCATCATTCATAACTGTTGGGTAAAAAAGTATTTAAACAACATACCAAAAATAAAATGGGAATACAGAAACTAAAAAGCCCTGCATGCTAAGGTCACAATTGACAGTGTTACTAAATGCTGATGGCTGATTAACAAGCTTTTTAAATATTACAGCAGACCAGCATAAAAGTGCAAACAAGAGTAGACAGAAACAGTCATTCTTTGAAGATGTTGTCAAGATCTTGAAAATTGACTTGTCAGAAGTCAGTGTCAGAGTGAAAATCTACATGATGAATTTTAAGTGGCAAAACATATTTATTGTTTTATAGCTGTTGACTGTGGGATGCTGCCCATTGTTAAGGATGCTGTCGCTCCAGTTGCCTCCACCACAACCTACAAAAGTGCTGTGCGGTACACCTGCCAGAAGGGAACTGTGTGGAAAAGTGGAAACAACACTGCCATATGCATGGCCACAGGGATGTGGGGTGGCCCTACTTTGGTGTGTAAAGGTAATTTTTTCTTTTCAACAAATGCAAACAGTTTGTCCCAGGAGAATCACTTTTTAATGCAGTGCTAACTGCTGACTATTACTCCACATTTGGATAATTAAGACATAACCAGCAACAAAGAGATGACCATAAACAATGTGGCTGCAGCCATGCAAAGAAAGGTATAAAATGGCAGCAATAGAAACATAAAATAGTGTCACCATACTAACAAAATATTAATTAATGTAACAAATAACAGTCAACTTGGAAAAGTCCTGAATTATTGTGAGGAAACCAGAAGGTGAAAAAGGAATGGTTAAGTGGCCAGAAAAAGTCAGTTCTAATGGCAGGCACAAGTTAAAACAGGAAAAATCAAAAGTGAAAATTGATTTCCAAAAAGCAAAGCAGGTTTCGATGTCAAAAGGCAAAAAGATAAAGTCAAAAGCCAAAAGGAACTATTACTAACTCAGGATTTACTCCAAAGTACTATGGTGGTTTTCTGGCATTTTGTCAATCCACTGAGTGATACTGAAGAGCCTGGTGCCACTATTTTAAAGTAAAACCCAATGTCACAATGGAACTTGAATGTTTAAATAATATGGTGTCCTCCAGGAACCAAAAGAAATGCAAAAAGGCCTGCAAAACGTAGTGAGAAAATATTTTTATACAAAATGCAAAAATTCCCTAAAATAATAGAAACATTTTGCAAACTTTGAAAAAATATGCAGTTTTTCAGAATTTAAATTAAATGATACTAAGGGCACCAAAATTCATTCATCACACTGACAAATATTAAATATAAATCTGCACTAAGAAAGGAGCTTGGCTGTTTGTTTAAGGTCTCAAACATATGAAATACCAACAAGTTGAACTGCCCTCAATTCAATGAAGCTCCAGGCAAGATCACCACACAACCCACCCCTTTTACAGTGTCATAGGTACCACACATTCACATCACTGAAGCCTTAACTATAAATGACAAGGCCATTTTCATTAAAAAGCTGCAGCATTTTAGGATCTTCATTAGCTCAGGAACCACACCTGTTCATTTTATGTTCCTTTTCATCAGGGTGCTGACAGTATTTTTGATGTCCCTTTCAGATTGATAATTTACATAAGCAGTGCACATAGGACTTATGTGTGCACACACAGCTGTTAACATGGTTCTTATTCATGTTTATTATTCTTCTGTTTCAAAGTTATAGAAAGTACTCCTGTGTCTTTAGATTAGATTAGATAAACTTTATTAATCCCAAGAGGAAATGTGCATGAATAAACATAAAACAAAGGATACTGACTCACAGGACAAATAATACAGCAAATCAATCAATGGATATGTAAATAAAATAAATAAATGAATAAAATATAAATAAATAAATGTATAGTGTTCAGATGTTTCAAAATGATATTTCAAAATATACTTAACAAGTGTCCCAGGAGGAAGCATTGAAATGCCTGACAACAGTGGGCAGAAAAGACCCCAAGAGGTGCTTCTTAGCACACTGTGGTTAAACCTGTGGATAAAATTGTCCCTAGAGAGCACCTCCTGAAGGGGATGGAGGGGATTTTTCATGATAGCATCCCATTTTGCCACTATCCTCTTTTCTACAACAGCTTCTAGTGTGTCTAGGATTCGTCCTGTGATGGCACAGGCTTTCCTGATAAATTTGTTCAGGCATTGTGCTTCTTTTGGGCTCAAGTTGCTTCCCACAGTGTAGAACACCACACTGGCTACTTTGGACTGATAGAACATTTCCAGTAGCTGCTGCACACATCAAAAGGCCTCCATCTCCTTAGCAATAGCAATTCTAATTATTATTATTAATTATATTATTAATTTTCATTATTATTATTAATTCTAATTTTAATTGAGCACACGTCTGTTCCAGCTGCTTTTCAGATTGCTTTTCCTTTGCTACTGAGTTGGTCAAGGGGTCAATTTCCTTGTGCTTCTAGAGTCAGTAGTGTTGCTTTCTTCTGTCAGTACAAAAAAGTCCACTGATTTCTTTCTTGAAGTTTATTCATTTAATATCCGTTGTTTCTTCACATGACAGTGTTCAGCCCATTCTTTAAATCGATGATAAAATGTATCCACCAGTTCACATGATGCAAAGAGCCTCTGGGAGATTGTGAGTCCATATTGTGTAAATAGTTTCAGAGGCCGGTAATTCTGTGCTTGAAAGGTCAGAGGTCACCACCTGCTTAAGAACCAGACTTACAGTTAAGCCCATAAATATTTGGACAGAGACAACTTTTTCCTAATTTTGGTTCTGTACATTACCGCAATGAATTTTAAATGAAACAACTCAGATGCAGTTGAAGTGCAGACTTTCAGCTTTAATTCAGTGGGGTGAACAAAACGATTGCATAAAAATGTGAGGCAACTAAAGCATTTTTTTAACACAATCCCTTCATTTCAGGGGCTCAAAAGTAATTGGACAATTGACTCAAAGTCTATTTCATGGGCAGGTGGGGGCAAGTCCGTCGTTATGTCATTATCAATTAAGCAGATAAAAGGCCTGGAGTTGATTTGAGGTGTGGTGCTTGCATGTGGAAGATTTTGCTGTGAACAGACAACATGCGGTCAAAGGAGCTCTTCATGCAGGTGAAAGAAGCCATCCTTAAGCTGCAAAAACAGAAAAAATCCATCCGAGAAATTGCTACAATATTACGAGTGGCAAAATCTACAGTTTGGTACATCCTGAGAAAGAAAGCAAGCACTGGTGAACTCGGCAACGCAAAAAGACCTGGACGTCCACGGAAGACAACAGTGGTGGATGATCGCAGAATCATTTCCATGGTGAATAGAAATCCCTTCACCAGCCAACCAAGTGAACAACACTCTCCAGGGGGTAGGCGTATCGATATCTAAGTCTACCATAAAGAGAAGACTGCATGAAAGTAAATACAGAGGGTGCACTGTATGGTGCAAGCCACTCATAAGCCTCAAGAATAGAAAGACTAGATTGGACTTTGCTAAAGAACATCTAAAAAAGCCAGCACAGTTCTAGAAAAACATTCTTTGGACAGATGAAACCAAGATCAACCTCTACCAGAATGATGGCAAGAAAAAGTATGGGGAAGACGTGGAACAGCTCATTATCCAAAGCATACCACATCATCTGTAAAACACGGTGGAGGCAGTGTGATGGCTTGGGCATGCATAGCTGCCAGTGGCACTGGGACACTAGTGTTTATTGATGATGTGACACAGGACAGAAGCAGCCGAATGAATTCTGAGGTGTTCAGAGACATACTTTCTGCTCAAATCCAGCTAAATGCAGTCAAATTGATTGGGTGGCATTTCATGGTACAGATGGACAATGACCCAAAACATACAGCCAAAGCAACCCAGGAGTTTATTAAAGCAAAGAAGTGGAAAATTCTTGAATGGCCAAGTCAGTCACCTGATCTTAACCCAATTGAGCATGCATTTCACTTGTTGAAGACTAAGCTTCAGACAGAAAGGCCCACAAACAAACAGCAACTGAAAGCCGCTGCAGTAAAGGCCTGGCAGAGCATTAAAAAGGAGGAAACCCAGCATCTGGTGATGTCCATGAGTTCAAGACTTCAGGCTGTCATTGCCAGCAAAGGGTTTTCAACCAAGTATTAGAAATGAACATTTTATTTCCAGTTATTTAATTTGTCCAATTACTTTTGATCCCCTGAAATGAAGGGATTATGTTAACAAAATGCTTTAGTTGCCTCACATTTTTATGCAATCGTTTTGTTCACCCCACTGAATTAAAGCTGAAAGTCTGAACTTCAACTGCATCTGAGTTGTTTCATTTAAAATTCATTGTGGTAATGTACAGAACCAAAATTAGAAAAAAGTTGTCTCTGTTCACATATTTATGGACCTAACTGTAATTAGAAGCCATCCACAGGTGATGCCCAGTGAAACTCTTGTGATTCAAAGGTATCAGGGCGAACTAGCACAACATGCAAAGTGTTTATATTCTCACTGAAAGCTATCATGGTTTTGATAGAAGGTAAGGATGATAGTGATGACCAGGTTACTGTAAATTGTATGAAGGGATACAAATATTTAAAGAAATATCCAACTACCAGAATGCTTCAGGATAGCTGAAGTACTGTAGGAAACATCAAGAAGAAAGGGAGAAAACTCCACCAACAGTAGATGATGTCTTTCACATGACAGTGTAGGAAAGCAGGGGCCAGTAAAATGTGTTAAGCACCCAGTCTTCTGGGTAGCCTGAGGGCCAGCAGACAAGAGCAGTGTTCTCCATGACAATGGAATGGATACTGAGGATGCTTGACCACGTGCTTAGAGAATGACTCCAGGGATAGCACGTCAAAGACCAGAGCTCCCTGATTGACAGATGACAGCACATGGCCACTAGTCTAGGGACCTATGGCCAGGTTTCCAAATATAGGGGTGGCTCTCCCACCCATCTGCCACTGGCAGTATATGGTTTCCTTTTTAGAGAACGAGCAGAATATAGACTGCCTTGGAAGCCTGGACAACTGTAAGCACAGTATTACAAGGACCTCAGAGGCAAGTATAATAAGCTGGAGCCTTGTTCCTCTGAAGCCAGTGTGGGGCAATCCTTGGACCCAGATGTAATTTTGGGGTTAGACTGGAGGTAGGAGCTTCAGCAGGTGTTTAAAACCACTTAACAGTTGAGAGACCCTTCAGTCATGAAGGCTGAAGAAGTTAGGAGGAGAGTTTGGTGTAAAGGCTCTACAGGGCTGAGAGAGAAAGAGGAGAAGAAAGAAAAGAAGTGCATGGTTGTACTTTATAGGTGGGCAAGTGAGTGAACCTCCCACCGGGCACCTGATTAGGCACACCCAGAAAGGCTATAGGTTTTGTTTCTGTTTTGTTTACTTTGTACTTCTGTGTTCATTATTTGTTCATTGCTCCCTTGTGTGTTTACTTCAATAATATAATGTTCTTGTATTCTTTTGCCCTATTTGATGTCATTTAACATGCAGAGCATTGACATGAGGGTCAGTTTTTTTTCACAGTGCATTTTAAGTTGTACAATGCAGAGCAGGAAGAGAGCTCATACAGTAATGTGTAATATTACACCATGGGTAGTGCCAGTGTGGTCAAGTGGCAGGTTGCTTTTGTGGATGAAAGCGTGCATCCTGTGCAGAGGACATGATTCTTTGTCAGTGAATATAAACAAGACTTTACCAATTCTGGTGTGTTCTGTTGCTTTTATAGAAATAGACTGTGGTCGTCCTCCAGCAGTGGCACATGCCACAATAGTTTGGACCAATGGGAGTAGGCTGGGCAGTGTGGCGCATTACCAGTGCAACCCTGGATATCACAGCGTTGGAGGAAGGAACTATTCCATGTGTGGGTTACATGGCTTATGGGAGGAGGCTTCTTTATCGTGTAATGGTGAGAGTAACATTTCTTTAACCAAGTGGCAATATCAGTATGGGTACCTCCCAGTTTGGTCTCTGGCCTTATCCTGTCTGTACCCCAGGAGACCACCCAAACAGGAACCAGAAATCACCTGTGTTAAAGCCTCTCTTTTCACCCAGACTGCAACTTGCTTTGTAGAAATGGACTGTGGGCCTCCAGCTGTGCATCCAGGAGCCACTGCTTGGTGGAACAGCACAAGGCCTGGCAGCTTGGCCATCTATCAATGCATGAGAGGCCATTATGAAGCTGGAGGAAAGAATTTCTCTACATGCTTGACAAACGGTTCCTGGGACAATGCATCTTTACTGTGTAAAGGTAAAAACATTTTACTTTGTAATCAGCCATTTGAGTACAACAAAACGGAAATGAAATGGGAGCATTCTGAACATTGTGACTAGCAGAGAAGGAGTCATGCAATGACTGGTGGCATGTGACAGAGGAAGATTACTTATCAGCCATTGTTGGATGCTGAGCAATCTAGTGAGCAAAGGACTGCCACACACAGCGGGTGTTTTTATGAAGGTATATAGGAGACCTGAATGTAAGGCTGGGCTGCCTTGTCAGTTCATTGCACCTCATTGATGTGCTGGTAAAAGCACTACTTGCGGATAAAGTTAATCAAGTCTGAAAGTGGTACACTTCTGTTCATGCTAAAAGTCTGCAGTTAATTATCTGGATGAGTTGCACTTGAATGTCAATGTAAACATCAAACATATAAAGTGGATTCCAGCTGTTTAAGTCAACTAATGCTGATTCCAGTGTTCATGGAAGGCTTTGCCATGATCTGAGTAAGGACTCTTAATTCTTTTACTTTGTAAATTACTCTCTAGGGTGTTTATTCAGGGTTGCTCAGACATTGCACTACTGATTTCCATAGCAGCATCTCCACTTGAAGATGTGCTTATTACTTAATTTTGCATCTTCATCACCTGTAATCTTTATTATTTATTGTAACACCCTTCCTTTTACAAAGTCATATTTGCAGCATTATAGGATAGAATTTGCTTTATTAGCTCAGGAAGTATATGTTTCATTTTCGTAGGGTGCTACTAGCTTTTGGTTGGCGGTGTCCTGTGGATTAATAATCTGAAAATAAAGTTCACATGGGGATGACATGCACATACAACTATAGTTTTTATTCATATTTTTTAATTCTTCTCGTTAATGTTCTGTTTCACAGAGTTTTTCAGATTTTTATTGGCTTGCAAAATATGTGACTGCTATTTCCAGTGTCCATGCTGGATGCTTTTTATGTTTATTGAATTTTCGAAAGTGTTTCTGTCTCTTTCATTGTGTGCATGTCCATTCCTTCTGCACTTCCAGGGGTTTTCCTTTGCTACTGACTTGGTCAAACTTCCATGTGCTTCCAGAGTCAGTAGAACTGCTTTCTAATGTCAGTCCAACAAGGGTGTCCATGGATTTTTTTCTTTAAGCTTTATTCTTTTAATGGTTGTTCTTTCCTCACATTTCATTTTAAGGCAATTCCTTATACTAATGATAAAATGTATCTGCCAGGTCACATGATGCAAAGGGCATCTTGGAGATCATGAATTCATGACCTCTGAAGGCACAAGATTGCAGAAACACCAGGAACAGCTAGAACTGATGTCCCTATACAATATGTAGGGTTGCCCTTGACTTTAGAAGTAGTTTAGGGGCCTAGCTGACAGAAGTGACCATTTAAATATACTTTTCAACTGCTCAGAGTTAATTTAGGGTGCTGTCAGGAATGGGTTGGTGTTCCTCCCTTAGAAATTCTTTCTGTATATCATCTTATCCTGGCCCTCCTATTGCCATAAGGTACTTATTGTTCAGCAGTCACTTGATGAAGGCACAGGGGACATAAATTGGGGAGTCCAGATGGTGTTCTTGTGAAGCAGTGTGTGTGTCACATGTCTGTGAAAGCCCTTATCGAGTCTTGCTGACTTTTTGGTCTGTAGTTTCTTCTTTTAGTCTGTTGTTTATTGTTTGACCTACTGCTGCACTGTTGTATTTTGATTTTTATCTAGTGTTTTGGGTCTTCTTTTAATTCTTGTTAAAACCTCCTGCCTGTTTTTGACCACTGTTTTTTATGTTTCCTCCTTCTTGTCTGTTTTTCTGTGTTTTGACCATGTCTGTTTCCTGAAATGTTCCTCTGGGATTGCTGACTTTTTCCCCAATATGTCTGCTTCTTTTTGGCTCTCCCTGGGCTATATTATTATGGCGGTAGTGGTCAGCTGTGTTTTACTGAGTGACACAGACTTGTTCTTCTTTACCAGTGAGACCATGTTGTGCACTTTGTAACCTCTGCCAGTGCGGTGGGTCATGAGTTCACTATGAGGCCACCCTGCTAACAGAGTACATATTAGGATGTAATATGCAGGGCAGGTGAGGCGTACATAATGTGTAGTATCGTACCATGGGTGGCAGCAGTGTGGTCAAGGTTCCTTTTTTTGCAGTGCATGTTCCTTTTGTTGGTGAAAGAGTGCATTCTATGGAGACGACATGACTATCTGTTGATGTTTAGAAGCAAGACTCGCAGTTTTTTCTTTTGCTTTTATAGAAATAGACTGCGGTCCTCCCCCATCAGTGCTGCATGCCTCAGTAGTGTGGACCAATGGGAGTAGGCTGGACAGTGTGGCACATTACCAGTGCAGCTTTGGATATCACAGCATTGGAGGAAGGACCTACTCCAAGTGTGGGATGCGCGGCATCTGGGATGAGGTTTCTTTATCTTGTAATGGTGAGAGTAACATTTCTTTAACTGAATGGAAATATCAACATGGGTTCCCTTCCTGTGTGGTTTCTGACCTTACCTGTCTGAACCTCAGAAGACCACCCAAATACGAACCAGAGATCACGTCTGTTAAAGTCCCTGTTTTCACCCAGACTTCAACTTGCTTTGTAGAAACTAATTGCGGGCCCCCAGCTGTGCATCCAGGAACCACCACTTGGTGGAACAATACAAGGCCTGGCAGCGTGGCAATCTATCAGTGCATCAGAGGCCATTCTGTAGTGGGAGGAAAGAATTTTTCTACATGCTTGACAAATGGTTCCTGGGACAATGCATCTTTACTGTGTAAAGGTAAACACGCTTTTAATTTACGTTAGACTGTTTTAGTAGTTAACTAATAATAATAATAATAATTCTTTGCATTTATATAGTGCTTTTCTCACTACTCAAAGCGCTCAGCAATTGCAGGTTAAGGGCTTTGCTCAAGGGCCTAACAGAGCATCATTTACGGTCATTTAAGTTGTTCCTGGGACAGTGTGTGTTTACTGTGCAAAGGTAAACTTGTTCAAGCATCTTAGCGTAACAGAACAGAAAGGAAATGGCATGCAGCCTGAACATTATGACTTTGTAGACAGAGACATTGACTGAATGAGCTGCTGAGTAAAGCACATTGAAGTTTGACTCCTGAGATAAATTAATAATCAGTGGTCTGCTCTCCTTGCGTTGTGATGGGTCCCAAAGCTGTATAAAAAACCTGAGCTCAAGGTTAGTTTAATAATGTAGCTCAGCAGGTCTGACTGAGTTCAAATGACAGTGATGTTCAGGTGTTGATGTGTAGCATTGGTCTAAATGTGAGGCACACAACTGGAGGCATGTTGTTTGACAATAGATGGAAAGGAACTAAAATTATTTAGCAGGTATTTGGGGATGAATAGTCTAGATAGCAAAGGATTGCCACCCTATTAGAGATCATTAATTTAACTGAGGAGGTTAGTATATAGCCATGTAGGAGCCTTGAATTTAAGGCCGGACTGCTGCCTTGGCTCAGTGCACCTGGCTGATTTTTGCCATTAAAACCATTTCTTTGATGGGAAATGAATACATACTGACAGTCTCCCTCCTCCTTGTGTGTACAGTCAATTATCTGGCCATGAAGGAGCTGAATATCAATAAAAATACCACATTTGGTTCTTCACAGTTGGTTAGTACTGACTCCAACATTCATGGAAGGTTTTGAAACCTTTTTCTTTGAAAAGCTCTCTGGGAGTGTGTTCACTGTTGTCATCTTCTATTAATCCAAACCACAAGAAAGAAAGAAAGAGAGAGAGAGAGAGAGAGAGAGAGAGAGAGAGAGAGAGAAAGAAAGAAAGAAAGAAAGAAAGAAAGAAAGAAAGAAAGAAAGAAAGAAAGAAAGAAAGAAAGAAAGAATATATAGCTGGTAGACAAATGAGGTATGGTGTACACATGGACAATGCTAATGGCAGCTGTCAACAGAATAATGACTAATTTGAGTTGGCATAACGGAGGAGAGGGGATAGTGAGTGAGTCATTTTCTAAAGATGCAAAATGGCATCTCCCTCCACATCTCAGACAATGAGCTAGGGCACAGCGCCACATTTGCTCTTGTCCAGTACAGGGGCAGTTACTGCTTAGTACACAGAGATAGTTTCTTTATCCCTGCCCTTTTCTTTATAATGTCATTGTTAATTTAAACATAGCTGCTAGGTGAGCTTACATTGGTAAATATAACATTCAAAACCACTAATAACTCAGTTATTTTTATCATTCATTCAGTATATTTTTTTCTCAATAGTGTTTTTCCCATAATGGTAAATCCAAACCAGCTTAACCAAAAGTCTATTAACAGGCTACTACTGTAATTAAAAACAATGAGCAAACCTGAGATAAAAGAATGAAGTAAGTCATAAGAACAAGCATGTACTTGGTATTTAAAAAAAATAGTCTTTTTGATTAAGTATTAATTTGAAGGAATTAGTAGAAAAGACATTTGAATTCAAAAGGTAGTGACACAATTTATTATTGAGCAAGGTTTTATGTTAAAAAAGAACAAAATTGTACATTATAGGATGACATGTTACATAAGGTTTTTCATATTACTCTGTAATCTTCATACTGACTGTTGTGTAAATGAGGTATTTCACCATTCACTTCCAGTGTAAGTCAAGTGTAGTTATACATGATTACACAATCAGGTATGAAATAACTCACCTCTCTAGCCACATGTGTTACACAGCAAGTACCTGGTAAAAACAGTTGGTATCACTGTAGAAGATATTGTGGATTAAAATAAAATAGACATAAAGTGTC
Organism: Erpetoichthys calabaricus; assembly: GCF_900747795.2. Lineage (NCBI taxonomy): Eukaryota > Metazoa > Chordata > Cladistia > Polypteriformes > Polypteridae > Erpetoichthys > Erpetoichthys calabaricus. The sequence goes on along the minus strand of NC_041400.2, from coordinate 27,069,876 downwards.
ACCATTACAGAAATTATTACAATAGCTGATATTTTATTAAAGTTTCCTGGGCTTTGCGATTTGTTTTCTGTAACATCTCATATTTTTTTACTTTGATTTTTAAGTGCAAAGATGTAAGTTTTTTCTAATTATATTTTTGTTTAAGCCTTGTTAATTTTATATATCATTATGTTTTCAGTTCTATCACAAACCCAGCTTATTTTTAGCTGGCACTACCATTTTGAGGAGCCATTGCTGTAATGCAGTGACCCATTGCTAAGGGGCTGTGGACCCAGCGGTTGCATCATGTGATGTCATCATAGTGATGATGTTGAAGCCAATACCACATGTTACTCATTCCAAGTTTGTGAATATTCTCAAAACAAATTCAACAGTGCATGGTTTAAATCCTTGTTTTTGAACTTCAGGTTTATAATTTTTAAACTGTGATTTATTATTCTTTGTTTTGACTCAGACATACGATCATTCTTATTTCCAGTATCAAACCTGCCAGATTCCACCTAGTAGCAAAACAGAAATGAAATAAGTCATTTTGGGACCAAGCTAATATGTCTTAGAAAGATTAGTAATAATTAGTTATTGGCATGGGATTAACAGGAATATGAAAAGGATTGCAACAACATATTAAATTTCAGATAACAAGTTGCAGTTCTTTTATGTTGGCACAAAGAATTTTTTTCCTTTGCTGTCATCCATGAGCTTTACTTAATATGTTTTAATACAAAAATATGTACAGCTTACCAATAACTCCAAAGATTTATTTTCTTTTTTTGAGAAACAGCTTGTCTAACTTTCCACAAAAATTATTAAAAAATGATTTAATGTGTTGCTTCTCAGAGGAAATTTTACACAGCTGGTTTCACAACCGTGTGGTGAGTTGTCATTTGTTCTTGATAAGTGACCACTTAAGCTTTTGTCGACCAAACACTATTTATTAAATTGATTTGAACTTGCGGATTTTAATGATAGGAATCTGCCTGACCACTTTTACGAACGTGAATACAGTAGATTACAATAAATTTCATAGCCTCTTTAATCCTTAGTGAGTTTTCTGTCAACTCAAGTGCACCACATGGACTGAGCTGTTATCTTCTTCTTTAAATTAAAAAACTCATTTTTTTTTGTTTTAGAAATGGACTGTGGTCCTCCTCCAGTCGTGTCACATGCCTCCGCCATTTGGGATGGCAGTACAAGGCTTGGCAGTGTTGTGTTTTATGAGTGCAAAGAAGGATTTCGTCATGTCGGAGAGCGCAATTTCACTGTGTGCACTGTGGATGGTGACTGGGAAAATATCTCCTTAGTATGTGAAGGTAATCTGCCATTTTATTTCTGCAGTGTGGGCAGTTCTTTTAATTAATTAATGTCAGAAGCAAATCTTTTTTGTTTTTTTCAATTGAGTTATCATAATTGGAGTGTATCAATCCTCCATGTGTTTTTTGTCCTGGCTTTGTAAGGCTATTTGGCTGGAGTTACCAAAATTAAGGTATTTCACTCAAGTTATGTTTTAGGTGTACACAGTGAAATTCTTACTTGCATGTGTCTTTAGAATAGTGATAATAATGCATACTCACTGTACCCATCTTGAGGCAGTGCTCAAGTAGCGAATAGGCTGCAGCACACATTTGTGAGAACTTAAGAGCGTCCCAGCATAAAGCCCATATCCCTTTTTTATATAAGAGAGGTCCTTCTATCTAGTCAACTACTGTAGGGAATTACATAGACAGTAATGCAGACAGCCAATTAATGTCTTGAGTATCTCTTCTAGGCAAGACCATCTGACCGCTAGGGGACATGTGAAAATTGGTTTAGTACAGGAAAATGAGCAAATTGACAAAAATCAAGGAAATGACATGGTGGTTTGTGTAAGGGAGCTAACTGTATTGGGCTCACAACAGGCACTATACAAACAATGAATTATTGATTAATACACAGTGAAAGTCTGGCACAAGCAATTTTGGCTCTTAATGCAAATGTGCTTTCTAAATCCAAGCTTCTAAAGTGTGCAAGAAATATCAAGTGACCCAGAAAGACCTCATTCTGGATTTAAGCTACAAGACTGAATTTGTTTCTCATTTATTTATTTATGTATGTATGTATGTACACTGTATGTTCTCCTTTTTCATTTTTGATTCTTAGAAATTTATTGCAAAGTACCGCACCTCATCCAGAATGCTAATCTGTTGTGGGATGGTAGCAGACATCCTGGAAGTTTGGCCTCATACCAGTGCAAAGAAGGCTTCTATTTCAAAGGCAGCAAAAATTTCTCAATCTGCAATCTAAGAGGAATCTGGGATAGCATTTCTGGGGAATGTAAAGGTATACTGCATCTTTTTATGTTTTTGGTTTTTTTTATGAATGTAAATTATAGTTTGAATTTGGCAGAACAGATGGCTCCTTAAGCTTTATGAGGCGTAGAGTTTGTGAAGCTGTTATCTGATTTATAACACTAGGTCATGTCACTTGCAGACATTCTCAGATAAGTCTGCGCTTGTGGGGTGTATTGATAAAGGGAATAAGACAGACTATAGGAGTCAGGTGGAAAATTTGTTTTTGGTGCAAAGAGAATTGTCAGCATCTTAAAATCAGCAAAACCAAGGAAATGGTTATTGGCTTTCATTGCACCAAAGAGCCTCAATGTTTCATCACTATTCAAGGAGTGGATGCAGAGGTGGTCCATTCCTACAAGTACTTGGGGGCCACATCAGTAAATGGTATGGCTAGTCTAAGAACACAGAGGAACTATATAAGAAATGACAGAGCAGGATGTTTTTCCTTATAAGTGTGTGTTCCTTTAATGTGGGAATGACATCCTTCACATCTTTTATAACTCTGTGATGCCAATGCAATGTTTTTGCTGGTCTGGTAACATAACTTCAATAGAGGCCCACCTAATCAACAGGCTATTTAAAAGGGCAAGCTCAGTTACAGGATACACTCTGGACCCCCTGGAGGTCGTAGCAAAAGAGAGAATTAAAACAAAACTGAGGGTCATTATGAACAATGCTACTCATTTTCTCTCTGACACACTAACACTGAGTACTTTCAGCCAACAAATCATTCAACAGAAGTGTGTCAAGAAACACAGGGCGGGCTGCTTTATACCAACAGCATTACACCTGCATAATACCCCACTAATACTTTGACATCTGTCTGTCTGTCTGTCCGTCCGTCCGTCCGTCCGTCCGTCCTTGAGTTTATCGAAGTCTTCAGTATCACACCAGACATTAAACTGCACATTTCTGGAACCTCTGCTGCATTCTTTAAGGTTAAGACTGATATACTTTGGCAGTAATATAATGCTGCAGGACCCTGTCACCCTCCCTAACTGCGACATGGACAAAGAAAGAGATTTATTTGGACAAAATGAAGGAGTAATTCTCAAAAGGTGGGCAAGGGGAGGAACACAACAACAATAAATCAAAAACAGTCGAATGCCTTATCTGTCTTAGTTACCACTGGTGATGAATCCACATTTTTGATGTTTGTAATTTATTTTATTTTAGTAACATCTGCATATTTATTTTGTAATTATTCTGGCAATGCCATATTGTATTGTTTTTGCACAGCTGATTTTATTTTGTGACAGCCATGCTCTTTATAGTTCTTACAGTATATTCATAGTGGGTCTTGTTTTTTTTAACTGCTGGCTTATATCCCTAATGGATTTTTGCCTTGTTCTTTACGATACCTTCTAACTTCTGGCTTTTTATGTCTGTCAATAGTAAATCTTAGAATAATAATAGTTATTAGAATAGAACTAATCGAATAATAGTTTCTCCTTAGCATTCACTACACTATTGGAAGGGGTAGCGGGTGTTCTCCCACTAAACACCCTGCCTTCTCTCTCATGTCTCCAAAATGGCCCCATTACCATTTTTTACTGATTTCCAAAGTTCATTCCTAATTAGAGATTGAGAGTGGGTGTTTAAAAACCTAGTGTGAGGACCACTGTTTGGATTAGAAGTCAAACTGAAAAAATTGTGGCCTTTGGACATAAATGTAACATTATGTTTGCAAGAATTTCCAGCCATGATACCGAAGGATTAGCCATCTAGACCTGCTCAGAAACTTCTTTCCTGAGCACCATTGTTACCAGTGTGTGGACAGGGTGTAGAAAAGTTGAGCTAGCCTTTAAGTCAATGGATGACCTCTACTTTTTCCCTAGTCTGAGCACTTTGGAGGCTGCCTGATCTGCACCTGATTTAAGTATACCTCTTTTTCAGTCTTTAATTATGTTGTCCTTGTCCCATGACAGATACAGTTGTTATATTTGTATTTGGAAAGCTACAAAACTTTGTGCTTGTGGCCAATGTTTGCATTGTTTTCTGTCTCAAGAGACAACATTTGTATTTTTTAATTTTTTAAGCACTGCCTGGGACCCTAGGGCTAATGGATTTTGTATCAGGAATGCATGACTATGAGTTGGAGAAGCTAGCGTTCTGAATGAAAAGGGAGCACAGTAAGAATGACACATACATAAACATATAGAGTTGAGAAAATTGTACAAGTGACAGTAAATTCTGTACACACTTTCTCACGCACACTTTATTTAACTTGCCCCATTATATAACACCCAAAAAATAAAACATTAAGATAAAAGAAATTTGGTAAATGTTTTGTAGAAAGAATTAGGAATGTGTAAACATGTAAATGAAAATATGAAGTCAATGTACAATTACAGTGGTCCTAAATTGACAGATTTGATTATCGTCTTATTTTAGGGTATTTGGGTGAGGACTGGAAATTGATATGGGTCACACTGTGCCTCTAGAAACCTGCTAACATGACAAAAACGCTTTGCTAGTTACTGTATTCCATGTTTTATTCTTATGAATTTACTTGATACCAGAATGTTAGGAGATGAACAGCACAATTTCTCCTTTTTATTGTACTTTGTTGCATTTTTGTTTTTTCTATTTTTGCCACCTTTATGTGGTCTACCTCTCTCTCTCACTGTCTCTGTCTCTCTCAGTCTTTGTCTATTTCTCTCTAGACCACTTGCTCCTTACTGAAAAAAACAAAGTGATTTATAAAGCAGTTTGTCATATGCCTGCTTCTGTCTTTTTTATGCTTTCAATCTCATTCAACACGTGTAAAAAGAAGTATATTAAAAAGGAATTTGAATGGTGGAGAGGAGAACTTTATTTAACCTATTAGTTAAGGTCAGACAGTTTTTAGTTTAGGTGCATGGGCACTAGCCTCCTATTACAGCAAACACCCAGAAGGATGCAATCCATACAAGGAGTGGCTACAATTACAAATATGTTTAATTTCAGTTCTCATACACAGGGAGAAAAAAGGCACAGTCTGAAAATGTGAGGATTGTTTATTTATGATGAGAATGAAAACATCCAATCTCATAAAAAGTAAATACACAAAAGTTGGAGAGCCATAAGTAAGGGAAACCATTCTCCTAAACTTGACGCTAAACCATATTCTACATACTCTGAAATGGACACTTTAGCATGTCACGTGTATAATATGACAGTGACGTTAGGAGCTGGAAAAGAATGTACATTATGTACCTACTGTAACATAGGAAAGGGTAGATTCAAATTATTTTATTAAAAAACTAAAGTACTAAAAGAACACGACAAGCATTCATGTGCTCCTGCACACTTAGTGTCAGAAACAACATAACACTCTGCATACCACCAGCCTACAAAACACACCTGTAAGCTGAAAAGGCAACACCATCAACACTTACAATAGTTAAATCAACAAGAGCTAACTGATATCGACAAATGTTACATATGATGATAGCAAATATTACACACTCCAGTGTCTCTGTCTCACTAAAGTTTATTTCCTACATTTTTTAATTTCAAATTGGCTAAACATTTAAATAGTTTTTATATACAGTGGTGTGAAAAACTATTTGCCCCCTTCCTGATTTCTTATTCTTTTGCATGTTTGTCACACAAAATGTTTCTGATCATCAAACACATTTAACCATTAGTCAAATATAACACAAGTAAACACAAAATGCAGTTTGTAAATGGTGGTTTTTATTATTTAGGGAGAAAAAAAAATCCAAACCTACATGGCCCTGTGTGAAAAAGTAATTGCCCCCTGAACCTAATAACTGGTTGGGCCACCCTTAGCAGCAATAACTGCAATCAAGCGTTTGCGATAACTTGCAATGAGTCTTTTACAGCGCTCTGGAGGAATTTTGGCCCACTCATCTTTGCAAAAGTGTTGTAATTCAGCTTTATTTGAGGGTTTTCTAGCATGAACCGCCTTTTTAAGGTCATGCCATAGCATCTCAATTGGATTCAGGTCAGGACTTTGACTAGGCCACTCCAAAGTCTTCATTTTGTTTTTCTTCAGCCATTCAGAGGTGGATTTGCTGGTGTGTTTTGGGTCATTGTCCTGTTGCAGCACCCAAGATCGCTTCAGCTTGAGTTGACGAACAGATGGCCGGACATTCTCCTTCAGGATTTTTTGGTAGACAGTAGAATTCATGGTTCCATCTATCACAGCAAGCCTTCCAGGTCCTGAAGCAGCAAAACAACCCCAGACCATCACACTACCACCACCATATTTTACTGTTGGTATGATGTTCTTTTTCTGAAATGCTGTGTTCCTTTTACGCCAGATGTAATGGGACATTTGCCTTCCAAAAAGTTGAACTTTTGACTCATCAGTTCACAAGGTATTTTCCCAAAAGTCTTGGCAATCATTGAGATGTTTCTTAGCAACATTGAGACGAGCCCTAATGTTCTTTTTGCTTAACAGTGGTTTGCATCTTGGAAATCTGCCATGCAGGCCGTTTTTGCCCAGTCTCTTTCTTATGGTGGAGTCGTGAACACTGACCTTAATTGAGGCAAGTGAGGCCTGCAGTTCTTTAGACATTGTCCTGGGGTCTTTTGTGACCTCTCGGATGAGTCGTCTCTGCGCTCTTGGGATAATTTTGGTCGGCCGGCCACTCCTGGGAAGGTTCACCACTGTTCCATGTTTTTGCCATTTGTGGATAATGGCTCTCACTGTGGTTCGCTGGAGTCCCAAAGCTTTAGAAATGACTTTATAACCTTTACCAGACTGATAGATCTCAATTACTTCTGTTCTCATTTGTTCCTGAATTTCTTTGGATCTTGGCATGATGTCTAGCTTTTGAGGTGCTTTTGGTCTACTTCTCTGTGTCAGGCAGCTCCTATTTAAGTGATTTCTTGATTGAAACAGGTGTGGCAGTAATCAGGCCTGGGGGTGGCTACGGAAATTGAACTCAGGTGTGATACACCACAGATAGGTTATTTTTTAACAAGGGGGCAATTACTTTTTCACACAGGGCCATGTAGGTTTGGATTTTTTTTCTCCCTAAATAATAAAAACCATCATTTAAAAACTGCATTTTGTGTTTACTTGTGTTATATTTGACTAATGGTTAAATGTGTTTGATGATCAGAAACATTTTGTGTGACAAACATGCAAAAGAATAAGAAATCAGGAAGGGGGCAAATAGTTTTTCACACCACTGTAGATCCCTAACCTTAACACAATCCCCTATTATAAAGCTAACTATATATTATTGGAGTCATGTAGGGTGGAATTTATTACTAAGCAAAGTATAAAGGGGAAACAGGTAAAAATAAAATGACTTTCAGGCATCAGAGGGCAGTGGAGGTGTTGGAAATACTATGAGGTGCAGTAAATCTGTATTATTGTGTTGTTACATATTCTCATTTTAGAGTCTATTTGGTTTGGGGAGATGTCTCACAAGCATCTTTTATTATCCACATTGAGCAATCGTGACTAAGAGGATCTCAGTGTCTACAGGATTCCATGTACATAAATGTGCTGGGACACTTTAGCATCTTAGGTTAACATTTTCCCCATACCTAGGAACTGGTTTATTAACTGTGAAAATTGAGGCCACAAAGATTATGCTTTAGGAGAATACATATTGGTCAAAGAACATATTTTCTGAGTTCAGTGTCCTTCTGTTGATTTAAGAAAATAAATAATACATTTTGGAGAGCCAGTGGTAGTTCTTTTTTGCTCTGCCACATGTGCATGTTACTTTAGGTCTTGTAGAGACAATTGACTGCCAAAACCATAGAATTATGTCAACCTTCTCTCCTCTGCCCAGATAAAGCACTGAGTCCTCTGCCATTTGAAAGTCTTAAATAGGACCAGTAGGGAAGAGGGTAAACCCTATCTTCTCTTAAGTTCAAATCCTGGATTAAATACTGATTACTGTAAAGTAGGGAGTTGATTTTCAGGCATCTCACTTGGTATTTTTCATGCAGCAGGTGGATTTAGTTTTTGTGTCCGGAAAAATATGACAACGCTGTCTGCTTTGTCAGTTGTTGGAGTCTTTGAGTTATTATTCATCTTATACATGATGTTCATTATTGTTGAGATGCTCTTACTCTGCCTTTACCCATAACTTCCTGTGACTCAATGACTCAGGCGCCACCGAGAGTGGCAGCCTTTTCAGCAGCTTGTGAATGTCCCCTTGGGATTAATGAAGTATCTATCTATCTATCTATCTATCTATCTATCTATCTATCTATCTATCTATCTATCTATCTATCTATCTATCTATCTATCTATCTATCTACCTGTCTGTCTGTCTGTCTGTCTGTCTGTCTGTCTGTCTGTCTGTCTAAATATCTTCTTCTATCTGAGATCCTCAGAAAATATACAGTGTACCCTCAAATCTGTAGTTTTTAGCTCACATACTGCAACTTCAGGCTTTGAAACTCTAGCAGATTTAACAGCCAGACTGTAATTTGTTGTGTGCCATTATGTTCATAAAACTTATTTTCACATAATCCACCTGACAATCCTAATTGTTTTTGCAGAGATTGATTGTGGCCCTCCTCCATCCCTGCCAAACATAACTCCACTGTGGAATGACACTTTGGATTTGAGATATGGAGCTGTGGTTTATTATCGCTGCACAGAGGGCTTCTACCATGCAGGTGGGGACAATTTCTCTATGTGCGCAGCAAATGGCTTATGGCAGATGACTTCCTTGCTCTGCAAAGGTAAGGCTTTGTGCTACACACCACTACCACCTGGTACAACAGAAAATAATAGGAGACAGTTGTGAGCACAATTTCTTAGCATTGTCTAAACCACCTAATCCAGTTAAGGCTTGTTGGGGCTGAAGTCTGTCTTAAATCTGGAAACAGTCCTGGAATAGGGTGCCAGTTCATTGCAAGGCCCACTCTTACACACACCCACACATGGCCAATTTAGAATAGCCAATTGACCTAACTGGAAAACTAGAGTACCCAGAGAAAAAACAACATTGACACGCTGAGAACATGCAAACCCCACATGTACAATGATGAGGCACCAAATTTGAACCCAACATTATGGATACGTGAGGTATCAGGGTTAACCACAGCACTTCTGTAATGCCCATTTTATCAACATAACTAGGGGAATTTATTTTATTTGGCTGGTTTTGACATACTACAGAACAGGCCTCTATTGCTTGCTTGAAAACAAAATTAATTTGGTCTTTATTTCATGAGCATGGATATAGAGATTAGGACCAGAAAGTAAGAAAAGATTGTAGGTGATGGAGGTTAAGAAAGAGGGATAAAAAACTTACTAATTTTGGAGTGGCATGGCTAAAGGTGAGCATAATGCCCACTCAAAAATCTGTTCTGCCCAGTCAATGAAAAATCTATAAAAAATAAAGTTTTAACTTATTTTGGTAATCATTTGCCTTCCCTATTTATCCAAATGCCCACCCCTAGTAACACTTCTGTCATTTGGAGAAAAATAATGAATTGCTCATATCAAAGCTCATACTTCTTATATAATCAGATTGAACATTCTGTAATAATTATATACTTATTGATATCTAGATACAGTAAATGCACAAAGAAAAGGATCAGTGAAATCTCTTTAAGCGTTAGTGTGACATCAGTTTAGTTTTTAGTTTTATTATTTTTAATTATTTATTTATCATTAATATGACCAATGACAAAACCATAGCTGCTTTGTTTTCAGCAATCTTTAGAGGAAATGCTTAAAGGTGGCAACAATGGATTAATGTTATGCTGCAGTTTTTTGAAGTTCTCTGTAAAGCTCATTGTGATGTGCCTCCCTACGAAAAGCACAAATGTTTTTAATCCTTACATTACAATGGAAATGAAAAAGAAATGAGCGTTTTTTTTTTTTGCTGGTATCTGTGTTCATGGGTATTTCTTCTATTGCCAAAAACAATGAGCAGTCTGCTTTATCAGGATATGCTAGAACTTGTTTTTCTAGTGTCAACACATTTGGAACAAAGATAAAGGAGACCAGTCAAGTCTTTGTTTATTTTCTTTATCATGCACATAAACCATGTGTGCATATTGCCAGGCCGAGATGCCTGTTGTCAGACTAGTGTTGAATAATGTCTGGCGGGTGGACATGTAAGTGAAGCAATGGAGGAGATTAGGGATCCAGGTCTCGTATCAGAGTGATTTTCTTTTCTCCAGGACAGAGAACACTCTGACTGGTCAGAAGTTCTACCTTTTCCAGTGTCTGTTTGAATTTAGTCCTCATGAGAGTAGATCAGTGACCATGCTCTTGACACCCATTTTGTGAGCAAATGGCACTGAAAATGAAAGGAGAACACTAGCTATAGTAAACCAAGATATTGCTATGAAATATTTCAATATAACCTAAATGCTTTCTAGTTCTTTCTCACAAGTTGACCAGCAATGCACAGGCTAAAATCAATGCAAACATATCTGAGAATGTTTTTTGTTTTTTTTAAATGAAGAATATCAATTTTGCTAAATAGCTATTTAGGAATATAGGCAGTGGTCACAGATGTAGCACTCATCAGGATTCAGTTTTCTTTTTCTTAGCTTTCAGTTTATTTCCCTGCCCTGCCTTGAGAATATCACTAGCTTGAGGGTTAAGGGCTATATAAAATAGGTCGTGTTGCTTTGTGGTTGAAGTGTTATATAGCAGTATTTTTTGTAAGTAAAAGTAAAAAGCAAAGGAAATGTGTTAAGCTGATATCACATTACTGCAAATATGATGGAACTGTAAAATTACATTTCTTTTGGCTTCTTGTGCTGATTATTATTGATTATTATCTCTTATATATAATTCTCTTCTGGTTCATCCTGCTTCCACTTCAAAACCGGTCACGCCCACACGCAGCCGACATGGCATTTCTCGATTCCTATTCGTCCTCTTCCAAACCCTTCCCCATGCTTCCTGTGGCTCCTCTTCAAAACCGGCCCCGCCCACACGCAGCTGACAACTTCTCTAGCGTTTGCTTCCATGGGTGCACAGATAACTCAGCCTCCTGGCCATGGACCATACTGTTTTAAAATACACGGGCAAATTTATCACCAAATCTCTCCACTATACGCTAACACTTCTACCTCTCCAGAATATGGTCAGTTGTATGTTTTTGACACAGCGCAAGCTACTGAAGTACGCTTACAAAATAAAGCAAACTCTGCATGTAACCAAAATTTACTTCGATAGCTAGATTCCATGATCAGAACCATCAACCCGTTCGCTAAATTGTACAAACACATACAAACATTTGGGGCGGAGTGGTGGCTCTTAGGCTAAGGATCTGCGCTGGGATCCAGAAGGTTGCTGGTTCGAATCCCCGTCACTGCCAAAAGAGATCCTACTCTGCTGGGCCCTTGAGCAAGACCCTTAACCTGTAATTGCTCCAGGGGCGCTGTACAATGGCTGACCCTGCACTCTGACCCCAAGGGGTATGCGAAAACTAACAAATTCCTAATACAAGAAATTGTATAAGGCGAAATAAAGAACAAAAAAAAAACAAAACAAAAAAAAAAACATGAAAATGCTCAGTCCAATCCAACAGCATCTGTACGAATGGTTTTCAAGGAAAACCCTAGGCAGGATTTAAGACGATACAATGCCCCGACATGTCACACAGATGTTGCAGCGATTTTCGTCGGAGAAGATGGCGAACCGCTTGCTGAAAGGGACATTTGCATCTATCCCATAGGCAACTCCTGTAAACAGATTTCCACGCTCAATATGAATTGCGATCCTATGGTTTACCCACTTTTATTCCCTTACGGAGACATTGGCTGGCACAAAGATTTACAACGTGTTCCCGATAAAAGAACCTCCAAGCGAATAAGGCTTAGTCAATGCCAATTTTACGTGTACAGATTAGCAATGAGGAATACATTTAGTATTTTGCAGTCCAGTGGCAAACTATTCCAATAGTATGTCGTAGATGCGTATGTTAAAACAGAGGACGCGCGTCTCAACTATCTCAAATTACATCAACAAAATCTGCGCGTGGAACAATACAAAGGACTATCAGACGCACTGCAAGCAAACGCTGAAAATAACAACGTATGTGTGGGCAAAAAGATCATATTACCATCCACATTTCCAGGAAGTCCAAGATACATGCAACAAAACTATCAGGATGCCATGGCCATAATACATACATTCGGAAAGCCTGATTTATTTATCACTTTTCACATGTAATCCTGCTTGGACGGAAATTTTACATGCACTGTCGGATACCCAAAGACCAGAGCACAGACCTGATACCAGTCAGTTGTACTTGGCTTTTTCTAGGGTTAGATCTTTTGACTCATTATCTGTCTTCTCCACCAAAACACCTATGCACAACTGTGTCTTTCAAGAAGTATTTATTTCTTCTTGATTTCTGAATTCCTTTCTCACCGCTTTCTGTTCCTGTTCTTACACCACCATATGCTACGGCAGGCGTCGGCTAGTTGTTATTATTATTACTTTATAATGTTGATATGAGTTGAGAGGTCAGTGTTGTATTATATCACACCAAATTTAGGTAACAAAGTTATCTCTGAATTGCCTTATGGGTTTCTACCATGTTAAAGGGCTTCCACATAAAATTTCCCACTGGGGAACTCATATTTTCCACAGCATGTGAATGCATCATATGTGTGATTCCCTCAGTGAGTCACATAAACCATGAATGTGTAATTAACTTCATGGTATTTCTAAATTATTTTGGAAAGGCACTTTATAGAGGAAAGTTTGTTTTCTTTCTGAGCCTCCTATATATTGCTGACACTGAAGGCATTACAGCACTGACAATACACTCTTAATAAGTTAAGTGATGGGTAGACAGCAGGCCAGTCTGGAGTGAAGAGTTTGGTGCATTTCTGCATGACTACATTTATATTAGGCCAGACACTTGACACCTGCTTGACTGACACGCCTCAATTTCAACTACCATTAATCTTTCACTGTTTTCATTACTTCTTGTTCTTTCATATGAACAGAAATCAACTGTGGAAAGCCTGCCTCCATTCCTCATGCCACTGTGTTGTGGAATCAAGCATCTCAACTGGGCAGCAAAGTTTATTACAAATGCCAAGATGGATTCTTTACACATAGCAAAAATAATTACTCAATGTGTGCAGCCGATGGAAAGTGGGGACAATTAAACTTTACATGCATAGGTGAGTAATACATTTTAAAAGAATTCTCTATGTTTATTAAACATATAACACAAATCACCACAAACACATCAGCTTATGTAAACCTTTAATGCTTTTCCTAACAATGTTTAATCTTTCTTGGAAGAATGTGGTCATTCAGCATATCACCCATTCCAAGGGGTCTAAAAAGGCCTCTCTGTTATTTTTTGTGAATGACATAGCTTGGGCTGTTGTTATTTATACTTGTGACGTCAACAAAATTTCATGCAATCAAAGACTGTTTTAGGAGAGAAATACAAGTAAAATCCTCTGGCTGTTGAAGTCCCAATCAACCTTTTCTTCATCCCTTTCCAGAACTCAGTTATTCCAGTGATAGCTAGTCAGGAACTGGAGCATATTCTAGCAGCAGTGAGTATTAAGCAAAAAATGATCCAAAATGAATTACCAATCCTTTACAAAGCACCCAAATGTGATCAGCAAACTAACAGAGAGAAATACATTTGGTTAATGTGATGAAACCAGAGTCCTCAGTGGAAAGCCACATAGACGAGAAGAAAAGAGGCAGTCTAAACACAGAGATCACCTTGGCTGAAATCGCATGAAGCCCATACACCATGAGGTGACATTAGCTGCCCTGCTGACATTGTAACAGAAACCATTTTGCACTGCAAGAGCATTGCTACTTAATAAGCAAGTTGTATAGATATATTGATTTTCTAATATTAGGTGCATTTGCAGCTTGAGTTACTACTATAGGACTGACACATCAGACAGTTCTATCTAAAAAATTGCTTCTTATGTACCAACTGTCATTCTGCTGAAGCTGCCAACAGACTCTATGGTTATATGAGTGACAGGAAAGTCAGGGACAGGATCCATGCTGCTGGCTCTAGATTTAGGCAGCTGGTCACAGGCCTTCTGCTCACACCTCCTTGACATCTGACCCTACAGGAAAGCAATGCCAGGCCACACACACTAATGTAGTCCACAGATGTCTTGAGGGATGCCAGTGTGCAGATGCTACTTTGGTCTGCCTTCTCTCCTGATGTTAAACTTAGAGAAAGGACCCTCTGTCTGCCAGTGGACAGTGAATGGGATGACATCACACAAGTTCACATTATTGATGCATTTCAAGCATCAGTTAGTCACTGAAGACACTGAAGGCCTGCAAGGTGACTGTTAATGTTTGTAGTTATTATTTTTTTCCAGTTATTTTATTTTTCATTTGTTGTCATGGTTTGTTCTCCTATTGTTCTCATTTATTTCTTTTTAAAGTTAGCAATGAAGGTTGAAATTTCACTCTAACCGTGGGTGTTGTGTGCCATAAAGCCAGACTTGGCTGTCAAACCTAGATTAATGTGCTCATCTTTAACAACTACACATGTTGCACTGGTAGAAGATAAAAAAGAGTAAATAATTCATGTTTATATGTCTGGCTTCGGTCTCTAATTCAGTCATCAATTGAGATTTGGTTGTGCCTTTGTAAACTAAATAAGGTGCTTCACTTTGAAATGGAAACAAGCCCTTTGCTTTCATGATTGCTTCTGATTGTCTGTTTCCCTATAAATTGATCTATGGCTGGTAAAATACATGCATGAGGTTTTCCTGGGGATACAGGATAAATATTAACTGTCATTATGGGTGCTGCTCTTAATCTGTCAGAGATGAGATCAGAAAAAATAACGTTTTTTTCTTGATTATTCAAAGCTCTCATTTTCAATAATGTCAGTCTTTCTCTTGTATCTCTTTTATTATATCACTCCAAGTGTTTTTTCCAGGAGTTCTGTGACTCCTGTCGTCTTTCCAAATTCATATTCACATCTTCGCCGCCTCTCATTAAATACGCTAACATTCTAGCTTTGAAATTGTCATAATAAAAATTAAGAGCAGCAAGCACAGTAATACAAAATATCCCAAATCTGGTGTAGCATCTCATTGAATTGTGCATCTTTATATCAGGTTATTCAGCTGCTTGACCAAAATGTCAATTTTAGGATGAGACATTTCCATCTCTAAAAACATTGCATTATAGTTCTGTACATGAAGAAAGTCATCCCAAAGCATTCTGAATTTTCAGTTAGTCTGTTTTTATAGTACATTGTTTCAAAATACTCTTTAAGTATCATCCCTAAGATTTTTACATATGTAATATAATGTTTGTATACGTTTAACTTGTAAGCACAGGTTAAGACACTGCAGCATATCATTGTCATAAGGGTAGTCATTTAAACATTTAATTTAAATTTGATTTTGACTTGTTTGCTTATTGCACTTGCCTTGAAGGCTATCAACATGCTCCTGAAAACTGACACTGAAAAAGACTCCAGTAGTAAACAAATTGGTAGACTGCTTGGCAAACCATTATTTAATACACTTCAGTGCCTTTTGTGGTGAATGGCATTATGAATGCATTGCAGGTACAGCATCCCTAATCTGAATTTCCAAAATCCGAAACTGGAAATGCTTTTGTTCAATAGTGACAACAGTGTGGAAGTTAACATACCATTGAAAGAGTTGGTAGATATGTTTGTGAAAACATTAATTGCAAAATATGCTTTCAAAGTAAATGATGTGACACAACCCCTTTAAAAGGCTGACATTAAGAGATTTGATAATGAACAGCAAAAGGAGATACAGATTTCAATATTCAAAACATCTGAGCTAGTAAATGTGATTAATGACACCAGTCAATGCATGAGACTACACATGATTCACCTTCTGACTTCACATGTAAAACAACAAAAGGACATTAATATTTATATATAAACTTCCGGGTGTCCTACAAAAGGAGCCAGCCACCACTGCTCAGAGAGCCAGAGTCAGGAGGGTGGACGAAGCTTGCCGGGAGAGAAGTGGAGGCTGAGAAAGAAGAAGGAAAGGGGGAGAGATAAAAAAAGTGATTCCCAGCTCAGCATAAAGAGAGTTGTGTATGTTATATCTGTGTCTCAGCCTTTCTGTGTCACGGTTGGGACGGCTATACATGCCCCAGGTCTCCACAAGTGTCATCCCAAATGGGACATTCTGGCCGTATGCAGGCAGGAGCTCCACTTTAAAATAATTAATGTGGCTAACCCGACACTGCAGTGCGAGCCACGCACAGCGGCATGTGCTGAAGCCACAGTTGAAGAAAAAAAAGTCTGCTGAGGCCCATGAAATAACCACTCCTGCCCGATAAGGAAAAAGAAGCCCAGGCGAGATCTGAAAGCAGTGGCCAGCCAGTTGCTTGCCGTCGCAAGAAGCACCCAGATCATTGTACCTGGAGAAGAGGCCAGCTGGAAGAAGCACCCTCTGGAAGGCAGAATCTCCAAGGTAGGTGTCGGGCCCAGGGACAGATTGCCCTGTGAAACTTATTTTTCTGTCCCGTACACCTACTTTATAGACGGAGAATGTCCAGATCCACGGCTGTGACTGAAACATGCCTATCCGTTGAATGACGGCAAGGTGAGCTCCGAGGAATGACGGCAAGGCAAGCTCGCAGGAGTCAGCTGAGGAAGACCCGCACCCGCTGCTCTCTGAAGGACAACTACCAGAGGAGGAACGCCTGGACTCTCAACCCCCCCATCGGGACCAACCAGAGTGAGGAGGGAGCGGTGGAGGACTTGGACTGCCTTCCCCAAAGCAGGTAAGGGAATGGTCGGTGTGTGTCGGATCCCTGCAAATGATTGGTTGCAGGTGGGGCCAACGAAGGGCCATTCCGAGAGACTTCTGACGAATCCTCCACACACGGTGCACCGCCGCATTGGCTCCAGGCCGGTGGGTAAGGATGAGCGAAGACTGAGTCCCACACTGGCCAAAACAGATAACCTTCTGTCGACTGTACGAGAGCTGGAGATTGTTCTCCAACCTGTACAGTCTTTATTACAGGTATTCGGTCTGCTGATGCAGGCAGAGGAGAGGCACAGTGCAGTAGTGTGTGAAGAGACTCAGCGCAGGACTCATAGAAACACATAGAACACACGCAGCCCCACAGGGCCGGTTGCCGACATGCAGGGCACTCACCTCACGGGTCCTGTCTGTCCGGGGAAACATCCCCGGCATGGCCTCTCTCGACACCGTGCCATTCCAGGTGCCTTCTGTAACGGCACGCTCCCTGGAGCCCACTGCACCCAGGTAAGGCCCGTTGGTGTTTCGCCGCACCAGGAGAGAACCTCGTGACCGCGGTCCGCTGACGATCCGTGGAGCAAGATTTTTCGGCTCCCGCGGCACATGGGTGGGCTCTCCTGCTGCGCCGGGCCGTCCACAACATTTTTAAATACAGGTCCCCGCCTTGTATCAGGCAGAGCATCCTGCCGACTACGCCAGTGTGGAACTTGGCCCGGACACAGACAGGCAGACATGCTTTAATCACCACCACACGTTTATTTATACTACTAATATTTACAATTATTGTGTCACAAACCCCAATCTGCCTCTTCAGACCGCCTCCTTCTCTCTTTCTTGCACCTTGTCCTGCTTCCACCCGACTCCAGCCTCGAATGAAGGGAGGCGGCCCCTTTTATCCGTACCCGGATGTGTTCCAGGTGTGCACCGGCAATCCCACGGACACGCCCCAGTGTGGCGGAAGTGCCGACTGTCCTCCCCCAAAGCACTCCGGGTGTTCCCTCTCTTCTTCCCCCCAGCACTTCCTGGTGTGGCAGAAGTACTGGGGTCCAGGGTCCTTCAGGCAGGGGGACACCCCCTGGCGGTGACCACGGGCCCCTGCAGGGTTGTGCTTCCAAGCCCTGTACCCGTGGCCCTCAATACAACCAGGGTGGACGCCCCCTCGCGGTCTGGAGAAGGAATGAGCCCTCCTCCTGGCTTCCTGGGCGTCCTGGCCGGGCATGAGCCCCGTCTGGGTGCCACAGTGCCCCATCGCCAGGGAAGACACGTCGGTCTGAGCGACACAACCCGTGAGGGCAGTTCAACCCCGAAGTGGGTCCTACTATTTGTCCAGGGTCCAATCCAGCACCCTGGAACTCTCTTCTTCGGTACCCTCTCCGAGGTCTTCGCTCCCCTCTGTTCTGCGCCGCTCGCGCCTTCGTAGCCTCTGCCGGTTGTGGGGCTGCCCCATCACCAGTGAAGTGTCCTCCTGCCAGACGGTCCGTCTGATGAGGGCCGGCTTCCCACGAAGCAGGTCCTACTGCTCATCCCGGGTCCGGTCCTACAACACACAGAAACAAGGGGGCAGATCCGCTGCCTGGACACCCTTCCCTGGCGTCCCTCTGTGCCCAGCATGGGCAGCGCTCCCGTCTCTAACGGGGACCCCGGAACTTGCCTCTTCGGCACCCCCTCCGCGGGTTCCGTGTCCCTCCTGATGACGATACTGACGGGACCGCCTGCATTCTTTCCTTCTCAGCTGACTTTGGGGATCGGCCCTTCTCTGGACGTGCGCACCCAGCTGCACGTCCCTTCCTATCGGAGGAACCGGCATTCACCCCTCGATTCCTCCTATCACTCTTGGACACCCCGACGGTCTGGGTCTGCACATGGGAAATGCACAGATCCAAGCCTGTCTGCATCCATACAGAATGACGGGAGACTGTCGCAGGCTCGGGGCGTTGGGCGCTGGGACCCAGGGCACTCATCGGCCCCTGTCCTGCCTGCCGTCTCGATGTTGCTCCGCTCACCTCGCGAACAGCCTGCACCGCCACATCCACTGTTGGAGATCCCCCTACTCGATACCGCTCATTTGGATCACGGCCAATTTCGGTGGGCTCTCCTTTATGCTGTACGGGGTCGGCTTTACCTACCTTCCCCGCCGTACGACTCCGGCCAAAGGATCCAGCGACGCATCCTTCCACCGCAGCATGCAGCATCTGTGATGACGCGCCCGCCTTCACCTTCAGCTCCTGTAGGTCTGCATGGAGCGCACCGAGCATCTGTAACAGCGGCGCTGCAGCCTGAAGGGACTCCTCCAAGACACACAGCACTACTGGCAAAGACAGGAAGTCAGTCGGCGCAGAGCCTATCTGTCTGTCAGCCCCTTGCTTCGACTGCTTCCTGTGGACCTCCTCCTCCGGCCCAATTGGGTCTCCCCCCGGCACGAGACTGGCATTCCTTGGTACTGCCTCTATACAGTCATTGGTGGGTACACAAGACACACCGACCAATCCTGTGCCTGTCACGGGGAGGGACATCCGGTCCGCGGCCATTTTGGCTCTTCGCCTCCTAGTGTGGTTACGGGCTGGCTCTTTGGGTTGCAGCGTCTCCCTCTCCGTAGCCTCTGCTGCTGCTGCCGCTTCTTGGAAGCCGTGCAGACCAGCGCGAGTCTGCCACCGACAAGGATCCGGGCAGCCCCTGTCTGCTAAACATAGAACACACGCGGCCGGTTGCCGACAAGGCACTCACCTCACGGGTCCTGTCTGTCTGGGGAAACATCCCCAGCATGGCCTCTCTCGACACCGTGCCGTCCCGGGTGCCTTCTGTAACGGCACACTCCCTGGAGCCCGCTGCACCCAGGTAAGGCCCGTCGGTGTTTCGCCGCACCAGGAGAGAACCTCATGACCACGGTCCACTGACGATCCGTGGAGCAAGATTTTTCCGCGGGGTTGTAGGCACGAAGCTCCCGCGGCACATGGGTGGGCTCCCCTGCTGCGCCGGGCCGTCCATAACATTTTTAAATACAGGTCCCTGCCTTGTATCAGGCAGAGCATCCTGCCGACTACGCCAGTGTGGAACTTGGCCCGTACACTGACAGGCAGACATGTTTTAATCACCACCACACGTTTATTTATACTACTGATATTTACAATTATTGTGCCACAAACCCCAATCTTCCCCAAAGTCCAGACCAACCACTCTGCCTCTTCGGACCGCCTCCTTCTCTCTTTCTTGCACCTTGTCCTGCTTCCACCCGACTCCAGCCTCGAATGAAGGGAGGCGGCCCCTTTTATCCGTACCCGGATGTGTTCCAGGTGTGCACCGGCAATCCCGCGGACACACCCCAGTGTGGCGGAAGTGCCGGCTGTCCTCCCGGAAGCACTCCGGGTGTTCCCTCTCTTCTTCCCCCCAGCACTTCCTGGTGTGGCGGAAGTACTGGGGTCCAGGGTCCTTCAGGCAGGGGGACGCCCCCTGGTGGTGACCACGGGCCCCTACAGGGTTGGGCTTCCAAGCCCTGTACCCGTGGCCCCCAATACAACCAGGGCGGACGCCCCCTCGCGGCCTGGAGGAGGAATGAGCCCTCCTCCTGTCCCGGGTGCCACAATCTCCATCCATATACAGTAGATGTAGCAGTACAAGTGAGTGGTCTCTGTACCGTACATAATACCGGAACTCCGAGTGATTTGTCCCTGGACCTGATGTCGGAAGGGACACAAGTAACTGGAAGTCCAACAGTGGATGTAGCTGTGATGACCGATGGTGGGGTGGTCTGGGAGGATGATTTGGAGCGGCTTACTTGTGCCAGTCTCTGGACTCCCCAGCCCCTCAGTACCTTAGCGCGGTGGTCGCACACAATTGCAGGGGGTGCAGACAGCACAGTGTCCCTCCGTATGTCATAAAGAGACCCAGACTGTCACGGCACCCCAGAGTAAAAGGAAGACCTGGGAAAGAAAGATCAGGTCTCTGAACAGTGCAGCATGTGAGCCCATGTGCTCACGTATGCTGGAGGGTCACTCTCCACAGGGTCGGAGGGATGACCCAACTTCAGTTGAGCATAAGGCAGATCGGGGCTTCCTGCAGTTTTTCCTTGTCCGCAGGGCATGAATGCGAGGAGGGGAGCAGCAGTGCTACGAGTAAGGAGACTGTGGATGATTGTGGGTTCGCTTCCCGGTTCCTCCCTGTGTGGATAGCGCTTTGAGTACTGAGAAAAGCGCTATATAAATGTAATGAACTATGTGGGCCACGGGTGAAGGCGCTGCCCTAGTAGGATGTCAATAGACGCGTGCAGAGGGTGTTGGCGCAGTGCCTCCGCGTTCCCTTGTCTTTCGGTTTCAGGACAGAGCCATGGTCCAGACAAGGTCCAGGACAAGGTTATGTAGCGCTATATGTGGAGTACAAGTCCAAGGAGGTTATGCTCAAGCTTTATAACACACTGGTGAGGCCTAATCTGGAGTACTGTGTGCAGTTTTGGTCTCCAGGCTACAAAACAACATAGCAGCGCTAGAAAAGGTCCAGAGAAGAGCGACTAGGCTGATTCCAGAGCTAAAGGGGATAAATTATGAAGAAACATTAAAATAGCTGAGCCTTTTCAGTTTAAGCAAAAGAAGATCAAGAGGTGACATGATTGAAGTGTTTAAAATTACAAAGGGAATTAGATGAGTGGATTGAGACTGTTATTTTAAAATGAGTTCATCAAGAACACGGGGACACAGTTGGAAACTTGTTAAGGGTAAATTTTGCACAAACAGTTTTTCTTTACACAAAGAACCATAGACACTTGGAATAAGCTACCGAGTAGTATGGTAGACAGTAAAACTTTAGGAACTTTTAAAACTAGACTTAATGTTTTTTTAGAATAATTAACCGGATAGGACTGGCGAGCTTTGTTTGGCTGAATGGCCTGTTCTTGTCTAGATTGTTCTAATGTTCTAATATACAGTAGCTACTTCTTTAACACACAGTATATACAAAGACCACCATGCTTATCTAAACTTATGTCATGTAGTGATGCAATACACAAAATGACAGAAAGATATTATAGCATACATAAGCACTTCTCAAATGCGTTTGTGTCTGTCTCTTCTGCTGCCGCACTCATTACAATGTACAGATTGATCAGTTAGCTTCAGTTATCTTGCGCTACTAAGATTCTCAATGAATACGAGCTATTTAAACTTTTTATATTTTCACAGCATCAAGTCTTTTGCTCAGTTTCTTTTCCTCTCTCCCTGAAACCTTGCTGGTTTAATGTGCAAGAACTGAAGAAATGGTGGTGGGTGTTTTAGGAACATGTACATATGCAAATACTCCAAAATCCGAAAATATTTGAAATCTGAAATTCTTCTGGTCCCAGGCATTTCAGCTTAAGGATGTTCAATCTTTAAGGCTAATGCTATTTTTGTAGCTCAAATTCAAAATTACTATACAGTATGTAAGTGTTTTAGGACTTTTTGGATTTAGTTATAATAACTAATTAATATTTTTCAAGTCATGTTTGCTGTGTTGCCTCATGGGTTCAAATCTCATGCTTGGTGAGTGGGTGTAGATGGCACACTATCTTTGTGTCTGTGTGGATTTTCCTCTAAATACCCTACAGATTTCCAAACTTTGCAGTTAATTTGTGCAGGTAAGGTTTATTGGTGAGTCTTAATTGTCTCTGTGTGTCCTGTGAATAACTGTTGCTATTTTCAAGGTTGACTGTTCCATGTGTTGCACCTAGTGCTACCAGTATAGGCTCTGGACATCATTGATATTAACATCAAATCTCATTACTAAAAAAGGAATTCAGCCTTGTTACCATTTTATGATGTCACAAGTTTTCACCTTATTCTCATCAGGTGTACTTTTGGTTGGAGTATTTGGAGAAATATATGGTCACTCTTGATTTGCTACTTCATTCATAAGAAACTTAAAGATTTGCTCAAAATTTTAATGTAAATATCAGTGATAAAGGACTTTACATTAAGGAAGTATTTCACTGCTAAAAATATAATGTGTCCACAAAATGACATTATTATTTTCTTTTTTTAATTTGTATGATGTGGTGAGGTGAGAACGCCAAATCTCCTATTAATAACCACCATTTGGAAGAATGTTCATGTGAAATTTCCTCTTGGGATGTTCGTTTACTTCCAAGACGGACAAAAACTGCAGAAACTCTCCAGCACTATTCAGCTTGCCAAAAAATTGAACATAAAACTGCTGCTATCTGCAGGAGCAGAATCCACCATTTTCTCACTATTTAACAAGTAAATCATTTTAGCCACAACCCAGCTCAGCTCATAAGAATAGTTACATTTGGGTGGTACATTGAACTGGCAGTAAACACACAGGGCAAAGAAGTAGAAGGCTTTTGGTGTGAGAAGGTCGATCAATGTTTAATTTATGCAGTGACCTTCACTGAGCACACCATCACAAGACGCTTTGCAGTGCAAGGATTGTGTCAGACTTTTAAATCTTTTGTATTTAAGTAAACTGGTATCCGAAGTGTTTTTTATGCAATAGCCAGAAGGAGTTCACACTGTTGGGTTGGTCTGTGGATGTCTGGAGTCAATTCTGACCCAGGCACAGTGACCAGAAGGATAAAGTATAAATGGCTGCTTCCTTCCAGAGGCAGCAGACAACAAGCTTATGAGGCAAATAACAATGTCAATGAAAGAAGGAGGTTGTAGACAAGAGAAAGAAAGAGAGGTAGCTGAAAAAAGCTGTCCTTATGATAGCTGGGTAATCCTGCATGTATTCCTGTCAGCCTTGTAAGCACTGACCAGTATTTTATTGGATAAGATGTGTTACTCCTGCTGTCTCACCTTTTGTCCTATGGTAGACAAAATAGTTCTAATTTTTTTTAAATGCATGTTGGGTTTTGGAGTGCATTCATCATATTTTAGGATTTATGATAAGTACTTGGAAATAATTTTCCACCACAAAAGGTACTGCATATTATACATATTGGTCACCTCAGTTTTTTTTTAAATTTTAAACCTTAATTTATTTTATTTTTGACACTTTCATTGTATTAGAACCAGAATTTTCCATGATCAAGGTACATACATTAAAAGGCCAACAGCAGATGGCAGTCTTACTCAAGTAAATATTTTCTCTCCTAAGATGTTGAACCATAAGGTAACATTGGCCAGTGTATTTGCTTATTCATTTTGCCTTATAGCAGTGTTTCCCAAACTCGGTCCTGGTGAACCCCTGTGGCTGCAAGTTTTTGTTCCAGCCGAATTCCTAATCGGTGACAACACCTGACAGCACTGATCTCATTTCATTAGCTGGTTTTTTTTTTTCTTTTATTCGACATTCAGAAAAGCACAGCAGCATGGTTTTTACATTTATAAGACATTTAGAAATATTTCTGCTTTTGCTATAGATTTAAATGCTTAACTCTCTTTTGTTGATTTCATTATACTTTGCCCTTTCTCTGTGCAGTTTTTCCCCCTCTTCATTGTATCTTAATAATGACAATTTAAAACGAGCAGATCAGACACCCAGGCAAACAACACTGAATAATCAAAGGCTGCAACTACTTTAGAGTCAGACCCACTAATTAGTAAATAATGGATTAATTAAATGATTAGAACACCTAGTAGAATGAAAATCAAGATGAAAATACTGTTAAAAAGAAAAAAAAAATACATTATTCCTATATAACTGCTTGGTACATTTTAATATTTTTTTTTTTAGCAAACTTAGTTTTCTAATTTCTATATTGTTCCCTAAACACAGAACTTGGGAAATATCAGTTCACTTAATTAGCCCAGGAGTTCAATTAAAAACAGAAGCTGGTTGGAACAAAAACCTGCAGCCACAGGGGTTCACCAGGACCGAGTTTGGGAAACACTGCCTTATAGGAAGTGCGAAATCCTAAGGAGCAAAGTCTAACAAGCAAACAAATGCATTTCTCAGCATGCACGTCCGACTTGTTAATTTTCCACCTGTTTGCATTGTGATTGTAGGTGCATGATAAATTGTGAGCATTTGTTGATTTTGAAAATGGTTTGAAAATGTTCAGCTTTGAATTATTTATTCATTATAAGCAAAATAGATCCCCTTTAGCCAATATCCTGCAATACAGATGCAAATGTGCACACCATTGATTGAGCTAACAAACAAGCAAACCAAAAGACAAGCCAAGACAAGCCAACAGAGTATAGTAATTTAAAAAAAAAAAGAATAAACAATATGAAAAGGTACAAGAAGGAAAAGATACATACCATATCTATATATATATAATTCACTAAGCAGCTGACCATGGCACGCAAGACGCATGCAAGAGAGAGACCATGGGATACGCACGACAGAGCCACGCCCACCAACTCACAGAGCCCTGCCCACCAACTCTAAGACCATGGGATACGCACAACAGAGCCACGCTCGCCAACTCACAGAGCCCCGCCCACCAACTCTAAGACCATGGGATACGCACGACAGAGCCACGCCCGCCAACTCTAACCCTCCTCCCGCATCATGGGATACGCACGACCGCGTCCACCCTTGCAAACTGTTTTACACGCTGCATACAGCGATTCCCATCCGCAACAAACATGCTTCTTCTTAGATGGTTCTGCTGGAACAGGGAAAACCTTTTTCTACAAAAACCTGATTCATAACCATACTAAGAGCATAGTGTTTTTGTTGGCTTGCCCGCCTGCCTGACTGTTACCAGCATTCACCGCAATGTACTGGAGTGTAAAACTATCGCAGCTGCTACCTCACAAACTGTCCATATTCCCTGGATTTCCCTGACCCCATCAGATTCAAATTTGCCTTTTACTTTTACATGCAGACAATTTCCTGTTAGATTCGCCTTTGCAATGACAATTAATAAGGCACAGGGACAAACTTTCAAAAAGATATGCCTGTATCTGACAAAACCAGTTTTCAGTCACAGACAATTGTATGTTGCTCCTCCCGAGTTCCATCTTTTCATTCACTCACAGTCGTATCCTCAAACCCAACCCATTTGGACAACTGTGTCTTTCAGGAAGTGTTCACCCATCAATAAATAATTATGCGGCGTATGCTATGCCGCGGGTTGGCTAGTATATAATAAAATACTATTGTCTGTGTATGAGTGTGTGTGTATGTGTATGCAATCCCTCTGAGCAATCTGATTGGTTAGTTTGGCTTTGGTCTGATTGGTCAGTTTTGCTTTGGTGGCTTAGTGGTAGGGATGCTGATACAATACGCTAGGAGTGTGAAATTCACTTCCTGATTGTGATTTTTTTTATTTTTACAAAAAATAACTTAAAATGAAGCAGTTCAATGATAGCAAAGTGAATAATATACCGAGCAACTTTAGGTCACTAAATACTAAGGAGGCACAATCTGAGTAACTTTCAAGATGGGAAGTATTTGCAAGAATATGCATGATGTTTTCACAGTAGGACCCCATCTACCATTAAATGTAATCAAAACGTGGACAGGAACTAAGCAAGGTGCCTTGAAATAACAGTCTGAGAGGCATATTATAAAATAATGGGATCAAGAGAGGAAGCGCCGGTTTAAACAGGTTGAGACGCACAAGGATACCGAGGAATGGCATAGGATGAATGCTGATGGTACATGTATTATTCTGTTACTTACCTTCAACAGATAATGTAGCTACTAAATACTGTACATATTTGCACATAACATAAACATAATAGAACAACAACTGCATATAGGTACATAAGAAATAACTTCAAGCAAGTACGGATAATATTACGAATTTAGAGAACAGAGAGTGAGTGAGAGAAGGTTGCGAGAATGCACTGAACCAGTACATAAGAGAGAGTAGAATAAAAATTAAAATAGTTAAAAATAAATACAAAGAAGGAAAAGAGAAAAGATTGTACAGCTCACAATATTTAGAGAAGGGATATGGTGATAATTGATGAGTGTTTACAATCTCTTTCATTGATAGTTACAAAAAAATTAATAAGTGGATTCCAATTTTTTTGAATTGTGTAGTTTGGGTTCAGTATAAATTAGAACAACATTTATCAATTGTCTGATATTAATCCTATTTTTGGATTTTCAGTTTAAAAATATAACCTTCTTGGTGACAGTTCAGGTGATAACTGTTTGGGTATTTTGAATTTGTGGATTAAATTCTGAAATATTCCCTAGTAAACGAACAGAGATAAAGGAGTGCTATGACTAATAACGAGAGACAATCTGTGAATGACTGTCTGCCAAACTATACTGTTACTATACAGCTGTACTTACCATGCATATGGACAGATATATGAGGTTGTTCTGCTAATTTATACTGAATGATCTGGATGCTTACATGTTGAGTTATTGAGAATGTTTTTTAATTTCCAGAATTCAAGGCTATGGCTAATTGATAAATCCTTTTCCCATTTTCTCACTGAATCCATAGTGGAACACATTATAGTATACACACTTTTCAGAGAGTTTTCTTTGTTTTTATTACTTTATTTACTTGATCATTTAATAAGAGAGTTTTCTGATTATTTTGTTTGATTACTAATTTTAATTGAAGATATTCTAAGTAGTGTCCTTTAACAAAGTCATACTTCTTGGCCAGATCTTCCAAGAATTATCACCTTGTTGTTCTGAATGACTGCGGTGGGTTGGCACCCTGCCCGGGATTGGTTCCTGCCTTGCACCCTGTGTTGGCTGGGATTGGCTCCAGCAGACCCCCGCGATCCTGTGTTCGGATTCAGCGGGTTGGAAAATGGATGGATGTTCTGAACGATTTGATCAAGATGTGTAATTCCCTGTGGTGGGCTGGCGCCCTGCCCGGGGTTTGTTTCCTGCCTTGCGCCCTGTGTTGGCTGGGATTGGCTCCAGCAGACCCTCATGACCCTGTAGTTAGGATATAGTGGGTTGGATAATGGATGGATGGATGTGTAATTCCTTTCTGTTTTCAAGTTCTAACAATAAATGCTTTTTTGTTAACCTGGGAACGAATTATTTCAAATTTAGGTGTGTCAGTGATTTTGTAATTTTTCCTCCAACCTCTCAATGTTTCTGCAATAGTAACAGTATTCTTAAAACAACTATGTTGTTTAATAATAGTAATAAGGAAAGGCAGGTCTAAAAGCGTTATTTCATTGTTCTGTTTCCATCCAATGTTATTTTCTTGTTTAGAATAAAGCCGTTGAGTCACATCTAATAGTTGATTTCCCTGGTGATAATTGCAAACATTAGGTGCCCACAATCCTTCCTTTATTACTATAACATGGTTAACTTGATTCTGATTTTTTTCAAGTAAAAATTATTTATTGTTGAATTAAATTATACCTGCTAGTAAAAGTATGTGTAGGAGTCATCCTGAAAAGCTTGTAAATTTGAGGTAGAATGATCATTGTAACACTCACTAATCTACGAGTCAGGAAAAGGTGTAGGTTAATCCAACAATATGAAACGTCTTTTATTGTTTGGAGCAATAGATGAAAATTTAATTGATAGAAAGTCAGACTGCTTGGAAGAAACATTAATACCAAATATTTGATGAAATTGTGGTGTTTTTAATTTCTAATCTTCAAATTTTACTAAATTTGATTCTTGAAGTAAATATATATTCGCCTTCGGTTTAGTAAAATGATTTAGGATTTTAATACTTTAACAGTATCTTTGAAGCAGCACCATAAATATTCCACATTATAAACATTAGGGATGTCATTGTTGTAGATTCACTTGTTTATCTGAGAACACCATACAAGGAAGAGAGTTCTGCTACTAGAAATAAGAGTGCCTTTGTGGGGTTTGGAGCTTCTCTCTAAGTCAGTTTGGAATATTCTTTCAATGCTCTGCTTTTTCTTCATTTGGATTAAGTCGGTTTGATGATGGATGGGTCACAAAACATGTGAGCTCTATTTGGTGAATTTGTACACTAAGAAAATCCTGTAAACTGAGCGAGTGATTAACACTTGACAATTTTAATACCTCAATCAAACAATAGAAGAAGCTTAAGCTCTAGTGCCTTACAGTCATTAAACTTCATTTGGCAGACACCTAAAGAAGTAAACAGATACAGAAAAGAATAGTGTTTTAACAAATGAGACATTACTTCATTAAAAATAAAAGATGAAAGTATGCACAAAGAAAACAATGTAATATTCTATTCATTAAAAAGTACTTGTTTCCAAAACTTTTTGGAGGCCCATACACCATGTTTATCTCTCAGACATACCTTGCCATGTCTTGATTCATATAAACATGAGCTGTAATGAATGGGGAAACAGATGCATATCCTGAGATTGTGAAATTCAACAAGAAGTAAACAAGTCCATTGGTGTTACAAGAGCTTTACTGGAAGTGTGTGGGTATCCAAGCTACTGGCAAAAATATTGCATCCATAATCTGATTGTGTCAGTTACTTGTACATATCATGAATATTTGAATTTTGATTTATTATGAAACACATAAAAATATTTTTTCAGTTAATCGTAAAGATTCTAAAAATTTGTGTATTTTCTTAATTTTGTCTAACTTCACTGTTATCAATACACACTTTTGAAGGGTCCTAGTGGGTACAAGTTCTCAATGAAATGTATTTTCCTATGTTAGCAAATTCATTCATGTTTAACTTGCCATTTATGTTTACCTTAGAATTGTAGTAAGAAACCTTTTATTTTTTGCTATTATTACTACTTAATAGTGGATGGCATGGTACTATAATCACCCAGTGGAGGGTGTGTCTACATTATTTTTGATTTGGGCAATCTAGTTTTTTTTCTATATATCAAAAGTGTTGACTCTTCATTAGTGCCACTTCATGGTGCCCTACACTAGACTTCTGCCCTGTTGTGCCAGAATTGGTGCTGTCCTCCACAATCCTAAATTGAAATCAGTAGGTTTTGATAATGGATGGATGAATGGACAAACTCATGGCCTCTCACATGACTGGGATCAAAATTAGAGAAGGAAAAAGAGTTGATACATTGTATATATTTATTCACAATATTAAGGATAAAAGAAAACCAGTACAGTGGTAAATAAAGGAGTAAAAGACAATGCATAAAGTCAGAATTAGCTTGAACCTGCGATAATGCCATTGAATAGTGACATATATATATATATATATATATATATATACAGTATATATATTATATATATATTATATATAGTATATACACCGTACATATATATATATATATATATATATATATATATTATATATAGTATATACACCGTACATATATATATATATATATATATATATATATATTACAGTACCTGCCAAATAGTGCAAAAAGTACACAACACGTGTTTCAGGTATACTCACACACCTTTGCTTCTTCCCCTTCAGGCAGGGGTGCCCAACTCCAGTCCTGGAGGGCTGCAGTGGCTGCAGGTTTTCATTCTAACCCTTTTCTTAATTCGTGATCTGTTTTTGCTGCTAATTAACTTCTTTTGAATTAATTTTAATTGACTTGGTTTTTAAGAAATGTTTCCCTGAATTTCTTAATCGTTCCTCTGAATTGCTTCATTTCTTTCCTTGAACGGCACCCAAACAGAAGTAAAATGTGAAGTGAGTGAGCCAACAGAAGACGAACTAAGTCAGGGTCTCAACCTCCAACCAATTTCACTCCAATCAGTTGCTTAATTAGGTGCAGTTGCTTATCGTTAATTAAACCCGTTCTTTAATTTCATTGCTTATTGCTGCTGTGATTGTGCAATGGCAGACATTTCCAAAATTGTGGATTTTCTCTTTTCTAAGAGCAGATCAGCATTCCTGAGACCTTCACCTTTCTTTATTTTCAGATATTGTATGATGGTCACAGTTTGCTGGTCGTGTTTTAGCTCATTTTGTATCTCATTTTTGTTTGGCTGCTAATTAAGGAAAAAGAAACAGGGGGGCTGAGTCTTCAAGAGAAAGTCAAATAAAATGAATTCAAAAGAAGTTCATTAGCAGCAAAAACAGGTCACTAATTAAGAAAAGGGTTAGAATGAAAACCTGCAGCCACTGCAGCCCTCCAGAACTGGAGTTGGGCACCCCTGCCTTGCGGGGTTTGAACCTCAGACATCAGCACATGAAGCAAAGCTTCTGACATTGCACCACTTTAGCTAGTTGCTTATGTGACAGGTAGAAGATATATATATATATATATATATATATATATATATATATATATATATATATATATATATATATATATATAATTTTGTGTTTTTGATTGCTGGTATTAATACATAATATTAATTCCTCCAGAAATTGACTGTGGAATTGCACCCTCCCTGGCTAATGCAGCTATGACAGCATCCAATGGCACAGTGTTGGGAAGTGTGGCCCACTACCAATGCAATGAAGGCTTTATAAATATGGGAGGAACCAATGTTTCCATTTGCACAGGCCAAGGAAAATGGCTATTGGCGACATTAATTTGTGATGGTGAGTTGTACTTCTGTCTTTTCAGATGCTTCTGGATCTGTAGCCAGTCCCACATTTCAGTGAAGCAACCTTGATAATCCAAAGGTTTACCAGTGTATCTTCTTTGGGATTTCTCTACTCTTTCCCTCATTATCATCTCATAGAGATTGTTCTATTTGTGCACAATAGCCATAGAAATTATATTGTCATCACTCAGAAATCTGATTTTCTCTTTTACTTTCTGGCAAATTTTCTTTACTTGAATGTTCAGAGTTGAGGATCAATGAATCATTGGGTGCTAACACTGAGAAATGGTACCTCATAGTACAGATGGTCTAGAGCCATCATTTTGATTCTTAAGGTCCATTTTTTTCTTTTGCTTCCCCACTGATTTCCAGTTCTCCTCTAGCATGGCCTGCCGTGTGTCTGCATGTGTCCTTGTGGGAATGTCAACAGTATACTCACAATGTCAGCTTCTACAGGACTGGGTTTGGTTTTGGCAGAATGGGTCAGGCATGTCAATGGTGTTTTGTTGTTTTTCTTATTATTTTGTTATACAGTTGTTTATGTTTATTTCTACTTATTGTTACTGATTGATTTTAATAAAAAATGTATCACAAAACGAAGTTGAGATGTTTATTTGCACCTCTCGTAAAGCAATACCTGGAATCATCTTTTCTGAGTATCCGTTCTGACACTAGTTTACAGTGCTACAGCTTGAGTCCATGGACCTGCTCCACTTATCTGACTGCCTGTCCACCTCACAACCCTTTTCTACCTAAAATAGATTAATATACCTCATAAATAAACTAAAATCTGAATTCTTTCTGTTACACTTCTCTTATTTAGCTCAGCTGTACCCTCATCTTATTTGATACTAGCATTATTTCCACATTGTCACTACAGAGTCTAATCTCCTCTGTCATTGCCACTTTAGAATGATCCTGCCATCTTCACAGCCACCGTTCACTAACTAACTTTTTTATGATTAACACTGGAGCTACAATTTATCCCCATGGATCTCCTGGTATTCTTTAGGCAGGCAGCATAATGTGCAAGACTCGCTGTTGCTAGTGAGAAAATGTTTGCCTTAAAAAGTGAATCTCCCATGAGAACCATTTGCCTCTTTTTAGGAATGAGTACAAAGAAATCATATAAGGCCCTTGCTGACTTTTTTTTACCTTATGGTAGTTATCCTTGTTACCACCCTGCTACACAAATAGCTTTCAGTGGTTTGGCACCCCTGTCTATGGATTTGTGCACCTTTTGCCTTTTGATTGCTCAGTGTTTACTCAGTTGTCCATTTCTGTCTGGGCTAGAGACTTCTGTTATTTTACTCTTATGACACAGTACTTTTAGTAAATTTAGATCCAGCAAATTTCTTGAAGTTCAGCAACTTTGATCGTCTGCTGGAGATGTTGGCACCACCTTCAGTTTGTATTTCCTTAGATGTCATTTTCCATTAATCTAGTTTTCAGGCAAGCCTTATCGTGATTAGATCACTAAAAGTTTACTTGAAGGATTTATTAAAAAACGTGTTTACTTTATCCGTCATTATACCCTCACTTACCCTTGAGCACTGTAAATCATATGACTGGCTGACACAGAGCACTACTCTTGTCTTAAAAGGTCCTAATGACTCCCTACTGCTCGCCACCTAATGCTGCCATCAGCTTCTGCTAATTGTGCCTTTTTTTAAATAAATGCCAGGGTACCTCAAATAGTTGCATATGTGACAGAGTTATGGTTTACTTCTGATGTTTTCATAACTGCTGAAAAAATGAATCAGGTTTCTGGCTGTCCACTGTGATGCTTGTTATTTTTTTCACTTGTTAATAATTTTTTAATCAATTTTATACATTCATGTTTTATATTTGTATTTGTTTCTGTTTTATTGTTATTTTGGCAATGACATATTGTGATGCTTCTGCATGGGTGCAGACATATCATTTACATTTG
This sequence comes from Erpetoichthys calabaricus, assembly GCF_900747795.2. NCBI lineage: Eukaryota > Metazoa > Chordata > Cladistia > Polypteriformes > Polypteridae > Erpetoichthys > Erpetoichthys calabaricus. The sequence continues at coordinate 27,036,612 of NC_041400.2, read as the reverse complement.
CAGTGCTGGTCACATGACATGAGATCATATGACGAAATGTATCATCACTCCTTGCCTATATAAAATGGCAGTGTACTGAGCTCTATATCCAAATCTTAGAATATTCTAAGATCTTCAGAAAATGTTTGGGTTAGGGATTTTCCTTTGTTAGTTATGGCTTTTTGAATTTTGCTCCCACAGTTCGACTTAAGATTTTTGTCATTTGTTTTGGTTTTGATGTTAAATGTTTGTTTGATTTCCCCATTAATAACTATGCCTTTTGTAGACCACAATTTCATCTGCTGCAGTCTTTTTTTCTTTGTTAATAAAATGTATACATGCTTTAAATATATCCAGGATGTGAATTACTTTCATCAGATTGAGCAGCTCCAGATTAGCTAAGCAAACATTCAGAAACAGGTAAATGTGCAGTCAACTTTTATCCAGCAATCTTTTGGACAAATCAGTCAGTCAGTCATTTTCCAACCCACTATATCCTAACACAGGGTCACAGGGGTCTGCTAGAGAGAAATCACTTGACTAAATTAGTTCAAGATAGGAAATAGGATATTGTCTCTATGGAAGAGAACAAAGATCAGGTCGGGAATTTAGCAAAGGAGCAGGGTAAGTCATAGCCTACAACAGGCATAATTTGTAATTGAGGAAATCAAACTAACTACTAACATCTAACCCAAAACAACTGACAAAAATCTTAAGTTGAAAGCCACAAGCAGAAGCCAAAACCAAAACTAACAAAACAAAATCCTTGACCTCAACGTCTTCTGTTTTCTTAGAATATCTAAAGACTTTGATACAAAGCATCAAAGTGGACCACCAGCTTATATAGGCAGGCAACAGTAACATAATTGCCACATGCAATAACCATAACAACTGTAAATGATATGGTTGTTACTGTGCAAAAATAACACAAAATGGTAGCGATGAATAAAACATAAAAATGACTGTCGCCAAACCAAGGATATAAAATAAAATAAATAGCAAAAAAATAAAATATCAATACACCAAATAGATGCACAAAACAAATGGAAAAAATAAATAAGGATCAGAACAGAGCATCACTAAGTTTTTCTTGTGTACATGCTGTAAAATCTGACTGCCACATTACTGGAATTTGTGACTGCCTTTTTTGTTTTTTCATTGTCAGGAATCAAAGAAGCTTCCCCTGTCATCAGTGACCTTGTTATTTTTGATGAAAAATGCATAAAATGGAATGCACAGCGAGACAGAAGAGCAAATGAGACATACAAAGTATGAGAAGTCTGCCTTTTACCTTCGGCCCACAAACAAAGAGAGGGGCCTATTCTGGTTACTGTCAAGCCAGTCTCTCCTCCTGCCCACAACCCAACCATTTGCTCATCTGGCATCCTGCCCAAATGACAGCCTTGGTTTAAATAGACTTTTTTATCTTTGCTTATTTTCTTTTTTCCCAGCTTGAATGTCCCTTTCAATTTGTTATATAGGAATTAAATTTGTTATATCGGGATGTTACAGTGGTTTGAGCTTTTGCCTAAGTGGTTAGAACACTTGCCTCATATTGCTTCTCCAACACCCTGTGAATTCCAGCCTAGTCGCTCTGTGAATTATGCATGCTCTCCCCATTTTCTTTACCTGCTTAGGTTTAATCCCACTCTTTAAAGCTATGTGTTTATTTCACATGACAAACTGCACTTGCTCTGGTTTGGGTGCACGTGTGTATGAGTGTGGGCTGGAATGCTATACAGGCCTATTTCCTGACTTGCATCCACTGTTTGTTAGGAAAGACTCCAGCCTCTGTGACTCTGTATTAAAATAATTGGAATAGCCACATAACCTCTGACCCAGACCAAAAGTTGCTTGAGTGTAACACTCATGTGTAGGAGGTTGGGTAACCTGATGGGCTGTACCCTATGCTACCAGGCTGCCAAATCTTGCTGCCCATATCTTGGCATACATTTAGTATATCGTACCCTGAGCATCTGCAGGGCACTTTTTCCTTTAGCGTAGCGACAAGGAGGGTAAAGTTTTAAGTTCATTTCCTGGCCACCTTTTGGCTCTTTTAATACTGTACTGAGCTGAAAGCAGAAAAGACTGTCTCCAGGTGGTTTTTGCTTTCCTTTTGATATGTTCTGATACCACAGATGCTTCTAGCTAAGAGTGAGATACAATCAGGCCTGGATGGCATCTGTTGCAATAGGAAATAAAGAAACAGGAAAGCTTTCTTTTGTGATATGTGATTCTATAATTATTTAATAGCAATAAAAATTGCACTAGATTAAGGTTTCCCAGAAAAAAGGAATGATGTGCCACTGCCAGTTATTGTGTATTTCAGAAAAGAGACACTGTGGTCATATTCAGGAAAGACTGGAATGTATGAGTGAGCTGAAACTGAACTTCTAATACATAAAGTAACATTTCGTTTAAATTATTTTTTTATTATCAACTGTTTAATAAAATAAAAAACACATGAATACCTCAGGCTTAATAAAACTTTCATGTGACTTTCCGTGACTCTGGAGATTCTGAAAGGTTTGGGGAAGGATACTGAATATCAGTAAATGTTTGCTTAAAAACAGGCAAGAGGACTCCAACCAGCAGCCCTCCTCTCTAACTACTGTGCCACCATAAGTACAAAATATAATATTGTAGAGCTATTATAAAATAATGAGAAAGAAGGAAGGAGGCAAGTAAGATCCAGTTTAGGACTCCACAAATCCCTCGTCACAGCATTGAAAAATATTCAGGGATCATTAAAGGCAGTGGCAACAAAAAAGTATGGAAGTACTTATGATTGTGTAGCTCAGCAGCGTGGGCATGGTCATGAGTTGATTTGACTTCCATTTAGACATCCATTTTCCAAATGCAATATATTGTGCTTTTTTGCATACTGATTATGGACAAAGGCACTATATCAAATAAAGAGATTTCTTTAATTTTCTTGAATGAAATTTGTAAATGATGGTATACAGTGTAATTGGAGTACTTAAAAAATAGTGACAAACCAAATATAATTTTTACATATAAAGGTAGAAAAGGAGGTTGCCCATGGCTTTTCATTGCTAATATTTTGTTTGAAATTTTTCCTTGTTTCTCTGTGTTTCTTCTTGTGTGCTTTGTGACAGTGCTTAATGTAAAAAGTGCTGTGTGATTAATTAAACAGTCGGTTAATTAAATGAATAAGAAAATTTGTTAGTTGTTTGATTATATTATTAAAACAATCAAGAAAGTCATAAAATGCAAACATGACTTACATAGCACTTTCTAACTAAATGTAAGGCCCAAGGCAAAAATGTCAGAAAGGAGTAGAAAATTAATAGTTTTCCAGTTTAGTAAATATATTAAACCTAGCTAGTATATGAAGTAGTCAGGTGCTTTTTATATAGTGACTCTCTTTTACAAATAGCCATCCAAAGCAATCACATGCATCACTGTGTAACAAAGGGATAAAGCAGTGCAGTAAAAACAAGGCAGAGGTTGCTAAATTGGATAAAAGAAGTTGTAGTTACAAGTAGAGACCACGTTGCAGATTAATAATAAGGAACCAGGTTCATGAATGGTAGGTCAAAGTGATGGACATTAAAGTTCCAAGTTTGTCTCTTAAAGGATTTTCTCCAAGGGCTACTTCTGTGTAAGTTGTCACAGAATGGCCTTCTCACAGCAGTTCAAAAATATGTGCACATTTAGTTTGCCACTGCCTTAAATGATTATTTACACACTTGCACATTTGGAGCACTTTATTCACACATTTGAAGAACTTAAATTGATTTGCTCAGGGTCATCTTGTCAGTATTTAACTATACAGGAAAGCTTAATCTAATTCTCGAATCTGCTTAATCCAGGTTAGAGGACTGGAACCTATACCAAGAACACTGGGTGCCAAGCTGGAAACAGCCCTGGGCAGGGTGACATTTTATTGCAGGGCCCACTACCACACATTCTTGCACAGGACCAATTTGGAATCACCTATTACCCTAATCTGTATGTATATAAGGATGTGAAAAGAAAACCAATTACCTGGGGTAAAACCCACACAGACATGGAGAGAGCATACAGACTCCACTCAGAAAATGTCTAGGCACAAGATTCAAACTGAGGGCACTGGATTGGTGAAGTGGAAGCACTACATAGTGTACCACCATGTTGTCCAAACAGAAAAACCCTTTAATTTGTAATTTCGTACTTTAAGCAGTAGGGGGTTGAATGGTTTTCTTACTTCATGAATTTAGAGGCATTGCAGGATGCAGTGGTGAAAATCTAATCAGGTTAAATTAAGTGCAAAAAAAATATGGATATAAATGCTGCTTGTGTGTTGGAGTAAGTTAATTCTGAAAATGTATTCATTAATTAATTTATTTTCTAAACTTATTGTCTGGGAGCATCAGCCTGGTCATTTGTCTGTTGCAGAAGACTCCAATATACCTACCTTTGCTTACACAGAACTCATTTGGAGTCACCAATCAATCTAATATTGTGTGCTCGTGGGGACACAGGATGTGGGAGAAAGCCCATGGGGATAAAGAAGGAACATGCAAACTGCTCTGCCACCATGTCTCCCTCAATTTTCATTCATATAATATTTCTTAGAAGAAAAAAATGTTTACAGTAAAAAATTCTGTTCTGATGTCTTAGTTTAAATGTGTTTTTCTAGGTGTGAAGTTGATTAAACTGCAAATCTTAACTTCCACTTGAAATTCTAATTCATATGTTTTGTTTCAGCTCCATTTGAAAGGACTCCGTGTTTACCAAGAGGGATTCTTGGAAGAAATAGTGACTAATTTCACTTCATCTGAAGACTCACCAGAGCTCTGCTTGAACCTTCATCCAGGAACTAACTATTCCCTTCACATCACTGCCTTGTCCACAGGGATTTCCACACAGGCATTCCTAAGTACAGAGATAGGAGGTACTTTGCTGCTTATTATTAGGATTCCCCTCTTTTATTTAACTGTTGTCCAGCTCTTAGATGCTTGGAGTTGTTGTGAGGACCCAGAAAATAAATAGTGTTCCAGGTGAATTTTTAAGAGTGCAAGCAGGCCTGGTAGATGGAAGACACAAAGGACTAGCAAAATCATAGTCAAATACAGGCCCAAGAGCCAAAAAGGCTAACCAAACTGATTGTCAAAGGCAAAAAATTAAACAAAAATCAAAGTAAATAATAACCTATCATAAAAGTGCTAACACTAGCTTGTTTTCTTTGCCCCAAACTAGTCTAACTCTTCAATGAGTTTCTTTTTTCTTTTTCAGAATTTGATCTGACATTAGGATAACAAGTTTCTCTGTGCCTCCATCTTATATAGGCAGTGTGGCGACAAGGTGTGTCATTTGGCTTCTGTGGCATGTAACTGGCAACAGGCATAGCAACTATAAGCAAGATAGGTGCAGTTATCAAATACTCCACAAAATGATGGTGTCATGGAAAACCAATCATTCTAAAAATGGCTTTGAGGTGACGTCATTGTCAGAAATAAAAATATTAAAAAAAGATCAAACAATGAGATGTACTCTTCTGAGATGTCATAATCAGGTTTTATCACATGAACAATGTAGAAGATTGCCAGCTTAGCTTGAGAAGCTGACAATTAGATTTTATTTATTTGTAATAACTGTTCTGTATTTGTTGTTTTTCAAGTTCTTTGATGTAATTGGTCATTGAAGAGCTCTATGACAATGCCCACCATTCAGAAAAATTAATTCCATCAAGACAGTTTGAGTCATTGTCTGCTAACTGTTCAATTAATTTTAATCAGTGGCTAGCTAAAAAAAGTAGCAAAATCTCCAGTCTCCCATTTACTTCCTGTACCCTTTGGAGATTTCTTAGTACATGTGCTGTACAAGTAGTTGGCCCGAATTTCAGTGTCACTCCAGTAGAAAGGGCTGCATACATCTGTTGAATGCTTGTAATAGGTTTTTGTAAAACAACATGTAAAAATTCTAGATCCATGAGAAAGAATTCTAGCTGTCCCTGGATGTTGAAGAATGGCTACTGGTCTGAAAAACAAAATTGAAAATAGCACCAGGAAATAAAAGGGACGAGTAAAAAGGATACTGAAATGGCAGACAGAAGATTGTAAAGGTAGTACCAAAACTGAAATGCAAAACAAACTTCAGAGTCTGTAGGGCATTGGCAAAAGCCCAAAACCAATAAAAGTGACATGGAATAAAGAGCCAACTAGTAAGAAGTCCTTTTGAAATTTTAAAAACTGTTAGTGGGGTGCAGCCATTTTAAATCAGACAACTGTTAACAATGTGGCCGGACTCATTAACATTAAAATAACATTGTGGTAAATAACATATAATATTTCAAAATAATAAAAATGGCCCAGAGTATCACAACACCAATATTTTTTATACGTATTGTTTTCATGTAGCTTAATTCATGACACTTTTTTATACAATAATAATCCTTGTTATCTACACAGCGCATGGGTTATCTTTTGGCTGTAAGTACTGACAGAGTAAGAAATATTTTACTGAATTTCTAATTTCCTGTACATACAATAAAATTGTGGAGATGATATAAATCATTAGTTACTCTGGCATTTTAATATGTTTTTAAGATTCACTTTTTTTTTGGTAGAGTCAAACTTCTGTGGATGAAACATCATAATGAGCCCTTCTAATTTAATCTAGTAGGCCTGTTTATAGCTTCATCATCTTACTGAAAGTACTTGGTTGCCATTTCTGCCTTGAAATGGCTGCTTAGGGACCCCTCATTGGCATAATTGCCTGCCCTATCCAGGAGTTGTGCTCAGCACAGTAATTTTCCGATAATCCCAAGTTTGTAATAACGTTAGATGATTACACGTTTTGTTTAAAAGCCTTGCATGAGCCAGCCTGCCAGGTTTCAATTCCCAAATATCCACAAACATGTTGTTTTTTTTTCCTATTTTGCAAGCCAGCATCTCTTTTGCTTTGTGTATTGTCAGGGTGGAGCATTTACAGTGAGCTGGAATTTAAAGTTGCAAAAGAGATCAGTTTCCAGGTCCACTGGTGCTTTCTATTATTTATTAATTTTATTGAGGTCCAGACTACATATTAAATTCATTGTCATACAGTTAGGAAATGATAAAGGTATAGTGGTCCAGTGGGTAGCACTGCTGTCTCACTGCTTCAGGGCCCTGTATTTAAATTACATTAAATTTCACCTCCAAGCTGGTGTGGTGTGAGTGATTATAGTTTTGTATATATGAAATTGCCCAGCAGTAGACTGGCACCCTGTTCTAGGTTTTTCCTGCACTTTGCCCAATGCTGTTAGAATGGGTCCCAGCTTGTGGCAATGCTGCTATTGGACCTAAGGTTCAGAAAAAACATTGAATAAATTTCCTGGTCAGTCTTTCAAGTTCTGTGAAGAAACAAGCCTTGTTTACTGTACATTTGGCCATAAAATTCCAAAGAAATATAACAAAAACTGCTGCCCTAAATTTTAGTACATACCTAGTATGAGACAGAACTGATGTCACAATGGCAGGATGTCAATGCATTTAATTTGAATTTTTCCATTGATTCACCTGAAAAAGCTTTTAATATAAAAATAAAAAAACGCACATTTTACCAGCTCTTATAAATTAGGCCTAATTACAAGTCAAAATGCTAAAAATAAGTGATTGTATAAGCATCTATCTGTTTGCTACCCGTTCATGTCTTTTTTAAACCTGACTCTTGTATTACACATTTGGGTGTATGGCAGAAACCAACCCTGGATGTAGCACCGGTCCATTGTAGGGCACACGTCCAGGCGGAATATACAATACAAATATACAATACAATACAGAATATACAAGCTTGACAGTCTAGATAGTAAATGGATCCAGTAGGTAAGTTTATTAAAAACACCAATTAGTGGAAAAGTGTTATAAAATAACAAGTAGCCAAAGAGTATTAAGACTGGGTTAGGGAAAGGTAAAAATCATGATGAAGAAATCATATATAGAATTAATTGCAGATGGCTGTTGAGAGCGGTTTTTGTAGTGCAGATGCTTGCAGGAAGAACTATGTAATGTTTGAAAATAATGCATGATAGAATCAGCAACCATTTTAACTGATAGGGAATAAGAGTGATAGTGTAATTTTGTGTAAGTCAAACCTTGGTTGGTTGAATTTTAAAAATTCGCTTAACATTTTTGCATGGGTTTAAAAGTTGGCTACAGTAGTTGAAGCAGGTTATGAAACAGAGGACCAGAATTGCAGCAAGTATCATTATTAGATATTTACAGAGTTGTGCAACATTGTGGAGATCAGAAAATGAGTTTGTAATGAGTGAGGTTACATGGTGCTCACACCCATGTGCAAAAATCAAACATGATATAGATGTTAGGAATGTTTTGGAGGATTTGACCAAGAAAATATGTCAAAAGACATATTTCATATCATGGGAGTAGTAGTAGTGCTGTGTTAAACTTACTAGTGCTGTAGATGTACATCACAATGAAAATTCAGACTAAGAAGGAGAGCATATTATGGTTGAATGTGTTAAGCAATTTAGAGATTTCTGAGATCTACATGTTACTGTCATATTTTAGCACCTCATAGGCAATATTATTGTATTAAGAGAAATATTTTTTGATTTTTGTTGGAATACATTTTGCATCTTATAAGCAAAACATGTTTGGCCTGAGGTGAGTGGCTATTTAAATGTGTATGAATGTGCCCTATGATAAACTGGTGCCACATCCAGGGCGGGTTCATGCCTTGCACCTCATGGTGCTGGGAATAAGGAAGGAAAACATTTGTGGACTCTCTGTGGCAACAACATGAAGGTATGCATGCACAATGCGTAAATATGATGTCACCAGTTATTGCTGGTGGCCATCACTGGAATCTTAGATATAAAAAGATCTTTTTACTGAAGAAATGCGAATGAAAGTTCTTAAAAATCATGTAGTGTTTCTGGTTATGAATTTTTTTTTCTCTTGTATCACCTCTTGGTCTGTGTTTAAAACTGTGACAAATTAAGCACCCATCACACTTAGTGACTTTTCCAGCAAAATTTAGCCATAACCATCAATTACATAATCTTAGAAAATTGTGGCCAGTAGCAATGCGCACCTGTGATTGCAATTGTGTATAGCAACATCCACATTAACTCGGTTATAGCATTCTATGACTAACCACAGCAATGTCACAAGTCATAGGGATGAGCTCTGTGTATGAAAGCTGACAACCAACAAGGTCTCAGCTGAAAGTACAATGCATACAGTGTCTACAGACAGAGAGAAGCCCAATCAAATCTACAAGAAGAAGAGGAACACAGAAGAACAATGACAGACTCAACCAGTGAAGGCAAATTGATGTTGTGGACTGCAGAAACATAGATGAAGCTCATAGAATGTAGGGGCCACAACAAATGTCTGTCTGACATCTTCTCTTTGTTTTACCAGTGCAGAGAAAGGAAAAGATGCTCCATGTTCATTATGTGCAAAATGTGTTGATACTATCATGGAAGAACAGGAATTTTGAATCTTTCCTGAGAACTCATTCTCTGTGATTCATAATCATGTGCTCTGGCATCCCAAAGCTACTGCAGTCATCAAGTTTGACATGCTGTTAGAAGTCGTGGAATTGAAGGTGGCCTTTGGACTATCATACAAATGCTCCACACTCTGCTTCCCAAAAACAAAAAAAAAAACAAAACTAATACAGTATATTAAGAATGGACCTCATTATTTTGTAATGGAACATCTTTCGTAACCCCACAGATACAAAAGGTTTTCAAATCAAGTAAAATTTTTATTTGTTACATACAAATTATACAACTCCCAGACTGTTTCTTTCAAGCGAATATAAAAGACAATAACACTAATACATGATGTTATAAATATGAATACAAACATGTGCAATAGAATGCATTATCATAGAATTATAATATATGTGATAAATAACAACTAAATAATTTAATGGAGTTAATGATAGGATATCATGTAGTTTTAGATACTTTCCACATTCAAGATAATATTAAAATGCAGACAGACAGTGGGAAAACATTCCTCCTCAGTCTCCATTTTCCTGGCCACAGCACTGAGAAGAGGCCATAGTTTGGATGGTCAGTATCACTGATAATTTTTTTGCCCTGATCTGACATCAGTTAGTGTAGATGTCCTGGAAGTTAGTGAATGCACAACCCATGATATGTATAGCTGACTGCACCACTCTCTGCATAGCCCTGTGGTCCTACTGCATAACTTGAAAGAAGTGCATTTGCAGAACTGGTGCAGCATTTATCCCACAATCATCCAAGAACCAAATGATTACACATACTGAAGTTTGTCCTTTATTTTTCAGTATCATTAGTGTTGTCATCCCAACGTTGATTTTGGGGGTTTCCATGAAGTGAACTGGATGCAATAGCAAGTCTTGTATGAGTTGGGCCTTCTGCTTGCATAGTGTACATTCCCCTGTTAGTCTGTCTCTGTGTTCCTAAGTATGGTGTCTCTGTGTGTATGTATATATATATATATATATATATATATATATATATATATATATATATATATATATATAGTAGAGTTTGTGTGTGTGTGTGTGTATTTACTGTGAATATGAATATTTTATGTAAAACCTCTCTTTGTGCAAACGCTAATGTTAATTGGCATAATGAAATGCTTAATTAGTCATAAAGGCAATTTTAAAAAATCAATAAACACACTCATATGTTTTGTTCTTTTCTCATGGATCTGCCTCTGGCTTTTTGCTCCGTCAGTATGCTGATCCCTTTTTTTATGTGACTGTTTGTCGGAAGGCCTTAGGCAGGAGAATGTCACTACTATATATTCCTGATGCACCTCAAAGGAAGGACTATTGCTATTCCTCTGCCAGTCCTCCATGTAGATTTCAACAAGGCCACTGCCCTCTTGTTGCACCTTGTCTGTTCTCCTTTAAACAGTTGTGGTTACTTCCTTATTAGTTGGCCCAGAAACTACCTTACTCCTTATCATATGCCCTTTTGCCACCATTTTATAATTTCTCTCTTTCACTTCCAGATCCTGGAGTGCCAGAAATTGTTTTCCCAATAGCAGAAGATCCATTGCCTAGCTTCACTTTCCGAAAAATGGCTGATATAAATGGACCTATAAGGTGTTATTTTAATCTTATTAGAATACGTACACTTAACGGTTACAGTAACATGTCAAAAAGAGCCCACATAGTGGCATGCTACCTGCAGTACCTGGTGCAAATTGCTTTTTATTTGACAATTTTTTTAAGCAAATAATTATCAATGATAATATAATATAGCTCAACAATTGTCTTCCTCATTGAAAAGGAAGGTACAAATTTGAGAGCAGTAACTTATTGGATTTTAGTAGAAATTTATTTCAAAAATATAAAAATGGACATTAATATACAAGCTACTTATGAAACAAACATATTTACTGGATTTAATGATCCATAATAAATCTACTACACAGCAGTATAGAGATGTTGTGAAAATTACATTTTGGGCTTCACACATCCCATGAAGTCCAGTACTTCTGATTATTAAAGGTTATATTTTGAACAATCACATTTGGGAAAAGTCAGGACTATTAGGTAATGGCCGATTTTAACTAGTAATCCTTGATGATTATAGTGCCTTTAAAATGGTGACATTTTGCATGTTGATCACATGCAGGTAGTAACAGTATCATTGTCATTTGCAGAGAGTACATTGAAGAAAGAATTTTTCTGTACTCTGTATATGTAACAGTAAATATCAAAATTCAACTTGAGCTCTAAAGCTGTAGGTCTTGAGAACACAGAAAAAACATTATTAACTGTAATGTTTATAAGTATCCATCTATCCATCCATTATCCAACCTACTATATCCTAACTTCAGGGTTGCGGGGGTCTGCTGGAGCCAATCCCAGCCAACACAGGGCACAAGGCAGGAAGCAGACCCCGGGCAGAGAGCCAGCCCACCGCAGATGATTGATTATAAGTATTTAACTCACAAAATACCAATGACTGAATTTTGTATTAATCATGCTGCAGAGAACTATATGATTTTATAATTCTATATGATTTTATCTGCATTTAGGTAGGAAATGAATTATGTTTATACACAGAATATGAGACTGATTTAATTTTTCTATGTGAAAGTGCTAACCTCTTGATATTAACAGAACACCCTGTGATATTATAATTCAATGTGATCTTTCTTTACTCTTGTTTAATATTATAAGAAAACAAGTTACTTATGAATTAATAAATAAGAATTATTAATCTAATCAAACAAATATAATCTAATGAAGATATTAAAATTAAAAGAATGTAATCTCTTTATAACTAATGCAATGAACTTTAAGAAAACTGCTTAAAATGGGTTTGTACTAAGACGGGCACATTCTTTAGATAATGTAGGTGCCTGGTACTGCTGTTTGTTTTTCTGTACTCCTATGTCATAAATTTAAGATGTCCCCTAATCTATGGACGACCTCAAATTGAACTCTTATGTTTTTTTCTGTTCTCTCTGTAGCTAAATGAACAAGCTAGGTGATAAAAGGGGGAACTGTTGTTTTTTCTTTGCAGTCTGCCCGCATTCTCCAACAGGGCAGTCTCACAGTTTTTTTTTACTCACCAAGAATAAAGAACAAAAGAATAAAGAAATTGTTCTTTATTAAAAATTGGTTTTAGGCTCCCGTTGTTGATTTCGACTTCAGCGCTCACAGTCTCCTGTTTCAAAAACTTTTGTACCCAAACAGCTCCTTAATCCGTTTGGGACAAGCTTGGTTATGCTTCCTGTATTGCAATAGGTATGAACCCATTCAAAATGAGATACCATTCCATGACTGGGCACCCATACTCATAATGGAACAGTTTAATAATCAACTAAACTTGTCCATCTTTCAGACGTATAGGAAACTCTACACAGGCTCTGCCAACGATACTGACGACGCTTGTAATCAAACATCGCTCCTTGAGTGGTGATGCAGCAGCACTAAGCATCACAACACTGTGCTACACAATTAAGGGATGTAATTGTGAACTGTAGTTTTTAAAACAAAAACAATTTCACCTTGTCCTTTGCTTAATCCAAATGAAGCAATTTTTAACAGTTACTGGAATTACCAGTCTCAGCCTGGGATGTAAAGATGTAAGTGATTTTCAAATCTACTCAGTCTGGACTAATGGAGAGCCAAAGGGTAGTTAAAAATTATAAATTAATTCAATATCAATTAAATAATCAGTTATTCTTGATTTGTTTTGCATAGCATCACATACAGTGCCATTTAACTTTAAGGTACTCCATAAAGAAAGTACTGTTTATTATGTCATAGATAATGCGTAGCACCTAAACATTTTACAGCGTGAACTTTAATGTGCACTCTTTAGCTGTCCCAAGCCTAAAGCAGAATTCAAGTAGCTAAAGCAGAAGCAGCAACATCGGCTTTACTTTAAAAGCAATGAAACAGGGGGACACCAAGAGTTCAAAGAAAAACTCAAAAGAATCAACCTAACTCTCCACTTGGCCTTTCTATACATATGGACCTTCACTTTCACATGGTCCAATTTCCCATATCTATAATATGCTATTACCTTCCAACCCTCCTATAAAATCTCCACTCTGTCTCCACCTTTAGCTTTCACTTCCTCATGCCAGTATAGTCCTAGTCCAGCTCTACCTCCCAACTCTACAAGTTCATTGACCATATGGCCAGAAGAGGTTTTTAAGCCATGGCCTTTCACCTCTTCTATAGACACCTCTGCAACTACTTGGAGTTGTATGAGGAGAGCTCCCTCTAATGGCCTGGGGTATTCATGCATTCATCCAGTACAATAAAGTTGTAAGAATGGGAGCCACATGAGCTGTCTTCCTCAATACACCTGGCAAACTATGGTGTAACAAGTCAAGGCTACATACTACTCTGTAGCATACTTGGGCAACTCCACACAAAGTAAAAGGAGATCCCATACTTGAATTGGGATCCTAAATTCCCCAATTAAAATTCAACAGGTCTCCGTGTTGGTCACACAAGTTATTGCTGCATGTGTTCCTTAATAAATCTTCATTTTTTAATAGTGCTTTGTATTGCAAGCACTGTCACAAATTGTTTTATATAGATTCATATGTATATATGTACATTTTATATTATCCTTCAGTTGCCATTTCCCACTTATCTATTGCAGAGTTGTGATAACTTAGAGGACAATCCATTTGTAATAGTTACCTGACTGAGTCTCCATGTGTTGAATGACATTAGACAAAAGCATTAGTAATAAAATTTGCACTTTTAGAATTCTGTTGTTTAAACTGTGTTTTTGCTGGCTGAGGGTCTATTAAAATTATAGGATAAATATTTAAGAGTGTTTTTCTGTGAGGAGTTAGTTGCATTTCCCTTGCAAACATAATGTTTTTGTTTCAGTCTATACCAGGTAATTGTTGCATCTCAGGACAGATCTTTGGACTTTGACTGTGGCTCCCATAATATACCAAATTTCTACAGCCAAGATGAGAATGAGCAGATCTATTTGGCAGCAGAATTCCATGCTGAGGATTTATCTGAAGAAGTGGTATTTCTGATTGGCGATAGACGCTTCTTTGGGGAATACTACAATGCTCCTTTAGATAAGAGCAGAGCTTACGTCATTATCCTGCGGGTCATTAGCGAATGGAAGCAGGTAGGCAGCAAATCATTCTTCATTTCATTTACGATGACAAACAACAAATCTGAATGAGTTTTAGAGTAAAGGATTTATCAGTGAAACCAATTGACCACTTTATTACTGTGTTATTAATTCATAATCCACAAAGATATGGGCATTTTTTTAAAGTTACAACTCCTTGTATGTTAAATGCCATAAATAGTCATGGACACTATTCAGTTATTTTAGGAGATGCTATCTTTTAGCATATGTATATAATCTTATAATCTGAAAGTGTTTCTGATTTCCTCCTAAAGCTGTGTGTCTTAGGTTGATTGTTTATTCTAAATTTGTACCATATGAGTGAGTTTACATGTAACATGCAAGGTTGCTACCGAACTTTCACCCTACCTGTGTGGATAGCGCTTTGAGTACTGAGAAAAGCGCTATATAAATGTAATGAATTATTATTATTATTATTACCCTGCCTCTTAACTGGAATAAGTGTTTTAAAAATGTTGGAAAATGTGATGTCATGGACACCAAGCATTGGCCGGGATGGTTCAAGGTTCCTTACCAGGTCAGGAGGCCATTACAATGGAGGGACAAAGAGAAGCAACCTGCATGAGCTATTTGCTCCCCGACACAATAGATGGCAGCCTCCCTGGGCTACAATGCCCACATGAATACCCACAGGGCAGACGTGGAATTGAAGTCCCGTGGGACAGCCCTGTCAGAAACAGAGAGAGCTACAAGGGAAGGCTGCCCCTACTTCAAGGGGCTTCATTCTGACCTGAAAATACTTCCATCAGGCAGTGCTCTGGCACAAGAATTACTCCTGGGATCAATATAAAAGGGGATGCCTCACCTATCTCTAGGAGTCAGTGTCAGGAGTAAGGGAACAATACTCAACAAGCAGGAGTGAAAGAAGATGGCTAAAAACATCAAGGTTCTGTTATTGTGCACTGGACTGGCTTGAAGTTCATGGAACTATGTCTGTGGTACTTGTGTTTGGGGCTCGGTGGCACCCCCTAGTGATCATAATGGTTGGGATTGTTAAACTGGATAGATGTGTGTGAGTGTGCCCTGTGATCTCATAGTTTCTGCCTTCTGGCTGCTGTGTCAGTTCAGAAAATTAATAAAATGATTAAAATAAAAAGAATGGATTTTTTGTTTACTTTGAGCATTTAAAAATACTGCTTTCTGTTTTTTGTTATGAATAGACAGGTCCAGATAGAAGGGATGGTAAAAGTCTTCATCTGTTTGGTCAAAAATGAAATATCAAACATTAAATTTAAATCATTCAAAATAAGAAGGGCCAGTATATTAACAGTTCTTATTTATTTGTAGGTGCAAAAACAGTCCTGTGTCTTTTGGGTGCAGACTAAAGGTAAGGCCTGTTGAAACATAGCAATCTGTACAATAAATACAATCAAGCAAGTAACACACAGGGGATCTTGTGTATCTTTCTATTTTGATGAAAGCGGAGAGTACAGTAAATGACACAGAGCTCTTACTGGTCAGCACCCATGAACCTTCAAAGAATTTAACAAAATTATCTTTAAGTAAACAGACAAAACCTGGTCAGTCTCTTTGTTTTCCTAGTGTCTGTGGGTACGTCTGCCTCAGGAATGTTTAGCAAAATAAACACTAAGAAAACAGACTCAGCAGAACATCCAGTGTCCTCATCACACCCCAGCATGAGAGCCATTTAGATCTTGAACAGAGTGTCTGAGTCATTGGGTTAGGAATATGTTGGGCTCGTATACAAACACATACACACTTTGAAACTTCAGAGTTTCTGCAATTTTTCTCACCAGGAGATGGAAGACAAAACAGATGAGGCTGAAAAAGCCTTAACTACTTGTAAGTAACTCATTGGAATCCCTGACTACTTCCACTAATTGAATATGTTACCAAGAGGTAGGGAGTCATGGTCAGGCATAAAGATCTGAATACCAGGAGAGTAAAGGCACTGTTTATAGTTAATCTGAAAAATTACTAGTCAAATAATTGTGACCAAAAACAAAAATGAAAGTTCCAAGATATACAGAGAGAAAACAAACTCACTATGAAGTGGTGTGTATCTTTAAAAAAGTAATCTCAAAACTAAGACACCACACATCTTGTAATGCCATTTTAAATAAGTCCACCACAGTGGCATCACAAGTAACAAACTGGTTGAATGACTCACAGAAATACCTTTTTTAATAAAAAAGATGTCTATACTATGGCAATTATTCAACAAAATGATGGTGACCATGATAAAATCAAAATATTCAAAATGGCAGCATGATAATATCTTTGTAGCAATGATAAAAAAATAAATAATATGAATAAAAATAAATCACGCATGTCAAAACTAAACAAATGAATTTAAAATGACAAAAAAAAAAACAAAATCATGACAAGGAATCCATATGTTTAAGAATGAACAGAACTGTAAAGCAATTACTTGCCTCTGTAATTTAACATATTGTTAAGATGTTTATAGCAAAGTAAAGTTGGTCATCATAGTCAAAATTTCCAGCTTTTCATGATAAACTCAATGCAATTTCTTTATATTGAAAAAATGTCTGTTTGGAGTATGTGAAAATTTGTTGTGCCTGGCTCTGCTCGCCCGTGTCTGGGTTGCTTGGGAGTGCCCTGAGGTCCTGTGCTCAGTTTACTTTGGCTCAGGTGTGCCCCTTCATCTTTACAGCTCTTTACAGAGTGTGCCCATATTGATATTTTGGAGAAATCTACATCATTATCACGAATCACATCGATTAGTTACCCACAATTTGATTTAGGAATTTTCCCATTTAATAAAATTCAAAATTAATGAATATTCATTTGCATTTCTCCTTTTGGTGTTGAATATTGGATATTGATGTTTGTCATTGCTTTTGATGGCTGCACTAAATGACGCTCTGTTGAAAGACATTCATTTTGTGTGATTTCTCATGGTATTATTTATCTGACATTTAATCATCATTAGTGCTGGTTGCTTAATATACTGTATTGTGAATGCTGTTTCTCTCCCATGCTCTCTCACACAAGGTCTGCTGGAGGCCTGGTGTTCAAGGTTGGTTCCTACCGTATGGTTGGTGCTGCTGGTTTATGTTTGGGCTCGCTTTATGTTAAACTGGATTGAAATGGTTTAGTAATAAGCACTGAGCATGTCTTGGAGAGAGATTATGCATTTAATGTTTAGCTTTCTGGACAGGTAAACACTGTGAGTGAGTAGGTTTACTCCTCTTTGATTGAGAACTTCTTCAAAAAAATTAAAGGTGATCAGATTGTCCATTACCTCAACGATGTTTGGAGCTTTGCTGTTAGTCCACTCTCAGATCAATATGTCTGGAGATTATTGCCCAGCACTGGCACACATATTCATGTCTAGTTTCTTCCCTTAGTGGAAACAATAAAAACAATAAAACAGAAACTCACACACACAATTTCATTGTGTACAACTCATTTACTGGCAAGAAAAAAAGAGCTCCTGGGTGGCTTCCAGCAATTAGCAAGAGCTTATTTTTAATCTGCAACCTTTTCCAGTCTCATTTCTGCATGCCCCTAGGTCTTAGCCTATGCCATGTAATGATTTTCTGTGCCGCCAGTAATCATCTTCACTATTCCATATGCCTTCTCTCCTTCTTAGGTCCGTCATACACCACACAGCACATCACCATCTTGGCTGTCGGCTCTGGGGTGCTTGTTGCATTCTTTGTGTTCCTCGGCAATTCCTTTGTGTGGTATGTATTGTCTGTTTTTTTTTTTTTTCCAGCATACAACTTTAACCCTTTATGTTCAGAATATGGAAACTAGTTCCTTGCAAAGTGAGTCACATAAAAAACAAGCAACTTTCTTAATGATTTTAATGAAGTACAGATCTGATGATGTTTTAGGTCATATTTATGCAGAAATATAGAAAATTCTAAAGGGTTCACAAACTTTCAAGCACAACTGTATATATGAGGATACAGTATTAAGGACTAGAGATTGGTTTGTGAGATACTCACAATTAAAAGTGCTAGATCAAATACATGGATTGCACAGAGAGTGCATTCAGATATGAAGAGACTCAATGTTCAGATCTTTCAGGGTTAGCTTTAGGTATTTGGCTGTTCCTCATATTAATATTCAGCTGTTGTATTGGTAGAGGGGGCTTTTAAAGTGCAGCACATATCTTTTCTGACCTCTGACACTAGTACAGTAGCTTACTGAATGCCAAGGATGTTTCTCAATCCTTGCAATCCAAGAATCAGGTGTCGAGGAATAGATGTAAATGGTTGAGGGGCGATGGACCTGAGACCCACTCAGTGGCTCTAATTAGCTACACAGAGCAGCATGGAAGACCACAATTCCACAGACCTGATTTTTAACCGTGAACCCATCACTTGTTACCTGTAGTTTGGAGATTTCTTTCTGTGGGTTTAACTTGAATACCTCTGTTTCCTTCCACATCGTAAATGCATGCAGGTCAGGCTGACTTGTGACACTACATTAATAATAATTCATTACATTTATATAGCGCTTTTCTCAGTACTCAAAGTGCTATCCACACAGGGAGGAACCGGGAAGCAAACCCACAATCTTCCACAGTCTCCTTACTGCAAAGCAGCAGCACTACCACTGAGCCACCTGTGAGGACATTGGCCTGTAGTAGGTGTGCGCCTTTGCAATTTGCTGACTGATTTTCCAGGATTCATTCTTGTCCCTCATTTTTGTCTAGATAGGCTTCAGCTATGTCATGACTCTGTGACTTCAAAAATGCATGGATGAATAAATCAATTAAAGTCTCTCATTTATAGTGCTGTCCTGTTCAGGAGGTCTATTGGTACAATTGGGTATGTGAGCCAGAAGGTGATAATGAATTTTTGACTCTTGATTGCAGGTATTGTGGTAAGAAGTATCCTTGTGGCTGATGGAAATCATCACTGACCATCTCTCATGCTGCTGCCCTGGGGTTACATTACGACATGAAGTGGAATCAGATCTATGCACATACTGTGCTTTCATTTTTCACCCTTTGACTAACATTCCTCAGAGAAGTGTCACTAATGATTGACAGCCACCAGTAATCTTCATGTTTTCCAGTAATTCCAGCTGCAGGTCTTCTACCAGGGGTGGTAATAATGGACATGTACAGTAAGATGATCACCCACTCTCCTCTTGTGTGTCTTATCAGAGCTTTAGTTTGACTCACTGCAGCTCCCCACAATGTGCACAAAATCAGACATGCAGATAACACTCCGGTATAGCACAAGTCTGTGTGATTACCCCCCACATTGTGCGAAACCATATGAGAGGCCTGATGATTAGTGCTAAATTAGTATTAGTAAGGAACAATGGGTTCCATTGCCACTGTAATTATTATTATTAAATATAATTTATTCATTTCCTTTTATTATTACTTCTGCAAAATTATATGTTAAAATCTGCACAGAAATCACAATTACTGTCTGGGAGCGTAGTGTCAGTGGGTATCATAGCCTCTTTATGCTACATTTTTTTAAGGTATCATTTACTATATCTTTTAAACTGAAATCATTATCTTGCACTGTAACTTGTACATTTAACTTTGGGTCTGGGTATCTTACATATTAATAAATTTTACAGATAATTTTACCCTGTGTATAGTCAATCCTGTGGATCTTGAGGAACCAAGAGGAGTGCAATGGGTATGAAAGCTGTAAGGCCTTTCTATCTAGCAGCAGTGCTGAAGTCTGACTTTGATAATTGGGCCTTAAAAAGCCCAATAAGTTCATCCCTTGGGGTCCCCATAACAAATTTCCATTACCAGTAGGTGATAATGAATTGTTTTACAGGCATTGTGGCAAGAAGTATCTTTGTGGCTGATGGAGATTATCACTAACAATTTCTCATGCTGCTTGCTCAATTATTTTTTCACCAAATCTAAAGGCAGGTAGTAAGCTGCTGTCAAAAAAATAAGACAGCATTGTGGGAACAGGAGTGGGTAGTCAGTGCGTGACAAAATCAAATACAAAGGGCCTGGAAACTTCTCAACCCATAGGTTAGAAAACACAAAAGAAATAATGAGATAAACAGAAGTAAATGAATGAGTCATTAGAAACCTTTGGTAATTGCTTATTAGTTACTGCAAGCCAGTGGTAACAGGAAGGGTCAAAAAGACAAAAACACAGAGCATGACTTACTAGAAAGAGCCCACATAGGCAGTGTGGCATCGCTGTACCACCTGCAGACACGCCTGTGAAGAAAAGAAGAATTTGAAAAACCACAAGTATGAGAGCCTGTTACCCACAGCAAGTCCTTCCTTACTTCATGTTCATTTTGTAAGGTGTTCACAAAATCATAACTAAAGCTAACAATAATGCTCATTTTGTTTATCTCGTACACAGCAAGGCAAGGAAGACTTATTGCAGTGAACACTGACATTGGGGCCTGACACTGTTATGGTAGCCTGTGTTTCATTATTTTTTTCCTTGGCTTAATAAATGTTTTTGCTATTTTTTATTTTGGTTTTTGAACACAGCGAATTCACTTTCACAGCTGTTTTCAACTTACATTGTGTCAAGTCAGATTTATTATCATTTTTATAACTATGTCTTAAAAATTCTGTGATGCCATGTTGTTTTCAAATGGTTGCTGCCACTTTTTGACTTTGTTAACATGTTGTGACAGACCCAGACGTCACGTCAATGACATCAGTGAAATACCAAAAAAGTAAACAAAAATAAAAAAACAAACTTAATAACATTCAAAAATTAAAGTACAGAACCAAAGCCCAGATTATGACACAGTAGAGTACCTAAACAGAGGCACATCTGAGTTGTACCAGTTATATCTTTCCAAAAAAAACACATGAAGTCTGCGATCATCTCTTGCAGAAATCTCCATCATGTTGAGCTAACTTGATTATCACCAAGAAAGAACTTCAACAATGAGAGACTGGGGGTGTTGTTTGCTCCACATGTTCTCAGCATCAGTATTTTAACTTGTGTTTGGGAGCTCAGACATACCATCAGCCCAGTTACTAGTGCATCATGTTACAACATTATCTGCATCGCACAATTTCAGCAATGGACTGGTGGAGTAGTGGCAGGACTGTGGACTTGTAGCAGACAGTGGTGGTAAACCTGGAGGTAGTACCAACTTCCCACCTACAGAATAGCCATGAATTTTGAAGAATTAAAAAAATGAAATTATAGATATATTCGGGTGGCACGGTGGTGCAGTGGTAGTGCTGCTGCCTCACAGTTAAGAGACCAGGTTCACTTCCCGGGTCCTTCCAATGTGGAGTTTGCATGTTCTCCCCGTGTCTGCGTGGGTTTCCTCCCGCAGTCCAAATACATGCATGTGGGTGTGTGTACGCCCTGTGGTGGGCTGGCGCCCTGCCCGGGGTTTGTTTCCTGCCTTGTGCCCTGTGTTGGCTGGGATTGGCTCTAGCAGACCCCCATTGCCCTGTAGTTAGGATATAGTGGGTTGGATAATGGATGGATGGATGGATGGATAGATAGATACATTCATCTTAAGTGAGATTTGTCTGGAATTTACAGCAAAGGGAGGTGCACAACAATCTAGAAGAATCTCAATGTAGAGTTACTTCTGCTCCAGGTCAGAAAGAAGCAGCAGAGATAGTTTAGAAATCTAGTGAGGGTCCTTCCTCATTAGCTTTCATTTAGTTTGCGCTGGATGAGGGCCACTTGAAGGAGATCTGGGGGAAACTAACACAGCCACTCACAATCCAGAGAATTCTGGAAGGACTACTAGGCTTGGCTGGCATTGGATCACCTGAGATTCCTTGAGTGGAGCTGAAGTAGGGAAGTTGTGTCCACTCCACTCCACACAGAATGTGACCACTATGGCAAAGTGATCCATAAACAAGCAAGCGTCCAACTGTACATTACATTTCTATCTCAGATGTGTTTTGCTGCTTTGGAATGTAGGGAGCTGATCTTGACACACATTACATTATTCTGTATTATTTTAACCTACATTCTACTTTCTTACTTAGTATTTCTGTTCTTTTCTTTTTTATTATGGCAACCAGGTTCTCTTTGTTATAGCATAGCCAAGGTTGTTACCCTGACTCAAGTTTATTTCATGTTTATTTAGTCCTTTTTTTGTTATTTAAATATCATTTTTCTAATCTGTTAAATATTCAAGGAGCTTTGTTAGTTTTTGCTTAACCAGAGGGGTTTTTAGTCCCCTCCTTTGATATTTGCGAACATTTTGAAATTCTTTCAACTTTAAAAGCCCAGTTTTTGGACCCAAGTACACTTGAAGCCTACCTATTGAGTTTGGGGCCAGGCTGCCTGGGGTGAGATTTGTTTCTGAGGCTTAGACTAGTGAGATCCTGGTGTGGTCACTGTGTTATTTTAAGGCCTGATCACCCTTTTCACCATTTTGGGCTACAGGATCATAACACTGTAGTGACTACAGAAGTCTTCAGGGTTGACGGTTCAAGTCTCAGCGCTGAGTTTATTCACCTATCCCATTAACCTCTAGTCCAGATGTACTGTATTAATCCAAATACAATTGTAGTGAATATGTGTTGTGACATCATCCATAGTGGTTTTTCCCATTCTGCATTTTTTACATGCCGTTCTTTCTATTTAAAATGTTTACATTTGTTACGCCCATCATTATTTACAATTTTTCTGATAGTGGCAACCATATTATTTAAAGCAGCATCATCAGTCACTTCTCAGGTGCCTTCTTGATGCTTTATGCCATAACATGGACTTTATTTAAAAAAGCTGTCAACATTCAGAATCAAAGCAGTGGACACTTTTTCTCAAAAATAATAAAAATTACTACAGTTAAGTTCAAATAAAACAAGCCAGTATAACGACTTTTTGATTTATTTTGTCTTTGATTCTGGTTTTGAGATTTGGTTTTGGAATTTTGGTTCAGAAAATTTCTCATTACTGAGTATGCTCCTGCTAACCCCTTTGTGTGCCTTCGATCTCCAAGTCTTTTCTTCCTTTACTCAAGTTCTTTTTGAACCCCTGTTCCTTGGCTGTCATCCTTCCCTGAAGTGATGCTGCCAACGGTGTTCCAGGTCTGGATTTCAGCTTTGAGACTTTCCTCCCTCGTCTGCTCTGTAATGCCTCTGTGATCTCCCACAGCTTTTCCCTGTTCAGCCTGGCTGTCAAGCCTGCCTCATAGCGCTGACCTGGGGTCAGTGGTAACTCAATCTGACACACTTTTTTTCAGCTTCATGGGCCCGAAGTGCAGCAGGTCCAGGTCCAGCAGGACGCACACCCAGGCCAATGGATCTTTGCAGATGGAGAAGCAACTGCCAGTAAGGTAACCATCTCCCAACTGTCTTCCTATCCCTACCTATTCTGCAAATGCTATTCCAGACCCTGGATCTCAGCCATGAAAATCTCCAGCTTCTCCTCAGAAGAGTCCAGCAACTCCATTTTGAGTCTCTGTGGCACTCAGCACTTTGTTTTGTTGGATCAGAGGTCTTCTCCTCATCCCACTTCTGAAACCAATATAACACTGCGCTGACACCGACACAATGGATTCTTTGCTCTTTAACACCGCTCTTTAGGTAGCACATTGTCCTTAGAAGGACAGCATGCTGTTGCCAAGCTTGGTTAAATTTGTATGTGACTTTCGCTCTCTTCCCATTAACTCAAGTTACACTGGGCACAATCAAACACTGGCATGTATTTACTCTGCAGTCCCTCTTACCCAACTCACAGATCACAGTTATTAAGTGCAAGAGCGTCCATATGTTATCTATAGCCAAGGATTAATCCCTGGCAAAAGTTTCTTTTCATGTATTTTTAAATTAAATATTAAATATGGTTTTGCTTTAATTATTTTATATATTTGTATGTGAGTCTATAGATTATATGCCTTGTCTGCTCTCAGCCTCTGATGTTGCAGTTGTGGAGTATGTTGTGATTAGCAGTACACAAGATGGTGAAAGCAGCTACAGACCATAAAATACATAAAAAAGGCATGAAACAGACCTCACTTGTCTACTCCAAAATAGGCCTTACCTCAGGCAGCCAGGCTCGAGCCTTAAGAGGCAGGCTTTAAGGTCCATCCATCCATCTATTATTCAGCCTGCTATATCCTAACTACAGGGTCACAGGGGTCTGCTGGAGCCAATCCCAGCCAACACAGGGTGCAAGGCAGGAAACAAACCTCGGGCAGGGCGCCAGCCCACCGCAGGGCTTTAAGGTCTGCACAGGACAAAAATGGAACAAATATAATTTAAAATATCCCAAATACACAAACATTAACTTCAAGTAAAAATATGGACATAAACATTCTGGCTCGAAGGAGAAATGCAGTATAAAACAATGCTATTAAATTCAAGCAATTTATTTAAATAAAAAAAGAGAGAACAAAAAATGGAGGAAAAGGCAAATAAGGCAAAATGATCTGCTGAAACCCAAAGACAAAATCCAGAAACCCGAAGTAAAAATTCGACAAACCAGAACAATCCAAAGAAAACAACTCTCAGTAGACTGAAACTAAAGCAGAGGGCAGACCTTCAGTAGTAGCACAAGGACTGTAGCGTATAATGAAATAATACACACTTAATGTATGCAAACACTACATTAAAGCAAAAAACACATGAAAAACGATTATTCAAAAATAACAGAAAAGGAAGAAGAATCCTAAACAAGAGAACAAATCTCGACCGAAGCATAACAGTGTAGTCCTGCGCACAGCGGTTTTACTGAAGTTTCATGTCCTTCAGCACCCTCTGCCTCTCCAGCTTGGACTCATGGATTTCATTTTGTGGGCACTTTTTTGGCACACTGAGCTTTGGCTTTGTTTAAGAGCTGAGGTTTTTGGATAATGGACTGCAGTTGTTTGCCTTTAGATTTGTGTTGTGAGTGATATCACTTTGTTAATTTTTCCCTTTAGGTTTTGATTTTATTTTTCTTGATTTTTTTGTACAATTCATTTTTTATTGTAAAGTAAGACTGTTTTTCATCATCTGGGCTAGAAACGTTTTTGGCTCCCCTCTCCCATTTTCAAGGTTCTTTTAGCCTGCAGAGGGCGCTCCTGCTGCCCAAACCCCACACAGACTGAAGCAGGACACGAGTGCAACACAACACACTCGCTTTTACTTTTTTCTTTTACCCGTTTCTCGCCTGTACAGCACAGTCCAGCACTGAACTCTCTTCCTTCTTTCTTTTTCTTCTCTCTCTTCACTTCCACTCCTCCTGACAAGCTTCATCTTCTCCCACCCAACTCTGGCTCCCGGAGTAATGGCTCCTTTTATATGGCACCCAGAAGTGTTGCACAGGGCTATTCCAAACTCCAATTGTCAAGGAGCCCTGTGGGAGACCAAGGGAGGCTGCCATCTAGCGCCCTAACGAAGTTCTCTCCCCAGTCCTTCCACTGTCGAGGCATCCCGGCCGTCTGCCACAGCCGTAAGCCTGCTAGATTAGGCCTAGATTTTGAGTTTTTAAGTTTTGTTGTGATATGTGAAAAATCATTAACACTATCACTGACCAGTGTGGCACCACAAAGAGTCGCGTTGTTTTTAATTACCTGAAAACTTTGATTTTTTTTTCTTTTACATTCCAAAACCTGATCTGGTAGGCCATACCAGTGTGATGTAATTCTGGTAGTGTAGCTATCAGCTCATATTGATTTTATAGTGCCTTTTGTAATCAGAGCTGCAATCATAAAATCTCCGAAAATGTACTTAACAATGTCACTGAATAAACCTGACATTACACGGATTCAAAATGACTTTTCTTTGAAGTGTCAGGCTTTCGCCTACTCAGCTGGAACTTATTCTCCCTTTCGTCTTTTTCATGGGAATTAAACTGAGATCAAAGAAAGTATAATAATTAGGATTTACACTCTCAAGAAATCTGACCCTTTTATGCTTTACTTCTTCCCACAAGAATAAAGAAAAAGGTCCCACTTTGTCACATTCCATGAATGATTGAAGCCAACAAACATTTCAGTTGTGGATGAAATGAGGAGAAGATGTAAAAATAAAAAAAATAAAAAATCCCCGTCCATCTGTGCAAAGTGTCAGGCATCAATAGCCAAGGGTCACATCCTTATTGTCAGGTTCCTAGCAGTTCATGTCGTGCTGTGGCACAAATTCAAAATGTGTGGGTGTCTGCTGCTATGAAAGTCGTCCTATAAGACATTTTATTACATTTGGCTTAATAATAATAATAATAATCAAAGCTGAATTTCAAGACCAAAAGGTGACCAGAGTGTTGTCTAAATCATCTTCTGTTTGTTTCAGGAGACGCAGCCTATCCCAGCAACACTGGGCACAACTAGCTTTGAGTAGCGTGGCAGTCCACAGAAATATATCATAATAAAATCCTGTAATGGTGTAAGCAGCGCTCACAAATGCAGTGCTGGCACGGTGTGTGCCGTTGGCTTAAGATAGACAAGGAAACAAAAAGATATGCTAACAAAGACCTGAGTCATTTTTTGTGATACTGTATAGCAAGCATTATAAGTCCAATGGTCATCTGGTAGATTTACAAGTAATTAGGAGGACTAATGTCGTAAAATGTCATAAAGTTAAATAAGGAATTCTGTGTTTGAATTAAAGCCATTCAAGTTCTTTACAGAGCTACAAAGTGCAGTCTTAGCCTGTACACGTGCGTGTGTGTGTGTGTGTGTGTGTGTGTGTGTGTGCTCGTGTCCACTCCCATCTAAGTGAGGACACAAATCAAGAGCACCGTTTGGCAAAGCCATTGAATCACGTCTACAGTCAATCACTCCATGTTTGTAAAGTGCATGTAAGTACAATACAATACAACACAATACAGTTTATTTTTGTATAGCCCAAAATCACACAAGAAGTGCCGCAATGGCCTTTAACAGGCCCTGCCTCTTGACAGACCCCCAGACTTGACTCTCTAAGAAGACAAGGAAAAACTCCCAAAAAAAACTTGTAGGGAAAAAATGGAGGAAACCTTGGAAAGGCAGTTCAAAGAGAGACCCCTTACCAGGTAGGTTGGGCATGCAGTGGGTATCAAAGAGAAGGGGGGTCAATACAATACAATACACAGAACAAAGTAATCCTCAATACAATATAAAAGTGTAATAGAAATATTACAAGTTCAGAGCAGAATTTAACAGTAGATGATATCACATGATATGATTTGGATTTGTTTAGAGTCCTGGAGACCTCGGCCTCCTCCAATTGGCCAGTGCTGGGCCAGCCAATCCGATGAAAGGACCCCTCTACCTGACAATTCCTGCGATCCTCCATCAGGGATGACTTTACCTTAGGCAGGTAAAAGAACTTGGCAGGTGGGCCATGGCACCAAGTGCCACATTTGAGTACCAAAAAGAGAAACAGAATAGGTGAGGGTTAGTAACAAATTATAACTATCATTATTACTTATGTTTTAGTGCTAATGACTAACAACAGAGATGCAGTCTGTACAGATAATCAGCAGCTCTAGTCAGGGTGTGCTAAACTGAAGTATTGAGTCTTCAGCTGAGATTTGAAAGCTGAGACCGAAGGGGCATCTCTTACAGTAGCAGGCAAACCATTCCACAGTTTAGGGGCCCTGTAACTAAAAGCTCGACCTCCCACTGTTATTTTATTAATCACTGGAATCATAAGCAGACCGGCATCTTGAGATCTTAATGTACATCTGGTTTGTAAGTCATGATAAGTTCAGACCTCGGCCATTTAAGGCTTTATATGTTTAAAAGGAGGATTTTGAAATCTGCCCTGGAGTTATTTTCTTATTCTTGTAATAATTCTTGCAGCAGAATTTTGGATTAACTGGCGGTTGTATAAAGAACAGTTTGAACATCCAGTGAACACCGCATTGCAGTAGTCAATCCTACTAGAAATAAATGCATGAATTAATTTCTCAGAATCCTGTTTATTTAGAAAGCACCTTAATTTCCTAACATTTTTAAGATGGAAGAAATATGATTTGGACAACTTTGCAATATGCGCTTTAAATGACATTTAGAGTCTAAGATAACTCGTAGATTGTGGGCTGACTCAGTAAAGCTAATGGTGATTCCAACTGAGTTAAATGATGGCAAAATATTGTTGTGATCAGCGTCATTCCCTCCGATAGTTAACACCTCTGGTTTATCGGTGTTTAAAGACCAGTAGTTCTCATCCATCCACTCCTTTAATTTACTAACACAACTAATTAAAGACAACATCAGAGAGTTTTCTACATTACTTGTTCAACTCCTTTACTCAGTGCTGCCCCTGCAGACACGTCAAAGAGTTTCAGTCCGTTATACACACAAAGTGCACACAGCCTCCTCTGAATAGCCAAAGCAGATTTTATATTTTTGACTTATCCTTCAATCAAATACATTTAATAGGCCCTCTTCAGAAATAAATGGCTACACTGATATGTTGTGATTAGGAGTCTCGTAGAAAACAGAGTGTGAGGCCTCTTAAAAGGAGCATAAGGACAGAGCCATAACTTAGCCAGTCGGTCCAAGGAGACTCTTCCCCAAATCCATCTGGCCTCAACACTGCAGATCCCAAACAAGGTGAGCTGGAAAAATAACATGAAAAGCCCCAAAATAAAGCAAATCCCCAGAAGAAGAGGGGTGGCTGTACACTTTCGGCTTGAGTGCAAAAAGGCAAACAAAGAATATTTTAAAAGTAAGGGATATATTAACAGAAAAATGCAAAATACAAAGAAAAAATCAACACAACAAAAATAAAAAGGCAGTCCTTAAGCAAATGAGACCCAGTATGTAATCCACAAACAGAATCTTGAAAAGAGAGCAGAACAATTATTGAGCAGCTAGAAAATCCAAAGAAGATGGCAGTACCCACCAAAGTTACGCTGAATGTTCTCCTCCTCCTGAGGCTCTTGTGCTCTGATTAAATAGGCAGAGGAAGGGCTCGGGAGTGGTGATGTCACAGTGACCCCGCCTCCTGGTACCACACCCACAAACCAGCAAGACAATCAGGACCTTTAACAAATCAATACATTGTTACAGACATCATTGAAAATACACAAAGGAAATGAAAAATAACATTTCAGAAAGAACAATAAAACACGTAAACACACGTTAATCGATAACACTGCAGCGCTCATGGGTAATGCTTCTGTAGTACTGAGTAATGTGGAGTTTGCTTTGCAATGAGTTTGGTAGAATCACAGAACTCTTTTGCTGAACTCCAAGAAATGCATTGAAGTCAGTGGCGAAGGAGGAACCAAAGTAGTTTTAGTGGATTTAAAGTGTTCTGTAGAGCTAGGGAAGCATCTGCCAACTATGCTGGAGCAATAATTGTGGCCAAAAATGTGATCTGAGCTGTGAAGCAGCAGTGCTAACCACTGTGCCATCTTGACTCAAACAACAAAACTTGCAGACAGAACAATATTAACCACAAATAAAATACGACAAATGGTCACAAACTAGCATTAACTAAAATATATACAGTATATACTGCGGTGGGTTGGCACCCTGCCCAGAATTGGTTCCCTGCCTTGTGCCCTGTGTTGGCTGGGATTGGCTCCAGCAGACCCCCGTGACCCTGTGTTTGGATTCAGCGGGTTGGAAAATGGATGGATGGATATACAGTATATATATAATTTTTTTCCTTTTATATACTTTTCACTTTTTTCTTCCTTCAAGAAGATAGAAATTCCTTGTAAACAGTAATAAATCTTTTGTTATTATTATTTCACAGGGTCTCGTGTGTTTTCTGACAAGAGGAGGGCTCCTTTTGGCTCATAACTGCGGCATGTGGCTAATTATACACAGCAGCGAGTGTCCGAGTGCGCATATGGTACAGGTCCAGTGGTAGTGCTTATATTTTCATTACTTTACTTTACAACTTTACTTTAAACATGAAATATACGTATAATGTGTATACAGTAATCCCTCCTCCATCGCGGGGGTTGCGTTCCAGAGCCGCCCGCGAAATAAGAAAATCCGCAAAGTAGAAACCATATGTTTATATGGTTATTTTTATATTGTCATGCTTGGGTCACAGATTTGCGCAGAAACACAGGAGGTTGTAGAGAGACAGGAACGTTATTCAAACACTGCAAACAAACATTTGTCTCTTTTTCAAAAGTTTAAACTGTGCTCATGACAAGACAGAGATGACAGTTCCGTCTCACAATTAAAAGAATGCAAACATATCTTCCTCTTCAAAGGAGTGCACGTCAGGAGCACAGGCTGTCAGAAACAGAGAGAAAAGCAAACAAATCAATAGGGCTGTTTGGCTTTTAAGTATGCGAAGCACCGCGGCACAAAGCTGTTGAAGGCGGCAGCTCACACCCCCTCCGTCAGGAGCAGGGAGAGAGAGAGAGAGAGAGAGAGAGACAGATAGAGAGAGACAGACAAAGTTTGTTTTTCAGTCAAAAATCAATACGTGCCCTTCGAGCTTTTAAGTATGCGAAGCACCGTGCAGCATGTCACTTCAGGAAGCAGCTGCACAGAAGATAGCAACGTGAAGATAATCTTTCAGCATTTTTAGACGAGCGTCCGTATCGTCTAGGTGTGCGAACAGCCCCCCTGCTCACACCCCTTACGTCAGGATCAGAGAAAGTCAGCGCAAGAGAGACAGAGAAAAGTAAGTTGGGTAGCTTCTCAGCCATCTGCCAATAGCGTCCCTTGTATGAAATCAACTGGGCAAACCAACTGAGGAAGCATGTACCAGAAATTAAAAGACCCATTGTCCTCAGAAATCCGCGAACCAGCAAAAATCCGCGATATATATTTAAATATGCTTACATATAAAATCCGCGATAGAGTGAAGCCGCGAAAGGCGAAGCGCGATATAGCGAGGGATCACTGTATACCTCAAATTAGGCAAAATCCCACATATAAAGGTTTTTCAATGCTAGAACAGTTTGTAAGTTAATCTTGAAATTAACTTCTACTCCCTTCTGTATATCTGTGAAGATTCTCAGTCATGCCGGTGAAATTATCTGGTGGTTGAGTCATGGCAACTGGACTTCTTTCTTGTTAGGTAGAAATGTTTCACTGCTCATCCAAGCAGCTTCTTCAGTCTGAGGAATGTTGTTAGCGACCACAAATTTATCCTCCAGGTTAGTTTCACTTCACACCTGCCCTGAATAGGCTCGTTGAGTAAAACAAAGGAAGCGGGAGGTGTGGGTAGATGTACCCGTCACACCTTTAGCAGCCCCCCCCACCCCCATAGAGTGGACCACCTGGTGGAGCTGTGAATTGGGCCTGATTTTCCTGGGGATGGATGAAAGGGCAGCATGATAAATTGAAGACAGGTTATGCCTAAGGCCTCCACCTCAGTTGAGTGAGGGGGTTGTTGATTTGCACATGCAAAGCTTCCCTCTCCCCCCTCTCAAACCAGTTGTCTTCTCTATCCAATATCTGGACGTTAATGTCCTCAAATGAGTGTCCTTTGTCCTTCAAATGGAGGCACACAGCTGATTCCGGCCCTGAGGTGTTACTCCTTCTGTGCTGGGCCATCCTCCTGTGTAGCGGCTGTTTGGTCTCCAATGTACAGTTCAGGACACTCTTTACTGCATTGACACGCCGTATATTACGTTGCTCTTCTTCTGTTTCGGTATCTGGTCTTTGGGGTGGACGAGTCTCTGTCTCAGTGTGTTAGTGGGTGTGAAGTGAACAGGTCACACCAGCC
Organism: Erpetoichthys calabaricus; assembly: GCF_900747795.2. NCBI lineage: Eukaryota > Metazoa > Chordata > Cladistia > Polypteriformes > Polypteridae > Erpetoichthys > Erpetoichthys calabaricus. The sequence goes on along the minus strand of NC_041400.2, from coordinate 27,004,519 downwards.
ATGTATGGATTAACCAGGTTCTTCCGCTGGCTCTGGGACTTCGACTGTTCTGTTGTCCTTTTTCTAGAACAGGATCCTGCTTCATGGTTTAGAAATTTACAGGTTTATGAAGTTTAAAGTCCAGAGGCCCAGGGTTTGTTTCCTGCCGTGCGCCCTGTGTTGGCTGGGATTGGCTCCAGCAGACCCCCGTGACCCTATAGTTAGGATATAGCGGGTTGGATAATGGATGGATGGAAGCACAAGTACGCTGGCAAAGAACAAAATGTAAGGAGACATTTGTATTCTGTAAATCTACAAAATTGACCTCTAATGATAATTTTTCACACAGTCCGACCGTTTGTGAATCAGCCATAATTTAAAAGCTATAATCAGCTGTATAGAAGAGCAGAACAAAGCAATGAGTCACGTCTAAAACACATGACAGCTTAAGTAAATGATGTCACCTGCCAATATCGGCTCTTGTTCATTTGTTTTGTGATTAGACTTTATTTAGTTATCGATGTGATTAGACAGAAGTGAAACTCGCAAGTGTGTTAAGGTGCAGCCTAAGCTTTTAAAGTATAAAATACGCCTCACTGTCATTGTATCGGTACTGAGCTTATCAAGGGAGGCTGTCCATCCGCAATGATGTGGTGCTTTAAAAGAAGTCTACAGACTTGCTCAATAAAAGATGATATTCACACAAGGAGAAACGATCTGAAACTGGGCCTTCGAGCACGCGCCATGGACTACAGAGGCTGGGCTTCTGCTCGAGGTCAGCACTCCTCTTACTGCCCTTGTGGTTGGACATCGAGTGACCTTGAGCCAGGAATCAACAGTATGTTGGGCTGAATATTCCTGTTTTCATCAAAGCTCTTCTTCTGTTACAAGGAGCTAACAACCGGTGCAAAGCAACTCATCTCAGGGCTGACCCCCACCGGGCCCACAGTCACCAGTTTATGTCCCACACCTTTGTTTGAGAAGCAACCAGAATACTCCTAGATCATCGCAAATAAACATGCAGACTTACCACTGACTAAGCCAGAATTTGTACGCGAGACACTGGAGCTCTGAAGTAAAAGCCCTGACCACTGCCCCTGTGTGTGGATTGTGTTGTGTTGTGTTGTTGTGTCTTGACTCCATTGTATTTTTAAAGATGTGCAGTGCGCTGGGCAATACATGAAAATAAATCAAACAGAATTAAATTATCAGACTGATGTAATGCAACGGGTTCGCTTCCTGGGCCCTCCCTGAGTGGAGTTTGCATGTTCTCCCCGTGTGTGCGTGGGTTTCCTCCGGGCGCTCCGGTTTCCTCCCACAGTCCAAAGACATGCAGGTTAGGTGGATTGGCGATTCTAAATTGGCCCTAGTGTGTGCTTGGTGTGTGGGTGTGTTTGTGTGTGCCCTGCAGTGGGTTGGCACCCTGCCCGGGATTGGTTCCTGCCTTGTGCCCTGTGTTGGCTGGGATTGGCTCCGGCAGACCCCCGTGACCCTGTGTTCGGATTCAGCGGGTTAGAAAATGGATGGATGGATGGATGGATGTAATGCAAATTGACTTTACTTTGCTGCTCTGGCCTCCATTTTTTAAAAATGAATTAACTTGCATGCAGTACATTTTTTTACTAAATAGATTTGTTTCCCCACCGTTGATCTACCACATGGCCCCCTGTGTGCGTCACAAAGTCTTGTTTTATCTTATATATAAACGTCTATGTGTGGAAGTGTGTGTGTCTGTCCGGCCCGGAAGTGAGAGGTGGAGTCGGCGTAAGGGCTAAACCTCCGAGGAAACAGAAAACTCGCTTAGCCGCTAATAACACAAGCAAGGTATCGAGGTAAACGAAATCTCAGAAGAAAGACAACGTCACTTATCCACTAACATCGGCAAAACGGTATCCCTTTTACTTTTCCTCCCGCCGCTAATATATAAGCGAAGCGAGAATGTCGGCAAAACGAATCCTCCTAGGAGAGAGATGCCCAGAGTAGTTCCTTTCAATTACCTGACATCTCTACATTTCAATTTTTTTTCTGACGATTTCAATAGTTTCTAGGACCCCGGGCTTTTTACAGCACGAGCTTACACAGCCAGTTTGTAGTAAAGACAAATGGAGAAAGTCAGAAGTTGGAGTCTGCAGTGCCACTGCTGCACAGAAAAGGTGGAAGCTGATGTCACCAGGAAGCCCTCCGCTCACTGTGTTCAGAGGTGGTCTCTGTGCAGTTGACTAGAGAAGTCCTCCAGTTAGCTCATGCTGTAAGGAGGCAGCTTTGGAGTCGGACAATTATGGCTTCATGGCTGACCACTGGCTGTTCACCACAGTGCAACCGAGATGCTTCATGGTGTGAGTCCACAGCGATTCACTTGGCGACGAGGATGGGATTGTACTGTGGGTGGTGATGTTGTACAGTAAAATGAGGTAGTCGGGAGAAGGAGAGCTCAGCTGACGTCACCAGGACATGTCCAGAAGTGGTCTCTGTGCAACTGACTATCTACAAAGTGTTTTAGTTTTGGTCTTCCTGCTGTCCTTATTAAAATATAGCATTTATCTTACTGGTATGAAGGGTTAAACAAAACACTATTAGGAGAATAGATGAAGGGTCTGTGAGCAACATGGACAATACACGTCCTCAAAGTAGGTTAAGAAGTGGCTGAATCTCATGTACACAGTAAGAGGTAAGAGCAGAACGTAAGAAATGATTGAGAAGAAGGACAAGAATGCAGTGGAAGGAGACTTTTATGTTGGGTATGTAAGTTGTCTATTCTCTCTTCTGAAAACATCCCATGTCTTTTAACCAATCAGAATAAATGTCAGATGGGTGTGTAACCTACTGAACCATTCAGAGTAAACGTCAGGTGAGATGTAAGCATTCATTAATTCAGCTGCTGTGATGCAGTGTATCCCTCTTCATGAAGAGAGAATTAAAGACACATGAACAAGCTTCCTCCCACCTGGTTCTTCGGGTTGATCGACTATTTAAATACTCAAAATGGTCCCAGTTGAAAACAAAATTTCTTTCATTAATATGTTCCCAATTTATTTCTTCCACATGACTAAAGGACGTCTCCCATTAGTTCACTCTGTAAGGAGTTTGCTTCTGACAGTGCAAATCTGCAAAGCAAGGAGTCTCGTGGTGTGAATCCATAGCAATGCACGGTTCCAGCCAGAAAATCAGGAGTAATGGGAGTAGGATTGAGATTATTTTATCGAGAGCCACTCCAAGCATCGCATGTATCAGCAAGAAGGATGATGGTGGAAATGATGCTCATTTTTCTGAGCCTTGCTGACTTTACCTCAGCTTCACTGAAAGGCGAGGAGCTATAAAACCCGAGACGTGATGTCATTCGTCAAGCAGGACTTCTTTTGCAGTGGGAACAGAACTTGGAATTATAGAAGGTGTAAGCCCCCTCTCCTGCTCACACGTACGACACATCAAGCGGCCTTTTCTTTTTTTCCCTCACCTTCCTATCATCATTCTGCTGGTGACAAGGTCTCCAAGTGTTCACCTGAGCCATTTATTTGATTCATGAAGAGAAGGTGTGCTGAAGATCTCCGACTGTGTGAAAATCAAGGGTGGCTTCTTCAGGAGTGGATTTTTGGTTTCTGCCAAACTTGTTTGAGGCAAGGGTTCCATATGCAGGATCGCTGTAGCAAATTGTTTGCCAATGAGATGAAGGGAATTTCTAGTCTCTAAGACAATGTATGTATATAATAATAATAATAATAATAATAATAATATTAATTCAAATATATTTGAGAAAATGGACTTCATCGATTAGTTACCACCTCATGGCTCCAGAGCCCAGGCATGGCCGCTACCCGTGTTGACTCCATCCATTTTCTCCACGCGTGTGGGTTGTTACCCAGCACTCTCGTTTTCCTTTCACATCCCAAAGACGGTCAGGTGTATGGACCACCGACTCTAAACTGGCCCTGGAGGCTGAGTGGGAATATGCCCTGGACTGAGCTGGGGTCTCATTTATGGCTGCTCTCTGAAGCTGCAGGAGTATCCCACTGGTAATCCTGCAATGGTCTCAGTGGTTTCAAACGAATGATTGATGTTCCTCGAATAAACAAGTGCATTAAAGATAAAGGGCAGCCTCCGGGGTGAAGTTCTGCCTTCGAGAAACGTCAACAGTTGCTGTTACAATTTGCAGCCCTCATCAGAATGTCGAGGCGTCTCGTGGATTGCAGGGAGTTTTTTGCCAAAGGGTTGTTAATTAAAATCTCCGCTATTTAGAGGATCCAATTAAGATTTAAACACAAAAAAATGCAAGTCAGTGTGTGGGAAGAGCAAACAGGGCACAGCAGAAGGGGGGCACATTCTAGAAGGTCAGACTGGCGGCTCTGCTCCCCGCTCTCTGGGCCGCGGACTAGGACAGACTGGAGAAAGACGCCGGGCGGTGTGCTGCATACTAAATGTTAGAGGGCTCGTGTTTTAGTCCATTACTGGAGCTGACCTCTTGACTCAATTATTCCAATATTCCATTTTTAGCCTTGACCTTGAAGGCACTGCTTAGAAGAAGTAGATGGGCTGAACAAATGGCCTGATTAATGTGTAGCATCCAGGAGGCCGAACAATCCGTTAGCCACGATGGCCATAGCACAGAACTGTGAACTGGGGTGCCTACTCTCCACGGCTTTCCCTCCCACATCCCAAATGTGTGTGTCTTGAGTTGGACTCATGTGAGGGTTGCTGTATGTGTGAGGAGGCCCTGCGATGGACTGTCTGCAGCCTGAAGTTTATTATGTTTATTTGAGCATGTAGGGTTACTTTAGAGTTGTCTGGCTTCCCATCCAGGAACTTAATCCTAAAATTGCTGCAGTACACTCTGGTCCACTTGACGTTAAATCAGTTAAATGGATCTGATAATGAATGGACAGTTGGCGTGCGAGTGCGCATGTTTCCTAAATGGAGTGGCGTCCCATCCAGGGTTAGCTTTTGCCTTCTGATAAAAACAGCAAAGAAAGGTTTTAGCATCTACAGCAGGGGTGTCCAGCTCCGGTCCTGGTGGGCCGCAGTGGCTGCAGGTTTTCATTCAAACCCTTTTCCTAATCAGCGAGTAGTTTTCACTGCTAATTAACTCCTTTTTCCCTTCATTGTAATAGCCCTTTATTTAAGGATTCAGTCCTCTGAATTGATTTGTTTCTTCATTAAATGGCAGCCAAACAGAAATAAGATATGAAACGAGCCAACGGGTGACCAGCTAAACTGGAACATCAAACTCCAGCCAATTTCACTCCAACCAGCCTCTTAATGAGAAGCCAATTCTTGCTGTTAATTAAAGCCATCATTGAATATCAGGACTTGTTGCTGATCTCATTCTGGTGATTTTCTGTTTTTTCTAAGATCACCGTCCAGATGTTTTGGTGACCCGAGCAGACCAACATGACCGAGACCTTCACCTTTCTTTATTTTCAGGTGAGCTGGTCTTGTTTTGTGCCTCATTGTTGTTTGGCTGCTCATTAAGGAAAAAGAAACAACTAAGGGGTCTGAGTTACGTCATTAGAACTAAAGCAAAAACGGCTCACTAATGAAGAAGAGGTTAGAATGAATACAGTAATCCCTCCTCCATCGCGGGGGTTGCATTCCAGAACCCCCCACGAAAGGTGAAAATCCGCAAAGTAAAAACCATATGTTCATAATTTCTTTCATTGAAATTATGTATGTAAACACAGTTTATATACAGTAAAACCTAAATATTATTTTAAAGATATCGAGCGTCTCCGATATCACATATGTTACAGCCATTACGACAGACAGGCCACCAGCAATAAATACGTACAATGCAAGAAAAATTGTATACAGTAAAATGTGTGTACAGTGACACTAAACTATGTACATGTAATAAGTACTGTACGTAAATAATTAATTATGGTTACTCACCAACAATGACACGACGACTTGTCCGATAACGACAAGTTTAATTTTACTGCACACAAAGGATAGCGTTACAGCTCTTCTAAAGGAGCCTCTTCAGACGACTGTTTAGCACCGCCGTTGTTCTTCTTCCAGTACTCTTCAATCCAAATCACTAAAGTAGATTCCATCCAGACTACTGCCTTATCACGTCCACTTGCAACTCGTTTTGCACCCTGATTAAAGGACACTGCGGCTGTAGATCTTATATTCTTTTCCTCCTTTTTAAATAAAAAAAATCGTGGACTCTTTGATGCCGTAATGCGGTGTAGCTGTTCCCTTCCTTCAACATATCCAAAACTTTTACCTTTTCTGCAATCATTTACATCTTCTGTTGGCGCTTGGACACGGCTCCTGAAGCAGTAGCAGGGTCACGTTGATGCTGAATGAGTGAGATGAGACTTCCTGGTTAATGCAGCACTCCGTTGCTGAGCCAATCAGCACACAGGAACTTAACTGTGTGCTCTGATTGGGTAACTTCTCAGTCATCCACCAATAGCGTCCCTTGTATGAAATCAACTGGGCAAACCAACTGAGGAAGCATGTACCAAAAATTAAAAGACCCATTGTCCGCAGAAACCCGCGAAGCAGCGAAAAATTCGCGATATATATTCAAATATGCTTACATATAAAATCTGCGATAGAGTGAAGCTGTGAAAGTCGAAGCGCGATATAGCGAGGGATTACTGTACCTGAAGCCACTGCAGCCCACCAGGACTGGAGCTGGACACCCCTGCTCTACAGCCAGCCAGAATGAATGGATGGACCTTAACGCTTCAGAAAAGAAACTGCCTAATTAGGCTTTGATTTTATCACACATTGTATTGTGTGCTCCACAGTAGTGTTTCTGCTTTAAGGGCCATTGGGGCGCAGCCCACCAGCGGTTACATACATAGCTACACCATGTATAACTAGGAGGGATCTGCACCAAAGTTCAGCCATTAGTCAGTTACGTCATTGAGAGCTAACAGTGAGCGGTTCGGTATTCTTAGAATTAAAACCTCTTGGCTGGTCATCTCCAGAATATGGCGAGTGATTCCATGTTGTGCACATGTGAAGGTAAGGATCCCACTGTCCTCTACTGTCCACTCGCTAATAAAATGACTACTAAGGATCTTTTCTGGGATCAACTCCCCCATCATCAGCATCACACCCCCTACCTCAAGTATCAGCCCCTCAGGTGACACATTTCTGCCAACTTTACGTACCCCCAGAATGATGGCAGAAATAGTCCACCGTTGTACTTCAATGCCCTAAATGGGGACCTCCTATTAAGGCAGGCCAAACTCGCATTTAGTGAATCCCAAAAGGAATTTCAGGGTCCCAAAATACAGTTTGGTTTTTCATAAATCTGACATGTACTTCAAGAAATGTCAAACTAAGTTGCTCTGCACTTTACAATATCTCACATTCCTGACAGATAACTTCCTGTACATTTCAAAGATATCCCAAAAGTACACTGAGATACCTCACTCTGACCTGCTATGGACTTCACATCATGAACTCCATTTTGTGATATCTCAGAATCGCTTGGGTTAGGATATGGCCGACCTGAATTAGACTTATGAGGAAGTCGTTCTGAGATACCATGAAATGCAATTCAGGCACCTCATAAACAGCAGAAATCTGGAAAAGCATCGGAGAAACGCTTAACCTCATGTTACAGCTCTAGCGATGTCTGAATATGAGTGCGACTTGACATTTTAAACTCAACTCTGCCTCTTACTCATGGAGCAAAGGCTGAAAGTGACAGACCTCCACTGGGAAGGCACTATATGATTGATAGATAGATAGATAGATAGATAGATAGATAGATAGATAGATAGATAGATAGATAGATAGATAGATAGATAGATAGATAGATAGATAGATAGATAGATAGATAGATAGATCCTCCATTACCACCTCTGGCGGGTCGAGTGTGCCCCATAATTGACGTTGCCCTCTCACAGAGCTGCTTGTTTCTGGCGGCCCCCTCTTATGCTGATGTTGCCAGGCCACCAGCACACAACACGGTAGTCACAGTGGCCATTACAGAGCGGTGATTATGATGGATGTCACTGCCCACTTTGAAGGAACGCATTCTCCGGTGATCCAGTTTTGCTCACACAGCCCTTGGACCTGACAAACTGTGGTCTGCTCAACAGACAGTCCGTTATCCAGGACACCATTAGGCTCCTCTGCTTTCATATCCCTGAACTTCTCCTTTAACAAGGGTGGCTGGATGGTACTGAAGGCACTGGAGAAATCAAAAAACAGAATCGTCACAGGGCTGCCAGCATCGTCCAGCTTTATGGACCAGACTGGGCATTTCAGGGGCTTCTGTTCAAGTTCCAGTGCTCTTAGTGTGCAGTTTTCTATGAACCCCTCTTGTCCATGCAGCCTTTTCTGCTGGTACCGTAGTCTCTTCCTAAGCCTCAAAGATGTGAACGTGAGATTAGTTGGTGATTCTAAATGGGCCCTGTACGAGTGAGTGTACCCCATGATGGACTGAGGCTCTGTCCAGGGTTGGTTCTTGGCTGATACCTTCAAGGTAGGACCAGGTCGCAGTGACGTGGATTTGGAATAAGGACGTCTGGACTGAGCTCTACTAAAGCCGACCTCTGGTGAATTCACCCGTATTGGGCGAGAAGGGAACAGAAACCACAAGCGTGAGTGAGTCAGTGATCAGACTAAGTGTGAATGTGAGGGTCACCACACTGACCCCAGGGGTCCTGGATGGGCTACATTAGAGGTGTTAGCAGGGAGGTCAGCACCTGGAACACACCAGTCAGAGGGACGACTCTTCCCAGTACAGGGAGGGGGCCTCTAATCACTTGTCTGAGGTCGCCTGAAACAGAGTCAGCCTTTCTGTTTAGAAGACGACACGCTGGGTTGCAGGCGGACAGCTGAGAGGTCCAGACAGAGTCATGGTGGCACTGGACAGCTCAGAGGTGGCACTGGACGTCTCTCCATCACAATCTTTCTCAAGCTCTGTCTTCCATTCCATTTGTATAAAAAGCGCGACAAACGTTACCAGATGTCACAGCCTCAAAGTCTCAGAGCTGTAAGACTTGGTGACAAGCCAGCCAGATTCAGAGTAAAAAAACCAAATGCATTTAAATTACGATTTGTTTGGAATTCTCACAATGCACGCTTGATGTTTTTTTTTTTTAAAGATTAAAGGATTGGGAACAAATGACGAGCTGACAAGTGAGCTGCCACCGCCCATGAGAAAGTCCTGCTCCTTGAATTCTTCATACTTATCAGGTTTCAAGGTGAGGTCAGTGCTTGTTAATAATTAGGCTGCCAAAATGTCGCCAAGATGTCGCACGTGCAAACAAAACTCTCTTTGTACTCGGCACATGCGGCAAAGCAGACTTAAATATCAAACATTTGCTGTCCATTTTAAGAATAACAATCTTCCTTCTGGAGAGCCTGGGTGCTCTGCTGCCTTCCAGTGGGAAGAAAGTCACTTGGGGACAGGCAAAGACTATGGACGTCACCTTGGAGCGATGTACATGGCGTTTGTAGGAGAAGAGGGCATCTTAACAAATGAAACCACAAGGCAGTAACGCTGTCAGTGGCTTCTGTAGATCAGGAAAATGCAAAGTTTATAAAGTCAGCGGACACCACTAAGACGGCACGTCCCACCAGGAGTGGACTGGGTCTCCAAATTGGCCTGGGCGTCCTTCAACAAGTGAGGTGATGAGCTCGACCCACTCTGCTCTTTATTTATTGTCATTTTCTTAAAATTTGTGATGAGTACGCGGCTCGCTGCTTGCTATGAGGCTATGATATGAAGTCGACCTAAACTGTTGTCAAAGTTAATCTGTACACTGTTGTTTAGAGAGAGGTCAGAGGTCAGGAGCACACACTGATACAGCGCATCGCCGCAGCCACCACAGGACAAACCAGCTCAGGGTCCCAGATTAGGACCCGAGTGTGACGGGTGACACCTCAGCACCACTCCAGTTCAGGTGGGATTGTTTAGACACAACTTCAAATTTGACGACATGTTTACAAATAAAATTTAATGAAAAATAAAAATGTAATAACACGGCTTACACGTTACTAGAGTACATGTCACATGTCAATGTCAAGTCCAAGTGCCAGTACCCTAGTAGGCCAGTAGCTGCTCATTTACAATGGAATACGTGAAAACCTCACATGATTGCAATGTTCTATTAACTTAACGATAAACTAGAAACGTCCTAATATGAAAAATTCTTATCCTGTGCTTTATAACTTTAATTCATCAAACTAATAATCACAGCTGAAAACCATTAATTATCACTCGCGCCGACGACCAGAGAACAATAAAATACACAATACATGATCTAAACTAATTATTAGTATTGAAGAATTTAAATACTAGATATGAGATAAAATAAATTGCAATAATGTATATGCTAACCGAAATGTAGCGTAACAGAAATCGGCAAATGGCAGTTTTGACCAAATTTTTTGCTGCAATGTTGTGTACTGACAACTAAAACAACTTGATGACATAATACGGTATCTTAAGTAGTAACATATACAGTCATATGAAAAGTATGAAGCTGAGCCCTGACTGCTTGTCGAGGGTCTGTGTAGCCTCAGGTGGGGGAGCAGCAAGGTGACAGCACGGAGGCAAAGTCAGAGTTGGGGAAGGCTGGAAACCATAACATCCAGCACATCTACAGTGTCAACGCTGAAAGAAGAAGAAAGAGTGAGCAAGAGGCGAAAAGTTCAACTAAGCGCAGAGCACAACTGTCAGAAAATCAAACATCTCAAAGAGTTTTTGGAATCTGCAAAATGACCTCATGGGTGACATTTTAAACTCATTGTGTCATTAATCCAGAGGACAGGAAAACCAAGATGGTGGCAAACCTGGTAGAAATAAACAGTAAAGGAGACAGGAGAAGATTCCAAATCTGGAGCTTAAGAAACCCCCAAAACAAGTGATGAACCTCAGAAATGAACTCAGAAAATGCACAAAAAACGACTAATGAGCTCATTAATAACACAATATTAACGGTGAAACTCTCAGGAGGCGACTCCTCAGCTTCTCCAGCTTGGTAAAACAACAACAACATTTATTTCTATAGCACATTTTCATACAAATAAAGTAGCTCAAAGTGCTTTACATGATGAAGAAAAGAAAAATAAAAGACAGAGTAAGAAATTAAAATAAGACAACATTAATTAACATAGAATAAGAGTAAGGTCCGATAGCCAGGGAGGACAGAAAAAACAAAACAAAAACTCCAGACAGCTGGAGAAAAAAATAAAATCTGCAGGGGCTCCAGGCCACGAGACCACCCAGTCCCCTCTGGGCATTCTACTAACATAAATGAAATAGTCCTCTTTGTATTTAGGGTTCTCACGGAGTCACTTGATGCTGATGGTCATGCAGACTTCTGGCTTTTAATCCATCATTGGAGGGACAACACGGTGCTTTGATCAGGTGATGGAGGCGCAGGTCACCACCACAAAAAACCGGAAAAAGAAACAGAAGAGAGAGTAGGGGTTAGTACAGATTTTAGAGCCACCATGAATAGTTATTATAATGAATTGAATATACAGAGTATCAGGATTAAATTACAGTGAAGTTACGAGAAGGCCATGTTAAAGTAATGTGTTTTCAGCAGTTTTTTAAAGTGCTCCACTGTATTAGCCTGGCGAATTCCTACTGGCAGGCTATTCCAGATTTTAGGTGCATAACAGCAGAAGGCCGCCTCACCACTTCTTGTAAGTTTTGCTCTTGGAATTCTAAGGAGACACTCAGTTGAGGATCTGAGGTTGCGATTTGGAATATAAGACATCAGACATTTCGATATATAAGCTGGGGCGAGATTATTTAAGGCTTTATAAACCATAAGCAGAATTTTAAAGTCAATCCTGAATGACACAGGTAACCAGTGTAGTGACATCAAAACTGGAGAAATGTGTTCGGATTTTCTTTTCCTAGTTAGGATTCTAGCAGCTGCGTTCTGCACTAACTGCAAACGATTGATGTCTTTTTTGGGTAGTCCTGAGAGGAGTGCGTTACAGTAATCTAGTCGACTGAAAACAAACGCGTGAACTAATTTCTCTGCATCTTTCGATGATATAAGAGGTCTAACTTTTGCTATGTTTCTTAAGTGAAAAAATGCTGTCCTAGTGATCTGATTAATATGCGATTTAAAATTCAGATTACAATCAACGGTTACCCCTAAGCTTTTTACCTCCGTCTTGACTTTTAATCCTAATGCGTTGAGTTAAAATGCATCGATGCATAAAAGTAGCCATGCAAAGTGCCCCCCAGTAAGTCAGGGCTGTGGACCCCTAGATGTGTTTCTTTAAATATTAAATTGCCATAAATAATGTCTGCCTCCAAACACGTCCATAGGGTCAGCGTTGTCAGCGTTGTCACAGAGCTCAGTAAGTTCTTACCCGCGTGTGCGAATCGACATACAACACGTCGCCACTTTCCAGAGTCATGTGACCACTCGCTTTAAATGGCCGTTAGACTTGGGCATTCTTAAAAAAAACACAATGAGACTTTAAATTTCAAATGGGAGCCGAGACATAATAAATAATTAAAGAGAAGTGAAGAAGCGTGTCCAGATTCTCGCCTTTAGAGGCGCTTTATAAAATAAGGATTAGCTGAACCTCGAGCCACGTGAACTTTTCAAGTGCTGGCATGACTGGCACAGCAGGTCGTGTTGCCACCTCATGGCGGTCAGACTTGCTGCCTTTGCATGTTCTTCTCGTGTTCGGGGTGACACTAAACTGGCCTTGTGAGAGACTCGCCTGCTGCCTGCTGCCAAGATGGCCGTGGCCTCAGAGTGCGGACAGAATATCTGATAGCTGAGCAGTTTGTTCTTTATTTCACTTTAGATAATTTCTTGTATTAGGAATTTGTTAGTTATCACATACCCTTTGGGGTACAGCGCCCCTGGAGCAAGCCCCTAGCAGCATAGGATCTCTTTTGGCAGTAACAGGGATTCGAACCTGCAACCAGCGCAGATCCTTAGCCTCGGAGCCACCACTCCACCCTAAGGTTGGCTGTTGACTCCTTGTCATTAATGGCTGCTTTGTTTTACTGAATGTTTGACCCGCGCTACCCATCTCTGTGGACGTCCCTCCAGGTACGAGTGAGTGTTCCTCCCATATTTCTGGGATGTGTGTGTTGGGCAGTTGGTGACTCAAACTGACCCAGTGTGCCCTACAATGGACTGGCATTCCTGCCCTGTGGACAACACGAGATGAATGGATGGAAGTAGAAACACGAAACGTCACTCTGGGCTGAGCTGCTTCTCTGCTGGCGGCGGTGAGTTGACTCTTCTGGATGTGTACGTGTGAAAGGCACCATACAAATAGATTCATCAGAGAATGTCACACGGCATGTTTACAGGGTGGCGCGGTGTTGCCATCATGTGCTGGTTGCTGTTTGATTTTGTTCTTCAGGTGGACAGCACTGACTCTCCCACGCAGCTCCAGCATTTCATGGCAGGGACGTCACCAAGCAGCACCGCGCCCCCTGGCATTGTTGAGCTCTCGCTCTCACCAGGCAGCAAATCGGACTCCATTTGGAGTTTCCTTGACAGCGGACACACACACAGGAGAGGGACTGTCATTCCTCCCTCATTATTGTCACTGAAGGTCACACTAAGCTTGTGTTTCAGGTGAGGTGGCAGGGAATGCTGCTCAGAAAGGATAAAGAGGGCAAAGGCACAGAAAGTGGACTGCCATACGGGTGTAATACGTCACACAGAAGAAAAGAGTGAGAAACGTAAATAAAAAGGTGTGTTGGGGAAAACAACGACGGCTGAAGCCATCTGACGTCGGCCTGTCGTGACTGCATTGCCCTGCCCGGTGCCCTCACCATAAATATTTGTAGTAAATATGAAAGCTTACAGAAGCGGCTGAGCTTGATGAAGCCCAAGATGCCAAGCAAAGGTTCAGTGTCGGCCATCTTTAGATCACTAAAGTGTGAGTTCAGTTGCACGTCACCGTCCTTCATTTGTGAGCGAGAGGATTGAGCAGCCAGTCGTTATGATAGATCGGGCCCTGTAGAGACGGTCACGTCTTTCCCTGATACTTGGACTCGGTTGGAGGAATGCTGGGAGAACTGAACCATTTACAATATGCATGATCTGTAAGGCGCTCTGAACCCTGGGATGGCCTGTAAACCACAAGGCCATCTGTTCAATCCCACCACTGATGTGACCCTGAGGGCAGCACAAGTCCGGCTTTATAAAGTGATGTTATGCTGATGTTGAAACTCCATTTAAAATTAGAACAATCTGGACGAGAGCCGGACATTCAGCCCAACAAAGCTCACCAGTCCTGTTCACTTTCACTGAACAAAGGAATACGGTGGAAAATTTTTAAAAATATCCAAACTGTACTGACATTCTTTGCTCAAGAGTTTGCTGCACTTTCCACTTCCTCCTGGCTGTCAGATGTTCCCCATTCAACACCTTTTACTTCTTCTTCTGGCTGCTCCCATTTAGGGCTCTCCACAGCAGATCATCCATCTGTCCGTCTTTTACATAATTTTCTGCCACACTGACTGCCTTCCATGTCCTCCTTCACTGCATCCATAAAACCTCCTCTTTGCCTTCCTCTTTTCCTCTTGCCTGGCAGTGCCATCCTCAACATTTTTTTCCTGTTGTACCCCCCATCTCAGTCTACCCCCTCTTTTACTTGGTCACCAAACTTTTGTACCTGTGTTCTCCCTCTAATATCCTCATTCCTAATGCTGCCTATCCTCATTACTCCAAGTGAAAATCTTCAACTCTGTCACTTCCAGCTCTGCCATCTCAGTGCCACCATCTCCAAACCATACAACATACAGTACAGTAGCTGGTCTTACTACCATTTTATAGACCTTCCCTTTCACTAAACTTGCAAATATTCTTCTATCACAAATAATTCCTGCCACTGTTCTCCACCCAGTCCACCCTGCCTGCACTGTCTTCCTCACCTCTCTGCCACACACTCATTTGCTTTGGACTGTTGAACCCAAGTATTTAAGTTCATCTCCCTTCACCACCTCTGCTCCTTGCATTTGCACCCTTCCACTCCCTTCCCTCTCAATCACACACATGTACTCCATCTTACGCCTACTGACTTTCATTCCCCATCCCTCCAGTGCATACCTCCACCTCTCCATGTTGGTCTCAACCTGCTGTCTACTCTCCCTACAGATCACAATGTCGTCCGTGAACATCTTAATCCACGGAGACTTCTGTCTGACTTCATACGTCAGCCTGTCCATTGCCATTGCAAGCAGGAGATGGCTCAGTCAGAGATGATGATTGATGTAATCCCACTCTCACCTTGAACCAGGCCGTCATTCCCACCGCACTCCTCACCTGCCATGGCACTGGTTTGATTTACCCAAATGGCTTCTGGTTGATGTTTTGCCCCAGTTACCTCGATTGCTGAAAAGGCCTGAGACTTCATCATCGTTACGTTCTGCCGCCCTCGTGAGTGTCTACTGAACATCTTAAAAGCACATCAGCATCACAGAAGAAGAGTAACCCGCTGCCTACCATGGCTCAGTGGAGTGCTGGGGTTCTGCCTAATAGCAGGCAGCGTATCTCATCTTCAGCCTCCTGGGGGGCTCTGCTCGGCAATCATGAGCTTCTCCTTTCCCAGACAGGCCCCAGCAGTAGTCATCACCACACCACAAATAACCAGCCACAGACCAGTAGTGTGTGTGACATTTAAACAGCGAATGCTACAAAGCACATCGGATCAGGAATGGAGGGGCTCTGAGGTTTGAGCACAGGGGTCCGTGTGGCATCGGCACACATGTGGCCTGCACGGCACTTGGCAGCAGACATCTCACCAGCTCTGTTTACACTCCCCTGTGGGCAGCGGTGGTTTGTAATGTGGGGCACTGGGGCGCTAAACCCCCTCCAAATATTTTAAAAACTCTTTAAATTAATTAGGTAATTGATTCAGTAATCATGAAATACATGTGCTGCGGTGGGCTGGCACCCTGCCCGGGGTTTGTTTCCTGCCTTGTGCCCTGTGTTGGCTGGGATTGGCTCCAGCAGACCCCCGTGACCCTGTAGTTAGGATATAGTGGGTTGGATAATGGATGGATGGATGGATGGATAGTAAGATGGTGGATGATTTTGGTTACAAAAAGTGTGCCACTACGAAAAAAAAGGTTAGGAAACCCTGAGGCTATGAGGCTGATTTCTCTTGGCAGGTTGGTGAAATGACTCAATGACTCAACTCAATACGGGCATCCTGATCGCAAAGGCAGAATAAGATTCAGGTTGGACTTGTCCTGTGGGTGTAGAACAAGACTGGCTTAGGGGGGCGAGTTATGGTTTAAGTCAGGGGTCGCCAGCTCCGGTCCTGGAGGACCACCATGGCTGCAGGTTTTCATTCTTACCCTTTTCTTACTGAGTGACCTGTTTTTGCTGCTAATTAACTTCTTCTAATTTTAATTGACTTGTTCTTGAAGACTCAGACCCCTTAATTGTTTCTTTTTCTTTAATTAGCAGCCAAATAATAATGAGATCCAAAATGAGCCAAAACAACTTGTGTCCAAAGTACAACATCTGAAAATAAAGAAAGATGAAGGTCTCAGGAATGAGGATCTGCTCAGGTCTCCAAAACATTTTAACGGCTCTTAGAAAGAGAAATTCAACAATTTCAGAAATGTCTGCTAATGCACCATGAGAGCAGCAATAAGCCACAAAATTAAAGAACGGGTTTAATAACGACAAGAACTGGCACCTCATTACGCAGCTGGTTGGAGTTTGAGGCCCTCACTTAGTTGGTCTTCTGTTGGCTCCCTCACTTCACATTTCAGTTCTTTTTGGGTGCTGTTTAAGGAAATAAATGAAGCAAATCAGAGGAATGATGAAGAAATTAGGGGAACAAATCTTAAAAATGCAATTCAATTAAAATGAATTCACAAGAAGTTAATTAGCAGCACAAACAGGGCACTCATTAAAAAAAGAGTTAGAATGAAAACCTGCAGCCACGGTGGTCCTCCAGGACCGGACTTGGTGACCCCTGCTTTAAGATGTGGGGGTCTGTGGATCTTACAATATGAATTTGTGCCCAGATGAGGTTAGCCTGGCAAACTTGCACAGGACTGGGCAGACTGGCAGCAAGTGCAGAAAAAAATTAGGGTGGGAATAACTCTATGGGTGTGGGAAATGATAAACTGGGATGCAAAACTTGAGAAACATCAGAGGACTGGTGATTGTATGATGTGGATTTACAGTGGCAATGGCCACGGACTGGGCACTCTACTACCAGAGGAAGGATAAGATTTGGATTGAACTATTGATGCTATGGATGTGTGGTGGGACACGTTATTAGATGATTACGAAGGTGGGAGTACAGACATTATGGTGTGGGGTATGGCAGAATGGGGAACTGGACAAGTTGGCAGAGGACTGGGTAATTTAGAGAGAGGTGCAGTACAGTAATCCCTCCTCCATCGCAGGGGTTGCGTTCCAGAGCCACCCGTGAAATAAGAAAATCCGCGAAGTAGAAACCATATGTTTAAATGGTTATTTTTATATTGACATGCTTGGGTCACAGATTTGCGCAGAAACACAGGAGGTTGTAGAGAGACAGGAACGTTATTCAAACACTGCAAACAAACATTTGTCTCTTTTTCAAAAGTTTAAACTGTGCTCCATGACAAGACAGAGATGACAGTTCCGTCTCACAATTAAAAGAATGCAAACATATCTTCCTCTTCAAAGGAGTGCGCGTCAGGAGCAGTGACTGTCACAGAGATAGCCCTATTGATTTGTTTGCTTTTCTCTCTGTTTTTCTTTTAAGTATGCGAAGCACCGCGGCACAAAGCTGTTGAAGGCGGCAGCTCACACCCCCTCCGTCAGGAGCAGACAAAGAGAGAGAGACGGAGTTTGTTTTTCAAGCACAAATCAATACGTGCCCTTCGAGCTTTTAAGTATGCGAAGCACCGTGCAGCATGTCGTTTCAGGAAGCAGCTGCACAGAAGGTAGCCAAGGTGAAGATAATCTTTCAGCATTTTTAGACGAGCATCCGTATCGTCTAGGTGTGCAAACAGCCCCCCTGCTCAATCCCCCTACGTCAGGATCAGAGCAAGTCAGCGCAAGAGAAAGAGAAAAGTAAGCTGGGTAGCTTCTCAGCCATCTGCCAATAGCGTCCCTTGTATGAAATCAACTGGGCAAACCAACTGAGGAAGCATGCACCAGAAATTAAAAGACCTATTGTCCGCAGAAACCCGCGAAGCAGTGAAAAATCCGCGATATATATTTAAATATGCTTACATATAAAATCCGCGATGGAGTGAAGCCGCGAAAGGCGAAGCGCGATATAGCGAGGGATTACTGTATTAAATTTGGGCATCAGGTCCGCCTGTTCCTTTCTCCATCTATAGAGTAAGAATAAGGGGACGGTGGATGTCAAGGACTGAAGTTCTGGAGCACAATGGAAACTGGAAAGCTGGCATCAGATTGGGCAGCATGGTGGGATGGGTTTAATGCATTTGAGCCTGGATTTGTCCTATGGGTCTGGAATAGGACAGGCCAAGATGTGCATTGATGCTGTGATGAGGACCATGAGAGCATGTGGAATGACCAGAGAGATAGATGTGAAAGGCACTATATAATAGATAATTGCTGATTCAGTTTGCCCCCCCTAAAAGCTGCGTCCCACCCAATTTTTTTTCGCCAGCCACCGCTGTCTGTGGACTCCAATTACTTCAGAGTTTTTTTTTTTTTTTTTTTAAATCACAGAATCTCCTGCTAGGATGAGGAGAGGATGAAGGAGCTTTGGGAGACCCCGTGCCGTTAAGCTGGACCCCCTCAGTAACACACCAGACAGCTCCAGCAGGTTTGTTTTCTTAATTCTTATTTTCATTTTTTTTTTTTTTTTTTTGGCAAGCCAAGCTGGCCTGCACTCACACTGCGCTTTGACGTTCTCGGCCCGGGCACACCTTCATCATCACCATGTGACAAGATCCGAGCTCGGGGGGACAGCATGCATGTCAGAATGATGTGATTTGACTTGTTCTGTGGTTGTTTTGGCGTCGTGTAGGGCAGGATAACGCTCTCCCCTCTCTCAGATATATTGAGTGGGCAGCACAGCAGTTTGCTGTTAATCGGGCTGCACGTACGAGAAGACAAATGATGTTAAGGAAGGAATTTGCAGCTTTTCTTGCCAACTACAACTCACGTTCATCTGTAAGGTGAGAATAAAAACCGACTTTTAACTCTAAAGATATTGAATGAAATGAGAATTGCACCATGTGACGTGTAGCATCATTGACGTCTGTGTTCAGTACGGCATATTTAGTGATCACAGCGTCCCTGAATGCTACTGAACCTGCTCTTCCGAGTGGGCCAGGGCACGGAGCGACCACACTAGTCAAATGAACTAGACATGGGGGGTCACATGTGGACAAACAAAGTGCCAGTGTGAGTACTGCTGCTATTTACTTTGACTTTTATTT
Organism: Erpetoichthys calabaricus; assembly: GCF_900747795.2. Lineage (NCBI taxonomy): Eukaryota > Metazoa > Chordata > Cladistia > Polypteriformes > Polypteridae > Erpetoichthys > Erpetoichthys calabaricus. The sequence goes on along the minus strand of NC_041400.2, from coordinate 26,985,195 downwards.
CATTGCAGACAGTATGAACCCAAGACATTTCATGTTTTGTCAGCTCAACTTCATTTCCTCCATTCCTGCATTTCAGGCCTGCAATACATTCCAAAAAAAGTTGGGACAGTAAAGCATTCAGCTTTGTAATGTCGCCCTTCCTTCCACAACACTTAAGACATTTTGGCGCTGTGAATACCAAGCGATGTAGCGTTTCAGGTGTTCTTTTGTTCCATTCTTCCTGCAAACACGTTCTAAGGTGTGCAACAGTATGAGGTCATCGTTGTTGCATTTTTCATTTCCAAATTCTCCGCACATTCTCTACTGGGGACAGGTAAGGACTGCAGGCAGGCCAGTCCAGTAACCGGACCCTCTTCTTCCGCAGACTTGCCTCTGTCATGTGTGCACAATGTGGTTTTGAGATCTGGAATACAGTACACATTTCTACTGTGTGGTGGTCCATCCCAGATGCCTCTGAGCTTAGAGAAGTTGACGGTGCTTCTGGACATGGTTAACATAAGGCACAGTAAAGTCTGAAGTGGCATTTGTGAATGTAATTCTGTACTGTAGCGCTAGATAAAGGATTGCTAAAGTAATCAGGCCTGGCCCATGTGGTGATATCAGCCATCGATGAGTGAAGGTTCTTGACGCAATGACGTCTGAGGGATCGGAGATCACAAATGTTGAGCTTAGGCTTGTGCCTTTGCCCTTTACACACTGAAATTCCTCCAGATTAATTGAGCCATTTAATGATATTATGCACTGCAGAGGGAGAAATATGCAAAAAATTAAAGGAACACTTTGAAAACACATCAGATCTCAATGGGAAAAAAATCCTGCTGGATATCTATACTGGTATGGACTTGGTAATGTGTTAGGAATGAAAGGAGGCCACATCGTTTGATGAATATGGAAATTATCAACCTACAGAGGGCCGAGTACAAAGACACCCTGAAAATCAAAGGGAAAAACTGATGTGGCGGGCAGGTTAGTCCATTTTGTCAAAATTTCGTTGCAGCAACTGAAAATCGTACTCAGTAGTTTGTATGGCCCCCACGTGCTTGTATGCATGCCTGACAGCATCGGGGGGGGGGGGGGGGGGTTAGGGGGGGCATACTCCTAATGAGACGACGGATGGTGTCCTGGGGGATCTCCTCCCAGATCTGGACCAGGGCATCACTGAGCTCCTGGACAGTCTAAAGTGCTTCCTGGCAGTGCCAGATGGACCGAAACATAACGTCCCAGAGGTGTTCTATTGAATTTAGGTCAGGTGAGCGTGTAGGGCCAGTCAATGGTATCAATTACTTCATCCTCCAGAAACTTGAGGCCGGGCATTGTCGTATACCAGGAGGAACCCAGGACCCACTGCACCAGCATAGGGTCTGACAATGGGTCTAAGGATTTCATCCCACTACCTAATGGCAGTCAAGGTGCCATTGTCTAACCTGTACAGGTCTGTGCGTCCCTCCATGGATATGCCTCCCCAGACCATCACACTGACCCACCACTAAACTGATCATGCTGAACGATGTTAGGTTTAGGGTTAGGGTTAACATTCTCCACGGCTTCTTTGGACCTTTTCACATCTGTCACATGTGCTCAGGGTGAACCTGCTCTCATCTGTGAAAAGCACAGGGAGCCTTTGGTGGATCTGCCAATTCTGGTATTCTACAGCAAATGCCAATCGAGCTCCCCAGTGCTGGGCAGTGAGCACAGGGTCCTCTAGAGGACGTCGGGCCCTCAAGCCATGAAGTCTGTTTCTGATTGTTTGGTCAGAGACATTCACACCAGTGGCCCGCTGGAGGTCATTTTGTTGGACTCTGGCGATGCTCATCCTGTTCCTAATTGCCCAAAGGAGCAGATACTGGTCCTGCTGATGGGTTAAGGACCTTCTATGGCCCTGTCCAGCTCTCCTAGAGTAACCACCTGTCTCCTGGAATCTCCACCATGCCCTTGAGACTGTGCTAGGAGACGCAGCAAACCTTCTGGCAATGGCACGTATTGATGTGCCAACCTGGAGAAATTGGACTACCTGTGCAACCTCTGTAGGGTCCAGGTATCGCCTCATGCTACCAGTAGTGACACTGACCGTAGCCAAATGCAAAACTAGTGAATAAAACAGCCAGAAAAGATGAGGAGGGACAAATATCAGTGGCCTCCCCCTGTTAAACCATTGCTGTTTTGAGGGTCGTCTCATTGTTGCCCCTCTAGTGCACCTGTTATTAATTTCATGAACACCAAAGCAGCTGAAACTGATTAACGACCCCCTCTGCTACTTAACTAACCAGATCAATATGTCAGACGTTTTATTGACTTGACACTATACTCTGATTAAAAAGAGTTCCTTTAATTTTTTTGAGCAGTTTATATTAACAAATAGAATACTGTCTGCAATGAAATAAAAGTCAAAGTACTTTTAACAATCGCTACCCATATTTTTATTTGCATTTCCCATACTGTCACAACTTCTTCTCACTTGGGGTTGTATAAGGATTTGGTTGCTGGACTAAAGAAGTAGGCGCAGTATGGCGGCCCAGTGGTTTACGCTGCTGTCGAGTCGGATTTGATTCTCAGCATCTCCTCTTCAAGTCCACATCTCTAGACAGTATGTGTGTGTGTGTGTGTGTGTGTGAGTCTGCTAACATACTGGCATACAACACAAGAGGTGCTGTGAGGACTACGCCATTGAATCAACGGTGGTCCTACTGAGTAAATGGAAACAGCATTGAGGAGGTCAGCTCAAGGCCCACGACGTGTCTGTGTGTCAGACAGACAGACAGATAGACAGATAGACATACAGTCTGTGTGTGTGTGTGTGTGGGCTGCACGTCTCACTGTCATTAAATGTTTTGGGAAACAAAGTCACACAGCTGCTGATTTTCCTAGAAATGGCTTTCTGAAATAAGCTTCACTGGTTATGGACGGAGCTCAGGTAAGTTTACTCCATAAATTCCTAATTGTCCATTAAGCGTCTCCCATTATGAGTGATAACAAGAGTTAAACTGCCGCCATTTCTATTTTTCCAGTGCTTATTTGCTCTTCATGCACTTTTGTTATCAATTATTAAATCTCCGATAACAAACCTCTTAGAGCTCCAGTAAGTGGATTTGTAAGTGAACTGCCAAGAGGGGAGAATGGCGGACCACCATGACGGTTACATGGATGGACTGAGAGAAAACAGCAGTGAAAGAGTCAAAAGCGGGGAAATCGGATAAACGATCTTCAAAGCCAAAACGTGAGGCAAAAGTCAAAGTCAAGAAAAACATTTAAACCACAATCTTGTAAGGAGTCAACAAACCTCATGAAACGCATTGAATGCTAAGAGTACATGCAGCCAGCTTTTAAATCGTCACTCAGCTGTCATCACTCGATCGGGACCGCCAGGACTGCATTTGGACAACAGAGCCCAAGACAGTGACTACAAAGATATAAAACAGTGGAAAAAATGAACGCTGTTTCAGGGGCAGCATATAAAGAACATGAGACCTGAGAATCACCTGCTGGAGTCTGCCAAGGTATGCCGTACCACCCCGGGACGAGAGGGGGCGCAGTCTCTAACTGTCTTGTCTCTTTTATTCCCTACAGCACTGAAAGCAACAGAACTCCACCCACTGCATCCCAGAAGCTCCGCCCCGTGGACTGGGATGCTATAAAGCCGAGACGTTCTCAGAGGAGGGCGTCTCACTTCTGTATGTCAGAACTCCCCAAGACGACCCACTAGCTGGTAAGAAGGCACCGACCAACGAGTTGTTTGGACAATTGCATTAAACGAACTGGCACCCCAGTCATCCTTCTGTTTACCGATACATTTGGAAGTTTTATTTCGACTTATTAGGAGTTTGTTTGTTTTCACATACCCCTTGGGGTCAGAGTGCAGGGTCAGCCACTGTACAGAGCTGCTGGAGCAAATGCAGGTGAAGGGCCCACCAGAGTAGGATCTCTTTTGGTAGTAATGGAGATTCGAACCGGCAACCTTCCAGATACCAGCACAGATCCTGAGCCTCAGAGCCACCACTCCACCCTCTAAGAAGAAATTCACGGAGACTGCAAAACCCTGACAGTTAGGGGCTGATGAGAACTCATTGTGTGGATGGGCTGGAATCAAAATCTCCCATTAACATCCATGCAGCTTCTCATATAAACCGTATTATAAACCACATAATCACCTTAATATAAGGATAAATGTCTGTGTGTCCGTCCAGTTGCCATGTCCCCGTCATTCCAACAGATGGTGCATCATGAACATTAACGCTGAGGCCTACGTTGAGTATTTACATTTCTAGCCATCTCAGACGAGTAGCACAGCGAGTTCGGAGTATTTCTACTAATCATGGAGTATCGTCAAGCATGTAGGATGCATGGAGTTGGATTACTCTGTCCAGGCAACTGCCCTCAGTGGAGGAGTTCAAGAATCTCGGACCCTTGTTCACGAGTGATGGATTAAGCATTAAGGCAACAGAAGCAAGATTGGAGGGGCAGCAGCTGTTGCGTGGGCGCCGTACCGGACCTGCTTTGTCCACAACTTCTGTAAGGAGAGTTCAAGAGCGGAAGTGGAAATGCAAAGCACAGCATCAGGCGTCACGGACAGGAGACCAGCGCAGTGCACGGAAACAGATGGAAAAAAAAATCAAGTGAAGTGCTTTTGGAAAACCAGCAATAAAACATCACGCTAGCCCAGTGGTTCCCAAATTCGGTCCTGGGGAACCCCTCTGGTTGCAGGTTTTTGCTCCAACCAGAGTCACAATCATTGACGATAATCGATAACAACTGATCTCATTTAATTAGCTGGTCTTGTTTACTCTTCTCTTATGTAATGAATTATTATTATTTTGCAATCAGAAAAACACAACAGTATGGTTTTTACATTTAAGACATGTATAAATATTTCATTTTTTTTCTAAAGCTATAAATGCTTAACTCTCATTTGTTGTTTTCCTATTGTTTCCCCTTTTCCTGTGTAGTTTGCTCTCTTCATTTAACCCTAATAGTGACAATTAACAACCAGCACAGCAGACCCCCCGGCTGATGAAAGCAGCAACGACTTCAGTGTCAGACCTGCTAATTAGTGAGTAATCAGTTCAATAACCAGAACACCTGGAACAGCAGAATGAAAGTTAGGTTGAAAAAATGACATATTCCCCATACAAATTCTTATTACATTTTAATAAAAATCTACCAAACTTAGTTTGTAATTTCTACATTGATTCTAAAACACAGAAACTGGGAAATAACGACTCACCTAATTAGGCTAAGAGTCCAATGGAAAACAAAAGCTGATTGGAAAACAAACCTGCAGCCACAGGGGGGTCCCACAGGATCGAGTCTGGGAAGCACAGCGCTACGCCAATCAACGGCAAACAACACGTGTATGAAGACGTCCAGGAGATACGTGGTGATGTGGGTATTGTACAGGAAGCCACTGAGTGGGTCAGTGTGTGCGGGGGGCCACCGCTCTTCTTAATGCACACTGAAGATGACCCAGTAAGAAAATAAACAACAACATGGCCAAAACTTGGATTGTGGACTGATAACACAATCAGCTGAAAGAGGCCAGGACCACATAAAAGGCGACTGGGGCTGATTTGGGTGCAGATTCAATTTCATGTAAATACTGTAAATGTAAAAATACCTTACCATACCACACCATGTCACACCTTAACCCTGCGCAGGGTCGGATAAAGTAAAAATGAAAAATGAAACATGAAACGTTAGGTTGGAGAACACAGTGGCAAGTGTAAAACTCAAAGGTGTTCAGAAGCCATTAAGAAGGCTAACAGAATGTGAGGTTATATAGCGCCTTGATGTGTGGAGTACAAGTCACAGGAGGTTCTGCTCAACCTTTATAACACACTGGTGAGGTCTCATCTGGAGTACTGTGTGCAGTTTTGGTCTCCAGGCTACAAAAAGGACATAGCAGCACAAGAAAATGTCCAGAGAAGAGCGACTAGGCCGTGTCCAGGGCTGCAGGGGATGAGTTATGAGGAAAAATTAAAAGAGCTGAGCCGACCTGAGGTTGTAAGTTCATATCCTGCTAATGACACTGTAGACCACAAGCAAGTCACTTCACCTGTCTGTGCTCCAACTAGACAAACAAAAGAAATATAACCATCTGCATCTCAAATATCGTAAGTCACCTTGGGTAAAAGTGTCAGCAACCTGGTAAGTGACATTATAAATTCATTTTTGAGAAATGAGGTGACTAAAACAGATCAGCCCGTTGGACTGCTATCATTAAAATGTAAGTTGGGACACGGCACTTGGGTACAAATCTCAAACCTTCAGATGCCTAGGTATTCCCACATTGCATACTAAATGAAGCTGAATGAAGCTGGCAGTCGCCTTCTTTTTGTTGCTGACCCTCATTCCTCCCACCAGGTGAGCAGAGCAGCATTCACCTGCAGCTAAAACTCTTTGTTAAAAAAAAAAACAAAAACAAAGCGTGTGAAGGCGGCCAACATTGTTATTCCATTATCCACTCAGCGGCCATTTGGAGACTTCATAGTTTGATGTCGGCGTGGAGCACCAGCAAAGCAGGTTCAAGGTTGGTCCAGGTGGCACCTTTTGTGCAATTTTATACAGCAATCAACAGGCAGACAGCAACTTAAAGTTACCAAATCAGCCGAATTGGCACATGTTTATGGAGAACCAGAGAGAAGCACCAGGATACGAGGAGGATGTGTAGAAGCTGTGCTCAGTCTGTAGTGTGTGTTGTTACCGATATATTAATAACATACAATATGCAATTCATTTAGTCATCTGCCCTGTCTCCTTAATCTGGAGCCCAAGGAGGCAGGCCCCAATTGAGGGGGTTTGGTGTTAGACTCCTGTTTTTCTTTTGACACTTATGTTCTTGGACCCTCTGGTTTTAACTCTGAATTCAGGTACTGCCTCTGGATGCAGAGTTTAGATTTGTTTAGTTAAGGGTTTGCTTTTTTGGAGAGAAAAAAAAAACTCTTTCTGTCCTTTGTCTTATCTTGGTCTCTTTTTGCGATTACTCTTCATATTAAAAAAAAAAACAACTTTTTTTTTTTTTAATAAAGGTTTTATTATTCTCTTACATCACAGTTTCCAGCTGTGGTTTCAGCATTCAGAATACACAGGACATTTTACAAAACAAATGAAAAACAGAAAAAAAAAACAAAAAAAAAACCCAAAACAAAAGAAAACACACAAAAAAAAAGACACTGATGCTCTGAGCCCACTTGCTTTCACACTGATTTCCATACGAAACGCAGTGCACCTCTGCTTTTAGGCAAACGAGAACAATGACCTGAACAGGATATACAAGAAACCGACAACTTTAATAAAAAGGAACAGTACAAGTGTGTCAGTGGTGGATCACAACCAGAGCATTTTTTTTCCTTTAATTCTTTTATTGATAAATGGCACAAACTAGAAGCAAATCTGAAGCTTTTACTCCTACGGTCAGCTGCCCTTCAGATCTTTCTCGAGTATGTCATAAGGCGAGTGTCACAATGGATGGTCCTTAGAAATCAACAACACTGCAGACATGATACGAGTGCCTTCAAATACCCGAGAGCACAAAGCAAAATGACAAGGAAATGTGTATAAACACACTGGCACATGGAGGAACATATAGCATTTTAAATAAATATTCTATTACACATCATATGTACAACTGTGAATGGATGAAAAAGGCTAATTAAAGCTCAGACTGAATATTATCAGTGGCCTGTATCCTATGGTGTTCAAACAGCTTGATTTGGCTACTCTGCGCACGGCCGCGCGGGCTCTGCTGCCCTCCACAACACACACGCACGCTTCACTTCAGTGTCTGTGGGCTTTTATTGCTTTCACTGCCCTGATACGGTCACGCAGACCCTCCTCTTAAATCACCAGCAACTCAGGAGAAGCGTAAGTTGTTCACAGGACCAAAACACCTCCACATGCTGTAAAAAAAGCTCCAGATCATGCTCAGGTTTTGTTGACCAAGTTCACCGATAAATGTGTGTTACAAAAAAAAAATAAATAAAAAAATTGAAATCCGGTTCCCCACAGCATAACACAAAATATTTTCAGTCTCGGCAGTACAAAAGGTCACAACAACAACTCTGTGTGCAACCACTCTCTGTGTCTAAATGTACACACACTCCACTCAGAAGGAAGAAACAAAACGGGACATTTAGCTCAGTGCTCTGACAAGTCACAAGCAGCACACAGGAACTCCTCCTGACCTCACAGTTGAAATATTAGGAAATAATCCTCACCCACCCAGCCAAAATCCCACCCTGTCCCAAACACACTTTGTGCTACAATTTCTCTTTTAGCCATTGTTCAATGTAAAGTAACATCCATCCATCCATCCAGTTTCCAACCCGCTGAATCCGAACACAGGGTCACGGGGGTCTGCTGGAGCCAATCCCAGCCAACACAGGGCACAAGGCAGGGAACCAATCCTGGGCAGGGTGCCAACCCACCGCAGGTAAAGTAACATTTTATCAATATTTGCCCTTTCACATGCAGGCTTACATTCATAACGGAGGCATCTACATACGACACGTTTGGTTTGAAAACTGGCAGACTACCTGTCGATACAATTTCCATTGCTTTCTTTTCAGTCTAATATTTTGTTCCAATATTCATATTGTGTTGAGTTGATTCATATTTATTGCTGTTTCTTTTCTACTATCTACAAAAGTTTATGACACCAAAATATACAGTTCATTTTATATATATATATTAAAAAAAAAAAAAAAAAAGACGACACAGTCAGCCACACACAGAAATGCTTTTCATTCCCTGAAGGGTGGGCTGTTTTTCATCCCAGCTCCCCAAACACGTATGTTCTGCAAACTTTACTGAGAGAGAAAAAAAAAGGGGATGAAGTTCCAGGGAAAGACCATTAGAGTTGAAGATAACAAAGTGGGATTTTCAAAGGTTCCCTTACACATCTGAAGGATTTTCAAACACTTGCACGTCATTGTCCTTGGGAGCATAGTTGCCGACGTCTGGCGGTGTGGAGGCCGCTCTTTGCTGTAGCACCCATCGACTGCTTATAATTACATAAGACGTTGTAATAAATGGAAAGGAAACCTCTGAGCATCAGCACAAAGCACATGACGGGCCTCAGCCACAAAGCATCATGGAACAGAAGAAGTTTTATCCTAATTTACCTTCCCGGGGTTCATAATTGCATGACTGCTGTGTACGTCCATCTCTTCCTCCCCAGTGACAAAACTTGTTTTCTAACTGGCTTATGCAAGCTGCTGAAGATAAACTGCAAGTGCCACATATACATAAATAATCAATACTTTTAAAGGTACAGGTAAAAACTGTCAAAGGCTGAATTTCCCAAACAACTTGGCATGTAATCTTAACATGATGTACGGCTACAGGCCTCATTTGCATCCATTTTCATCTTCATATTCACATTGAGTCCCAATACTGTCAGTTGTTACACATCAAGTATTTCTTCTGCAGTGCCTCCACAGCGCAATCTGTACCGTCCCGTCCTCCAGCTGATTGTCGGATCCCACAGCGCTGACAGAAAGATGTATATTGTCATGGACTCTCGAATAAACCAAGCCACGGCATAGTCCAGCTTAGAGAAGCACAGGGCCCCACCCTGGAAAGCAAGCAGAAGACAAAGACGTTTGGGTGTGAAACATTCACATCGAGTAGACTTACGGAATATGAACAGCTGTGTTAAAAAAAGCTTCATGCACAGCATCTTCAGGTGCTTTTTGACAACATCAGCGCTAGTGACTAAGAATGAATGCAATGCTGTCATACTGGGCAGACTTGGAGGATGGAGTCGTTGGTCTGCCACTGCACACGTGACAAGGGATGGTGCAGGGGCACCAAGAACATCACCCAGCTTCAGAATTAGAAGCACACGAATTGGACAAGTGACTACGCACGCAGACATGGAGTTTGACGCTGGTTTTTTGTGTTTGACTCTTTATGTACAAAATATTTACGTTTATTTAAACACAGGGGAGCTGTAGAAGAAAGGGCAGGGCAGACTCCTTTTCCTTAGGAGATGGCATTGCTTTAATGTGATGAGTGACATCCTTCACATCTTGTATAACTGGGGAATTCTCTACACTCTGGCGTGCTGGTCTGGTAACATCTCTTCAAGAGAGGACCAACAAACCAAAAGGCTGATTACATGGGCAGGTTCAGTTATGGCACACATTCTGGACACCCTGGAGGTCGCAGCAAAGGAAAGAATTAAAACAAAACTGAGTGGCGTTATGAACAATGCTGCACATCCTCTCTGTGACACACCGACACTGAGGACTTTCAGACAACAGATTATTTAGCAGAAGTGTGTCAAGAAACACTAAGGGGGGCTCCTTTATACCAACAGCAATATGTCTGGATAATGCCTCACTGGGACAGCTTTCTTTCTTTTTAATCATTCTGCTGTATTCAGACCACTGTGTGTATGTATGTATATATATATATATATATATATATATATATATATATATATATATATATATATATATATATATATATATATATATATGCACACAGTATACAGAATTTATGTATCTATTAATTTATTTAATGAGCTTCTGTAAAAAGCCAAATTTCCCCCCGGGGACAAATAAAATTCTCTCTCTACAACAGGCTTGAGTGGAGCACCTCTGGAACTGCTGAACAGCACTGGTCAAGCACCAGTTAAGCCTTCCCCAGAACAATAATGTGAAGAGAAGCATGGTGGAGTGTGGGAAGAAAGCGAGACAAAACAGCAAACATGGCACAGAGGTGATGACAACTTTTCAGTGACTGATGTTGTTGACAAGTTTAACGTGTAAGGCTATTAAAAACAGCAGCCGTTTTATTGAGGTCACAGCTGTGTCTGCCTTGGTGACGACACATCAGCACATGGGAGTCAATGTGTGAGTTGGGACTTGCCCTTCTAATTTTCACAATAACGTCACCTTCGTTGTCTGTATATTATGGGTGTATTGCTGTTGGTATAAAGGAGCCACCGTCGTGTTTCTTGACACAATTCACCTGAAAGTCCTCAGTGTTGGTGTGTCACAGAGAGGATGTGCAGCATTGTTCATAACAGTACTCAGCTTTATTTGAACTCTATCCTTTGCTATGACCTCTAGGGGTCCAGAATGCGTCCCATAACTGAGCCTGCCCTTGTAATCAGCATTTTGGTTTGTCGGTCCTCTTTTGAAGTGATGTCACCAGTCCAGCACAGCACTGGTGTAGAAAATCACTCTGACCATTGCAGTAGATGTACAGGTAATATTTATATTGAGGCTATATGTGAAATGACTGAGTCAGCCATGTGTTATGGGGTTTAATGTTTAATATTACATTTTTGGAATGACCCTGTGTTCTGTTTATGATGGAATCAGATCATTTGCACTTCTGTTACTGTTGTAAAAAACACTCAACAAATAAAGCACAGCAGTTCTCGGCTTGGTGGAAACCTAAAAATAAAGTACAAGCGACGGGTTGCTAGTCACTGTGACGGGGTTAATTCTTTATTTATTTGTCACATACATAGTTATACAGGACAACACGCAGTGAAATGCATCTTTTCGCATACCCCTTGGGGTCAGAGCACAGGGTCAGCCATTGTACAGCACCCCTGGAGCAATTGAAGGTTAAGGGCCTTGCTCAAGGGCCCAGTAGAGTAGCATCTCTTTTGGCAGTGACGGGGATATGAACCGGCAACCTTCGGGATGTCAGCGCAGATCCTTAGCCTCAGAGCCACCACTCCGCCTATTCCAACCAGAATAGGGCGCAAGGCAGGAAGAATCCCTGGGCTGGGTGGGTGCCAGTCCATCACAGAGTGAATACACACACACCCACCAAACACACACCAGGGCCAATTCAGTGTCACCAGTTCTCCTAACCTGCATGCCTGTGGACTGTGGGAGGAAGCCAGAGCACCTGGAGTGGAACACACAAACTCCATGATCTCCTTACTGTGAGACAGCAGTGCTACCACTGCAAACGGCACCGCCTCTGACTTATTAAGTGTGACGTGTGAGTGAACGTTGCTGTCTTATACTCATACAGATGATACCAAAGCGCCATACATGCGCACTGTACACAAGCATAGGACAGCACCGCGGAGCTTTAGCTGGAGCAGGTGGAGAAGTGCCCTGCTTTACCTGGTCGAAGCCCCTCGCCACTACCTACTACTCTGTGGCTGGCCCTGGCACACACACTGCTGCCACACGTCCTTCCACTCTGTGCCACCCATTAACTTCCCTGCCCAGTCCTCTACAAGGGTTCGAATACTTGCATGAATAAGGTAATAAATAAATTGGCACACCTTTCTATAAACAGTTAGTGTGTGGACTGATGGACAAAAATGGCAATTTATCCATTTAAAATTAAATCTACAACACAATAAAGTGTGCAGAAAGTGAAGGGGTCTGAACACTTTATGAATCCACTGTGTATGTATCTATAAATAAATAAATAATAAATAAACTGGCTACAATAACTGACAGTAAAACTTTCAAACATTTTAAAAATATAAACCTTAAAAGAAAAAAAAATCTGATGTATTGCTTAGAGTTTGAAAAACGATTTGGCAAATTTCTTCACAAACATGCATGACAGAATATTTAACTGTCTCTTATTTCTTTAACAAGGTCCACTGTAAGAAATTAGGTTTTCAGGGCGTGCATCTGAAATGTAAAGAAAACATGCAGAGAGACGACTGCTGCAACACTGAATTTGGTTTGCACTGGGATGATGGAAGCACGCTGAACTAAAGGGTCTTCTGTGCCTCGAAATGGCACCCCCTGAGTGAAAACATCTGCCTTGGGCTCAGGCCTGCTTCACGATGCCTGAAACTCCATTATAAAGTCACATGTACGGCAGCTTCAGCAAGTTATGAGTGGGAGCCCCGAGAGGAGGCATGGCAGCCTGGCAGGCAGTTACTGTGCCTTTAATAGTTTGCTTGGCTTTATTTTGTTAAAATGTGCCAAATTAAATAAATAAAAGACATCCATGAAATAAATTATCATTGTGCAAAAATAAAATAAAGTGACATGAAAAAGTGCAGCAATACATATAAGTAAGTCATTAAATTGTGATAAAAACATTAAATAGTGACATGAAAATGTGTAATATTCACAAATGAGTCATTACATTGTGAAAAAATACATAAGTGAACAAAAGTCATCTGATTTATTATGAAATGCAAAATCGTCATTTTATTTGGCTACATTATGCTGAACTTACTGTAATTATTGCAGGCTTTATTTCAAAATGGCTTTTTTTAGATTGTTTTTATCTTTCCCCAAACATCACATTTCTAAATGGCTCTTCTAGCGCCACTGCTGCCTCATTTCATGACAGTTTGGCCTCCTTCAACACCCCAGTGGTGCAGGGTCTGAATGTTTGGCATCTGGCCAATTTCTACTCTGGAGGCCGACCTATCAGATCCTCGCCAGCTTTATCTGACCAGTGGGCCGGCTCTTTACAAATGACCACTGGACCACAGCTGTGCTGCTGCCACCCTTCTCTTTCTGAAATATGTCATGCAGCCAAACATCTGCAGAGTCCACTAACGCCCACTCGATGTGCCTGGTGGTCCCGGCTCTCAGATTTTCTGAATGACTTTATTTAGTATTTTTTTCTTTAATTATGTTCTTTTCATAAACCACACATCTGACTTTTTTTTACTTGTTTCTCTTGTGCTAATGTAAATGTAAGAGTAAATGTGTCAGTGTAGGGGTCTCTACCGTATCATGTTTTGGGGTGACAAAGAAATGCAGCATTTACTAGTGAAGCACATTAACACTTTTAAAATATCCACTAAAGCAGGATGCAAAAACAAAAAATAATTAACATTTTCATCATATTAGAGCCTGACACTGCCTATGAGAACTTACTAATCTATAGACATGAACAGAAGAATGAAAAAAAAAGAAAAAAAAAGAATCCTCCTAATCCAATCCAAGGGAATGTGCATATTTACTTGTTAAATCACAAATTATTTAGTGTGAGTCGACACTTCTTAAAACTACAAGTCTGATTATTAACCACTGCATAGACACAGGATCAAATTATTAGCTGACATCAAAAAGATCTAGGCAAACAAACCCAAATATAAAACATTAAGCAAATTCACTATTTGGTGTATATTGCCCATATTGTGGTACTTATCACAGTACAAGACTCTCCAGCTTTCTCAAACTGGACACCAAGCCATGAGAAGTGAAAGCCACTGTACCTGAACTCCACGCAGTTGGATGTAATCTGAAATGAACCAAGCTAGACAGTGACACATGAAGAAGACCATGACGTCCCACTTGAAGATATAGTGTGCTGCCCACCCAATGATGAGGCTGGCTACAAAACACTCAGAGATCGGCTCGCAGATGATTGTAGCTGGAAGCATGTTGATTCGAAGTTTGGCCCACCTGAAAATGAAAAATCAATGAGTTTAGCAGTAAATCTCCCATAAAACGGGAATCAGAGTAGCCAAGTTTACTTAAGTCCATTCAGAATTCAAAACAATGCTGACGCTGCTGGGATTGGCTTTGGCCTCCATGACCCAGAAATTAATTACAGGTGGATGACACAGTTCATCCTGGTTTTTATAAAGTCACAGGCCACTTCCACACACTTCACATTGATTGTCACATCACACAACCTCTAGCCATGGGCTATGTCAGATTTCTCGACAGTAGCAGTTACTGATCTTGTTGCCCCACCATGTCAATTTATATGAACGGAATCGCTGCCCATGTCACATTTACCAACTGGGTGCTGACTTTCTAGCAAAGTCATGTTCGCCTCTTTTTTAGACAGTCAACGACATGCTACTGTGGACAGATATGAAGGATTAACAGGTATGGCGAGTTCAACCGCAGTCTTAATCATTATGTTTCTTTTTCCATTCTATAGTGGTACATAAAACATGACACATCAGAAAGGGAAGCTTCACTTTTGTTTGTAACGTTTCAAAGCCCCTGTGTTTCTATTCCTCATTGTTACATTCTGTGCATTGTACTTCCAGTTGAGCATTCACTGGTTGTTAGTCCCCCCCTACAGCTAAAGACAAAATCAAACCTGCTTGATTTTATTTTTAGCTGGGGTGAGTCACTGGAGATGTCACATTAGGCGACTGCCTCCGACTCGCTAAGATTACGTACATGCAGGCTACAGCAGAAAATCACTGGCAAAGTCACGTAAAATCACTGGCCTTTAGTCATATATATGAAGTTGTACGATCAGATTCGGGCCTTGTGTGTATCTTACGTTTTTACTTCTGATACACATCCTCATGTAGCTGCTTTAGCATAATGATATCTTAAACCATCAATTCCTACTATTGTACATTTTTCAAGATAGCAAAAAAATGTTAGAAGAAAAAATTTACAAGGCCTCTCTAGTTTTGTGTTATGAACAAAAAACATGAAATAATAAATAATATTCATTAAGGTTTTCCAGACTTCAGTATTTTCATTTGCATTTAGGAATCTGCATACTGACCAGTAGCCGCATTTTAATAACAACTTAAAAAGTGAAGTATGGCCTAAGCCGGAACAATAAATTTAGAAACACAATTTAGTATAAAGTGCTGAAAGAATTACAAACACATAGGAGCTGCTAATGAGGCCTTTCACTTTTATTTGCTGCACTCTTACAAGATTTATGACCTGGAACAGTTTACGTAAGTAATTTAAAGTCAAGTGCTCTCGGAGCTTAAACAGACATTTAGATAACAGTTCACTGGTCGCAGCTTCCTGCCTTGCATCCATTACTTTTTGTATAGAGGGAGGGAGGCTGCCGTCATGTTGCCAACTATTACCTGGAATGTTGTCAAGGGATACAGTATAAAGGGATCAAAGAGTTACTTGGTTATTTGTACATACATAAAAAAAAGAACACCAAGTAAAAAAGGGGTAGATAATACAAGAGCACAAGAGCCTTGCTGATTCTGGACCACCATAAAAAGGCCTGGACCGCCATCTGTGTTATCCATTTTTCCTTCTCCCTGGTATTCCTGTACACCTTGCATCTCTCTTATGCTCCCTCGGCCCTGTCTGTCTCCCTATGGCTGCTGACCCCATTATCTCAGACAGATGCCCCAGATGGTGTTACTTCAAAAACCCAACACATGCCAGGTCTACTGCCACTTAGACACCCCTGCCATCCCACACTGGCCTGCTGAGTTGGTCAAGGTGGACTTACCACTGTCTACTGGCACCTGGGTAAGGTCCTTTTGGTCCTGACGAAGTTGTTAGTAGTCCACCCCTTCGCAACACTCACCATTTTACACTCACACCATTTTACACACACACACACACACACACACACACACACACACACACACACACACACACACACACACACACACACACACACACACACACAAGTGGAAATTGTTTGTATAGGGCATTTTCTATGATTTCAGAGCGAAAACACAATACAAGAAAAGGTTCAAAATGAATTGAGTTATTAGGTAACAATTTAAATTTTTTTTGTATAACATTACCATTATCAATGTATAAATGACCTTGTTAAAACACAAATGTAATAAATATACTTCATCATATATTACCTGTGGGCAACTCAATGATGCACTGCTGCCTCCCAAACAGGAGACTGGGCTAATAATACAGACGTAAATATTAAATACAATCATGCTGTGATTTATGGATGACCAAGCTGAGGTGCTTTGTACTTTACAGCAAAGGGCCATAGGAAAGCAATGAGGTAATGATGTTCTAGAAATTGCCAAAACCAGGCACAGTAATAAAATCTTTCATTATTGTTTTTTCACAGGTTCTTATTTGTTTTCTGACTCTTGGAGGGCCCTTTAAATTTTTCATCAGTGCTGCTCCATGTGGCTAATTCTTATGCCTTTCGCCTTTATAAATTCATTGATGACCCACAAGCAGCTACTGCAAAGCACCCCCTTGGTAAAACAAGCTCACTCAGAAACAGGAAAACATATCATGCAGTGCTGCTGATTGTTTAGGTGACCCAATGTGACCCAGCTGCCAACAAATAACAGCAACTGGCGACCCTCCAGCAGCAACCCAAGTCTCAACCCAATGGTTCAAAAACACTGGCTTAGCCGAACCACTCACAAACCAAGGACGGCAACCCATGTCCCATTTGTTGAGAAACTCAGCCTTATATGAACCCAGCATGCGAATGCAGAGACTTGAAGATTGCTTTGTGTGGCTCCATAATGGCAATTAAAGTATACCATCCAGTGACCCACACCCGACCCACAGAGCCTCAATGCAATGACCCGCACACTTTGTAACTGATATATGGCCAATAGCCGTTCCCAAATGGAGCTGTACAGTGGCACATGTCCGTATGAAATACTTGAATTCTTATGATTGACTGTTCAGCAGTCTTACAGAAATTGGTGCTGAATCTACTGGTACAAGTGCCAATGGCTTTGAAGAGAGAAAGGTGGCTATGCAGGATGGCCGAGATATTAATTATTCAGTCAGTGTGTGTGTGTGTGTGGTGTGTTTTGAACAGAAGGCAGCAGGTCTGTAACATTCTGTAAGGCCATCATCACCCTCTGCACTGCATTATGGTCTTGAGCTAAGCATGTGCTATCACAGGATGTAATGCAGCTTGTGAGGAAGGACTCCACTGTGCCCCTGTAGATGTTTACGAGAACAGATGGAGAAACATCTGCTGCTCTCTGATGTCTGAGGAAGTTAAGACGTTGAGAAGAGCTGAAATTAGCTGTGCCTGCTACAGTTCATCAGTGATGGTCACTCCAAGAAATTTTAAGCTGCTCACTTTTTAAACAAAATCACCTCTGACGCAAATGTCAAAAATCTAAGGAACCACTAAATTAAAACAATACCCAGAGGCAAAATTCAGCACAAAAAAATAATAAAAAAAAAATAATAAGTAGTGGTCATGGAAGTTTGCTGATGTGGCAAGTTCAGGCATACCTGCAGTAGCAGATACGGGTTACTTCCCTTCAGCCACACCTAAGCGTTACTGAAGTTATCTGAAGAGTAAATGGAGCTGGTGACCCGAGAAGTTCAGACTTGTCTCCTGACATGAGAGATCAGAATGAAAGATGTCACCTATAGCTGAGCTGCAGGGTCTCAGCACCGTCTGAAACTCTTGGTCTTTTTTTTTTTTTTTTTTTTTAAATCTTTGCAGTTGTCTTGTTTTAAAATTTGCGAGATAGAACAGTTTGTCAGCTCTGTATTAGATCCCACTTAAATACATAAACAACCAAATAAATGCATTGCAAAGGGTCTTTCATTTGGAAGAGAAAGTATTTGTGTCTTGGAATATGCCGCTTAACTAATAATATCCTATTAACAATAAAAACTTTAATTCTGACAGTTGTCTGGCACAAATGCCATGGAGTGTCCACCGTTAGTCTGAAGGCAGTGAGGACACTAGCAGAGCTGGGACTCCTCCGTGCACATTCCAAATGAATACAGTTAGCACCTTTTAAATAAACATGTTTAAAATCAGCCCTGACAATTGTTACAACATTTCATATTCACTAGGCATTTAATATAATTTTTTAATTATTTCAAGCATTCAAAGTTTAAAAATAAGGACAGCAAAAACAGCAAGAATAAAAAAACAAATACCTGATCATCCGTGACTGAAACTGAGAAATGGAGTAGGAGCCTGAGTTCTGCATTGCAACTTGAGTCGCCATGGAAAACTTCCATCCCCTAAAGTCAAAAATACATTAATAAATACCTGCATACAAAGGTGTTCTGATTCCTGCCGTCATTAGCAATAATTTGTTGCTTTGCAAGTCTAGAAAGCACGCATTTATGTGGCATGAGCCCGTCTCCGTTGTACATCGAGAATCCAACGTAATTTGGTTACACTGTAGGATCACAAACGGTGCACTCCGATTAGTTCTGATGGTAACAGTCACTTTCAAAATGCATAAACCACAAAGCCAAAATATTATTGTTTTTAATCTTCCTTTCGATCCCCAAACCGCTACACCAGCGCTATATTACAACTCCTGTTTAGGACTGCTAAGGTTTATACCCAAACCCTCAAATGATCCCCCTTTAACATAAATATTAAAATCCAGACCAGCAAATGTGTTCAACTCAAGAACAAGCCTGATGGAAATGCTTTTTTTTGGTTTAGAGGTTCAGTTGGGGTACTTTTATGACAAACATTCACTGTTGTTTCATAAGGATGTACTGTACTGTATTATTTTTGCAGTAATATTACTGGAGAATTCAGCAACACTCTGAACAGCCAGTCTATCACTGCTGATGATCTCTTCCTATGTGATTTCCTATCAGCATCTTCTGTTCGCTCTTCTTCTCTGGGTTATGTCCCACCGCGACCTGACAAACATCACCAATAGGTTTAGCCTGAGGGTATGGGAACTGCATCTACTTCTGCAACAACTCTTCTTCGCCCAGCCTCTTTAAACTGCTGTACACCAGCCCGATTGTTTGACTTTTGAGCTTTCTGTTAATTTTGTGGTTATCACTTTGCACAGTGGTCCTACAGACACATCATATTGTCTCTATGTATACTCCATGTATGATTGGAGTGACACATAAAACTGCCTTGAATTGTCTTGAACTGTTCTGTTATGGTTTCACTTTCACTGTAATCTGGGATGCACTGTGTGAGCAGCTGTGCCTCAATAAAAGAAAATTACTAATTTGTATTTGAACAATTATCCCCACTGCTCAAAATGACACGTCATGGTGAAAGAGACCCCGGGATCAAGACTAGAATAACCAGAATGAGCCTGAGGAGCAGTTAATGAATATAGGGGCTTCCAATTGTTTTAGGTCTTCCTGTAAAGTACCAAAAAAAACTACTTCTGACTATCCAGAAAATTATTTGTTTTTCTTTAAGATATCGCAGTAATAAACTCTAAAGTACATTACAAAAAATCTTTCTGTAAACTCTCATTCTTATGTCGCTAAACTGGATATTAAGTGTCACAAGAAATTATCAGACGCGCCTTACACCTTTGGGCATTGAATGGTTTTTAATTTTTCTTACACATATTATTCCATATAACCCTTTATACCTGACCACATATTTTTATGCCAACAAATAATTATAATAATAATTCTTTGCATTTATATAGCACTTTTCTCACTACTTAAAAGCGCTCTACTATATATCATTAGACATATCTACTATATATCACATGCAAAGTCTTTGAGTTTTTAAAGAGATAACATGCTGGCTTGCTCAATACTACAGAAAAATTCTGAAACACTGTGATGAGTAAACCAGTAACATCTTACATTAGTGAACTCACTGAATTAACAGTTATTAGATGCCATTCATTGTTCCACATTTAAAAGCGCATTGAATATTTCCGCCACTAGCAGCTAGTGAATTTCTAAGTGTGCTTTTAGCTTAATTGGAACTTCGTCCATAACTCTTAACTGACTCTAACTAAATGCCTCTGTAATGTTGCCCAGGAGGAACTTGATATGGCAGGCAGGGAAGGAAGCTTTTATGGAGCATGAACACAGTAAGCTCTGTTTTCTTTTTTTTTCATGTGCAGTGAGCAGCAGATAGGCAAACCGTGAGCTGGTATGAAATGAGAACATGCCCATTACCTGTCTGCAATGGCTTTGGCCATGAAGTAATCTTCTGCAATATATTGCGCAAATGCAATGAGGCCTCCTGCTTGATCCAGTACATCCTTCCTCATCAAACAGGACATTCCAGTCACACATTTAAAGCCAGTGACGTTGGCTGAAATGTAAGAACGTGGGTGAGATGTTCCAAAATACACCTGGAATGGAGAGCAAAGTCCAAGCTAAATGTTAAATATGGCATTACCACAACACAGTACCTGAATGGAGTTCTGCTGTTACAAAGCACTTTCTGTAACTGACATTTGATAATAAAATAATTCACTTGTGTTTATTTACTATGTGTTTATAATTAAGTTAGTACATTAAAATGCTATATATTAAAGGAACCATAACACAAAAAAAATTAAAAAGCTTAAATTCACTCAGTAATTCTGGTGTATGCCCATTGTTGAGTTTGTCCTCATTATTGGTGTCTGTACTTTGTGGTCAGATCAGAAGAAGGAAATGTATAAACCTGCCACCAGAACTGTCAGACCAGAGCTTGTAAATCTCCTTTTTAAAACATTCAGGTGCCATCAGAGCAAACAAGAGTGTCATACTGAGCTATGTGGTCTATTAAGTGGGTTCTGCTTCGACCTGCCTATTGACTGCCCTTTCACTCTCACAGAAGCTGAAGTGTATACTGCAGAAGCTGTTTTTCACTTTCTGAGCTGAGCTTTCTTTCAGGATGTTCAACAAGCTTCTGGATTGCTCCTTCATTTTATTAAGACACCACCAAAAGATCACACTCTTCACAGCACAACTTGGAATTGCTTAAACTTCCTGTCTCGATCTACTCTTGATATCTGCCTTAAAGTTTCATTCTTACTGACCATCAACTAACTGTGGTCTTTGGTTTATCATCTTGCCTTCTAAATCAATGAAGGACTGAACCTTTTTTGCTTAACCTTAAATTAGATCTCTAGTACCTCTGAAGGCCATGTAACATTTAATGACTTTTCCGGGAATTTTCAGTTATCGTCTTCATTTACTTAATCTTAGAGAGTCAGAGGCAGTTGGTGGCACTCGGCAGTATGCTCTCATTAGGCCAGTCGTGTAATCTGACACCCCCAACGATTCACTCCAAGTATTTGACAACTCAGGTTTGATTTTGTCTTTAGTTGTAGGGTTGGGCTCTGTGTGCATGGCAGCCGTCAGCCAATGAGTACAATGAATATAATACAGTGATAAGGAATAAGGAACATGGGAGTTCTGGACTTCAGAGATAGAGGAGAAGCTCATCCATCTGATGTCTAATGTTTACATACCTCAACAGAATGGAATAAAGAAAAAGGGGATAAGATTGTGGGTGAACTTGCTGTACCTGTTAACCCTTTGTACAGCATCAGCTCCATCAGGCAGCACACTACTGGTGGTCATAAAAAAGCGAGAGCACAACTATGTTGGAAAATTGCCACACATTCACATAATTTGACATGTCCATTGACTTTAAATTCATGTGGTCAGCAAGTCTGACATACCCTCTGGAAAGAAGTCGAATAATGTGACATTGGCTTTTTAAAGCACTCACATGTGTATTCATTCCATCACTGAACCTGCTTATCAGTGGTGCAGGGAATCAACCCCAGACTGGATGAAATTACATCAATTGAAAAAGAAGGTATTTTTCATAATTATGTCTTTATATTTTGTAAAATAAGAAATTCCTAAGGTTCTAACAACACCTATTTGAGAGGTCAGTTTTTCTTAAAACCCTTACTATAACCTATCGGAGCTTAAGCCGATTTCACATTGTAAGACTTTTTTAGTCAGAGGGGACACCAAACTTGCAACAGTTGCAATTGTTGAACTCGATGCCCAAGTATATCAGATTACACAACAGGGTAACAGGGCCGCAGGGTATGCCAAACTAAACAACTGTGTAACAACTATCCAGCACAATTTCTCATTTACGAAGTTCTGCCTGACGGAACTGATGCCCATGTGAAGGCTTTACAGGTACGGCAAGTTCAGCCACAATCTCTGCCTTTTCTTTATTTCCAAGTTCTGTCATGGTATTTAAAATATGCAACATTAGATGGACGAGTCTCTCTACTCTAGGTGCAAAACACTCATGTTCTTTATTCCTCAAAGTTGCATTATATATTTATTATACTTCTGGGAAGACACTCATTGGCTGTCAGCTTCCACACACACACACACACACACACACACACACACACACACACACACACACACACAAGCCTGTCCCTACGGCTTAAGATAAAATCAAAACCTGTTTGGATCAGGTTGGACTGAGTCATTGGGCATACCAGTCTACATGACTGGTGGTAACAGGGGCAATAAATGAAGTCTGCAATCAAAAATCTCTGGAAAAATCGTATAATGTAACATGGTAGTGAGATTAGAAGTGAACAGATCTTTATTTTAAGAGTGTTTGACATTAGAATCAAAATCACTTCTAATAAATTAACTGCTGAAGCAAATGTATGAGACTTTAGTGGGAAGGGTGTGTGTGTGAAAAAACAAAAAGTAAATACAAATGTGCCTTTAAGTGCAAACTGCATTTAAAATAACTTCAAATTCTCTCTATAAAAATGGCTAATAATGTCATGAGGCATTACGTTTCTTGTCATATTTTTTATTTCTTTTATGTTTTGTAGAATGCCCAGTATTTTCTCCACCATCTTGCTGATTGTAGTTTTTATTTTCCTGTCCTCCCTGGCCACATAGCATTGAACTTAAAATCATTAGAGATTTAAACAAGTGAGTTAGCAATGTATTCCATAATTAATGACTCCTGCCATTTCGATTATCCATGTGTTTATCTATATTATGGAAATTTGCCTACATTATTTTTTTGTGATTCACTTCATTTAAATTACGCATCCACTGTAATTGTAATTTGTTTCTTAATTTCTTCTAAAGCAATCTGAGTTACATATCTTTTATGAAAACCTGCTATAGGAATAAATGTTACTCTTGTTGTTATTACTTCAAAGGAATTCAATTAAGAAACATGCAGTGCACCACACTTAATATGGCGCTGTAACATATGAACACCTTTACCTGTTCCAGCGTAGCAGCAAAGCCTTGCCTGTCAGCAACATATGGCAGACCGTGAACCAGCCCTACTTTCTCAGTCATCTGATTGGCCATGTCTGTCAGCGTGTCAGGTTTCACTGTAAAATGTAAATGCAAACACACGTGTATATAAAGATGCCAATGCAGAAGCAGCTGCTTTACTTTACTGATGAGGCACTGCTTCAGGCCTCAGCCACACTAGCAGTGTGACCACAGCAATGTGCTTATCTGCAAGAACGTACAATATGAGTCACCAATAAAACGACAAGGTTCAAAAAAGTCAAATGCAATTAAGGTGCACTACATAATCCTGAGAGGCATGAAACAGAACAAATAATACAGGAACATTTAAAAATTATTAGGACACAGCCTAGAGAAAAGAGCACAGGGGATTTTGAGTAGCTGGAACAATTGTGAGGATCAGCTGTATTCAGTATACAGCATTGGGCACCGTGACACCCAAAGGTCACAAGGTTCAAATTCCTTAGCTTGGAGCAAGGCACATATTAAGAATGAAACATGAAACAGAGGATAATGGCATGGTGGCACATGGCTTAGTGGGGATGCCACACGGCTCCACAGTCCTGGCATTGACACTACCTGTGTGAAGTTGCTCTTACTGAGTCTGCATGGGGTTTCTTGACTACTGTATATAGCTTTCTCGCACATCTTAAAATCGGGCAGTTTAAGATAACTGAAATTTGCTTTTGTGTGTGTGTGCCCAATGACAGACTGGTGCCCCATACAGAGTTTAAAGAGAAATCTAATATGACACAGTAAACTGCTTATTTTTATTAAAGGAATAAAAATAAGCATCTTGTATACATAGAAAACATTTTACCTCTGATTCCACTGTCACATATCCAGACAAGATCATACTTGGCTACTTCATATCCTGGCATCAGGTTATTAATTTTAGGATTGATGCCAACCTTCTTCCCACCTGTTAAAAAAGGACACATTACAATATTTAAATATAGAAAAGGAAAGCCGGTATATCAATAGAAAGGTGTCTCAATGCTTCTCTGATCTGCTGAAATACAATCAAAGGAGATTTGATTTTTCATTTATTCACTTGAGTATTTCACAGTTAAATCCAAAATACAGCTTTTGATGTCCTTGCTCACTTCTATAGTCTCTGAAGAGGGTTAGAAAGCCACGGTCTCTGCCACTGACTAGCAGAAGCCTGCTGTAGGAAGGGAAGGTGGTGGTCTGTAAGGCAATCCCAGATATTCACCGTTTAGCGTCTCCATCACTTTAGTCTCCATTTGTTCTTTGTCGGATTAGCAACTGCTGCTGCTGCTGTTTTTTTTTTTTGTTTGTTTTTTTTTTAAACAGAGTGGTGTCAAAATTTACAGACTTGAGATAAACTTAAAGTGATGGTAACTACTGATGGATTTGTAAAAATAAATAAACAAACTAAAACCAACTTTATCTGTATGAATTATACATTTAACTGCCATTAGATGCAACATAAAACTGCTGGACTTTATTTGAAGAAGAACTTCAAAACTCCTGTTAAAGCAGTGATGTATATGAAGGTACGCCACACATGCAAACAGTCTGACCTTCCTATGGTGTGCCTTGAAGCACACAGAAAGTAAAACAAATTCCTTGATAAACCCTCTTCAAGTTTTATTACTAGCAGTGGTCACACTGGGTAGAGTTCTCAGTGATCAAGAGCACTATAAAATGAAGCTAAACAGTGCAGTACAAATGCATTTTAAAAATATACATATGCATGTGTTTGTATAAATTCCCAGTATGTAAATGTATGTACAGTTCTGTGCAAACATCTTAAGCTACTCAAAAATATTTTTAAAAATAGTTATCTGGGCCAGAAGGGCTTATTTGCTTGTGAAAACAGTAGATAACATTAGAATAAATATAAAAAAACACCAATACAATAAAAAGCAACACAAGTGTCACATCTTTGTAAACCATGCCAGTGTGTTATGTGGCCTCCTTTACACTGCAATATTTAAAAAGTTCATGTTGGGAAACTACAGTGCAATCTTTTCAAGTAAATGTGTGAATGTGTAAATTCTTCCAAGCTTCTGCAGAATTTGCCAAAACTATTCTTTTGAGTTTGGCTGCTTATTGTTTAAAAAATTATTGTTACTTTTTGTTGTACCGTTGCTTATTTGCATTTATTCTAATATTATATAGTGCTTTCACAAGCAAATAAGCCCCAGAAGCCCCGACAAAGCTTTAAAAATAAACACATACACCGCACTTCTGGACAGCCACACATATGTGCACACATGCTTATAATGCACGTCAAATGTGAAAAAAGTGAAAATAACTTTTGAATGAAACTTTCCCAGCCATGCCTTTCTTCCTAAGACATCCTTTTAAAGTCCACTTTTACTGGATAATCAGGACATTCAAACCCTGACATGTCACTTTTTTTTCTTCATTGATTCGTTTACATACATACAGGTAGGTCTCATTTTCTTTGGCTCCTCAGTGATTGGACATTTCCTTTCATTTCTGCATATTCTGTTACCGGAAAGCTGGCATTAAACAAGTTATAATACTTTCAAAGTGTTTTTACTGTCAAATTAAACATGGGAAACGGGCTATATAAATAAATTGTATTATTATTATTGCATGTACAGAGTTTGTACAGCTACCTTACCTTGAAGCTTCTGTTGTCCTTATCTGAAATAACTACCTTACCTCTAAGATAGTAACAGAACGAGAGATTAATGATGTGCTTAACATTAAAATCAAGTTTAAAATGTATAGAAGGATTATATATATCTTATATATAAACGTCTATGCATGGAAGTGTGTGTGTCTGTCTAGCCCGGAAGTGAGAGGTGGAGTCGGGGTAAGGGCTCCACCTCTGAGGAAACAGAAAACTCGCTTAGCCGCTAATAACACTAGCAGGGCCAGCAGGTCAGCAAAATGAAACCTCAGAAGAAAGACAACGTCGCTTAGCTGCTAACATCGATATCCCTATTACTTTTCCTCCGCCGCTAATGCACAAGTGATGTGAGCACGTCGGCAAAATGAATCCTCCTAGGAGAGAGATGCCCAGAGTAGTTCTTTTCAATTACCTGATATCTCTAAATTTCAATTTTTTTTCTGATGATTTCAATAGTTTCTAGGACCCCGGGCTTTTTACAGCACAGGCTTACACAGTTAATATATATATATAGTATATAGTGGAGATTCAGCCCAGACACAGACAAGCAGACAGTGATAAGTCAAACACATACGGCTTTTATTTACACTCCCTAACAAAGTCCCACACAGCACACAGTGCCCCTGCACCAAACACCCTCCAAGTCTGGGCCTTCCAATGGTCCTTCCTTTCTTTCACTGCCTCCGTTCCTCCTTCACGAGCTTTGTCCTCTTCCTTCTGACTCCAGCTAATGATTGGAGGGAGGCGGCCTCTTTTATACCCACCTGGACATGCACCAGGTGCCCAACTGACGAACTTCCTGCGGCACTTCCTGGTGTGGCGGAAGTGCAGCATGAGCACCCGGCAGCACTCAGTGTGTCCCTGGTAATCCTTTTGGCACCACACCCGAAAGTGCCGACATCCAGGGCTCCTCAATCCTCTGGGCGCCCCCGGGCGGAGGCCATGGGCTCCTACAGGGTTGAGCTTCCATGCTCAGTTCCCATGGCCCCCATACAAACCAGGGCAGCTGCCGTCTCGTGGTCCGGGGGAGGCATAGTCCCTCTCCCGGTCCTTCCAGGAGTCCGAGCTGGGCACAGCCCCCGCCGACCGCCACAATATATATAAATATTGATCAAAAAAATTAAAGGAGCACTTTTTAATAAGAGTATAGCATCAAATCAATGAAACTTCTGGAATATTGATCTGGCCAGTTAAGTAACAGAGGGGGTTGTTAATCATTTTCAGCTGCTTTGGTGTTAATGAAATTAACAACACGTGCACTAGAGGGGCAACAATGAGATGACCCCCAAAACAGCAGTGGTTTAACAGGTGGAGGCCACTGACACTTTTCCCTCCTCATCTTTTCTGACTGTTTTTTCACTAGTTTTGCAGTTGGCTACGGTCAGTGTCACTGGTAGCATGAGGCGAGAGGTGGCACAGGTAGTCCAACTTCTCCATGGTGGCACATCAATATGTGCCATTGCCAGAAGGTTTGCTGTGTCTCCCAGCACAGTTTCAAGGGCATGGAGGAGATTCCAGGAGACAGGCAGTAACTCTAGGAGAGCTGGACAGGGCCGTAGAAGGTCCTTAACCCATCAGCAGGACTGACTGGTATCTGCTCCTTTGGGCAAGGAGGAACAGGATGAGCACTGCCAGAGCCCTACAAACTGATGTCCAGCAGGCCACTGGTGTGAATGTCTCTGACCAAACAATCAGAAACAGACTTCATGAGGGTGGCCTGAGGGCCAGACGTCCTCTAGTGGGCCCTATGCTCACTGCCCGGCACCGTGGAGCTCGATTGGCATTTGCCATAGAATACCAGAATTGGCAGGTCCACCACTGGTGCCCTGTGCTTTTCACAGATAAGAGCAGGTACACCCTGAGGAAATGTGTCAGACGTGAAAGGGTCTGGAGGAGCCGTGGAGAACGTTATGCTGCCTGTAACATTGTTCAGCATGACCGGTTTGGTGGTGGGTCAGTGATGGTCTGGGGAGGCATATCCATAGAGGGACACACAGACCTCCACAGGCTAGACAACGGCACCTTGACTGCAATTAGGTATCAGGATGAAATCCTTGGACCCATTGTCAGACCCTATGCTGGTGCAGTGGGTCCTGGATACCTCCTGGTGCATGACAATGCCTGGCCTCATGTGGTGAGAGTATGCAGGCAGTTCCTGGAGGATGAAGGAACTGATACCATTGACAGGCCCCCATGCTCACTCGCCTGACCTAAATCCAATAGAACACCTCTTGGACATTATGTTTCGGTCAATCTGATGCCGCCAGGATGCCCCTCAGACTGTCCAGGAGCTCAGTAATGCCCTGGTCCAGATCTGGGAGGAGATCCCCCAGGACACCATCCGTCGTCTCATTCGGACATTGTCAGGCATGCATACAAGTACGTAGGGGCCATACAAACTACTGAGTACGATTTGGAGTTGCTGCAATGAAATTTCGGCAAAATGAAATAACCTACCACATTATTTTTTCACTTTGATTTTCAGGGGAATTCAGCCCTTTGTAGGTTGATAATTTTCAATTCCATCAAATGATGCGGCATCCTTTCATTCCTAACACATTACCCAGTCTATATCTGATGTTTTTTTTTTTTTTTTTTTAAAGTGTTCCTTTATATATATATATATATATATATATATATACTGCTCAAAAAAATTATATATATATATATATATATATAAATAAATATATATAGATTAAATATATAAATATAAATAAATATATATATGTACCCCTCCCCCCACCACACACAAATACAGATATAGGAGGGTCGCCTATCCAACTCTGATGCTCTCTGATGGCTCTGCAGTTAGGGTTAGGGTAAGGGACCGTGCCTTACGGCTAACCTCTGGGACACAGACCCAATTCATCAGAAACTAATTTTAATTTTGGTAATTCGATTATTTTGAAATACTAGAAAATAAAACATTTTTTTTATTTATCTCTCATTTAGACCATGTGGATAAAAGATGTCCAAATGCCTCAATCCAATCTTTTTCTTTTCTTAGTCTCATTGTCTTATTCCAAAAAGAAGTGTGTTCCAAACCATATATTTGTGGAATATGGTTTGATTAGTAAAATGTTCATACAATGCTGTTTCTCTACTCTGGTTTTTAATTAATCTAAGGTGTTGAATAAACAGTGCTTTCAACGAATTTTTCGTTTCTCCAATGTATATGAGGCCACAAGTTCTACATTGAATTGCATATATGCAATTCACAGATGTCAATTGAAAGTTTTGTAGAATGGGTAATTCCATATTTGAGTTACAGTTAACAATTATTTTTTTATGAGCAAAAGGTATAACCTAGGCACACCTATTTATTTTTTTGATAGTGCATATCTTTGAGATTTAAATTTTTTCTATAAGCTGTAACCAGCTGATAAGACTGGTGCAATTTTGAAAAGTTAGTATGCAAGTTGGCTAAGTAAGATGCAGGTTAACCAATACTGTGAAGCACGTAAGTCTGCGGTGCAGGAAGAATGACAAAGCCTGGACGGAGAAAGAAAGAGCGAGCTCGATAAGTGGAAAAAGTCAGCAAAATGTTTTGTGGGCTTGAAGCAGGCCGCCTCAGCCCATCGCAGCCTGTGTTACTCGTTCCTCAGCTTGAGTGTATGAGCCTCACCCATAGACAATAAACACTGGCCTATCCACCTGATCTCAAGAGAGAACATTGTGTGCCAGGAGGTGCCCGGGGACTTATCTTGGAAGTAATTTTGCTAAACATACTGGTGACATTTATTCTCCTTTCGGCAATGTTACTTTCTGCCACGCTGTAGAAATGTTACAGTTAACTAATGTAGCAGAGACACGTTTCATTTTATGTAGTTAGAAGGAAAGCAACAAGTTAACAGATGTGTTTTTAATCAGCAGCTTGTATGTGAGAAAAAGAAATTCAAAAACAAGAATCACTACAGAAGTTTGAACGAGTGGGTCCTGCAGGGATGGTGCCTTGCCTTGAGCCCAGAGCTGCCAAGATAGAGCAGGCCTGACCCGAAACACCCTTATTTGGTTTAAACAGGTTTGATGGAATTATTTTATGTATTACATAACCATTCCTAAATGGTTTGTGCAAACACAAAAATAAACACCATAAACAAGCTAACAAACACAGGTTCCTAAATATCAGTAACTCAGCATTTTAGGCTCTGCATTTTCCATGACCCCAATTGTTCTGATTATCAGCCCGGACAGGATGTGAAAAACCAAAAGCACCTTGTTTAGAAGTTGTGGACAGCTTAATATTTAAAATACATAAGCCTCCTTTTCTTGTTCCTTGTTGCCCATGTGAGCGGCGCTTAATAAAACATGGTTTTGTTAATATAAGTTGACAGGAGGGTTTAGTTCATATGTCAGCTTCAACAAGATGTGCCTCTGCATGGAAGGAGTGAAAGAAAAGAAAATAGTAACATCCAGCATGCTTCAAGTTCACCAGCCTGCAAAGGACATGTTGGTTACTTTTAAATTTATATATAAAATGAAAAAAGGCCAGTAAATGTCATACTGACCAGGCAAAAGAGTTAACAAGCTAAATGATTGTAAACCACTTTGACCATAGTCATGTAGGTTGAGAAAAATAACACATTAACTGATTTATAATATGTCAACAGCAGAAAAGACACAAAAATAAAAATTTACATTCTCATTAGCCTTGCACAGCACCACATGTGCAGCCAGAACTTTTCTGAAGTGCTATGGCTGTGTTAAATGACATTCATCCACCAACAAGGGGAAAGATCTAGGTGTTCAAAGAATTCATTTAAACTTATGCTTATGCTTGTCATGCTTTCTCTGCACATCTGCAGTTTTGGTTTTCCTTTTCTCTGCTCTTAACTATCTCAGCTTTTAAGTTAACAGGACTTTATATATTGGAATGATTCCATTTATGTTTACTTTCAGATGAACTTTT
This sequence comes from Erpetoichthys calabaricus, assembly GCF_900747795.2. Taxonomy (NCBI): domain Eukaryota; kingdom Metazoa; phylum Chordata; class Cladistia; order Polypteriformes; family Polypteridae; genus Erpetoichthys; species Erpetoichthys calabaricus. The sequence goes on along the minus strand of NC_041400.2, from coordinate 26,954,054 downwards.
GCTTTTCTGTTGTAAATATCAGTACTGTAAGTGTTCTGAGCCTGTACTCGTTGAAGAGTGCTATACAGAAATAAATTAAACTAAAAAAATATTAAATGTGATTAAAGTGACTAATTTAGTGCAAAGGGAATTTACAGAGTTACCATTTATATTGGTAGACATTTTGGAAGCAATGCAAGGTTTGCTTTTGATTTTCTAGTTTAATCACAATGATTTTCTAGTTTAATCAACATTAAAAAAAAACAATTACATTAGTTTTGTATAACGCCGAGTATACAGACTTGGTGCATCTGCAAAGGTTTTCAGATCTGACAGGCGGAATTAAACCGTTTACATACATGAATACAACAATTAGGTTGCACACACAGTAAAACTAAGCAATTTTAATTTGATTAACATAAACCAATCATCCATCCATCCATTATCCAACCCGCTATATCCTAACTACAGGGTCATGGGTCTGCTGGAGCCAATCCCAGCCAACACAGGGCACAAGGCAGGAAACATACCCCGGGCAGGGCGCGCACTCTCACACACACACACCAAGTAATATAATAATAATAATTCATTACATTTATATAGCGCTTTTCTCAGTACTCAAAGCGCTATCCACACAGGGAGGAACCGGGAAGCAAACCTACAATCTTCCACAGTCTCCTTACTGCAAAGCAGCAGCACTAACACTGCGCCACCTGTGAGGACACACACTAGGGACAATTTAGAATCACCAATGCAACTAACCTGCATGTCTTTGGACTGTGGGAGGAAACCGGAGTACCCGGAGGAAACCCACGCAGACAATAAACCAATCATTAAAGTATAAATCTAATCAGATTATAATTGAGATTTGTCCAGTTAACAAAGCAGAAGAAGAAAACAAAACTCCAGATGGCAGTATTTTTCAAAATAATTTGACTTGATGTTATTCTGAAAAAAATTAAGTGGATAGGATTGGTGAGCTTTGTTGGACTAAATGGCATGTTCTTATCAATATTTTTCTTATGTTCTAATATTAACCTACAGGGAACCCCCAGTTATTTTTAACTTTCACAGTTCTTGAGGCCAAAAGCCTCTAGCTGCTGACCCACTGCTTGGCATTGTATTAAGTCTAACAACATTTATTTCTTTTACCCTTGGTTTCCAAAGACTCGACTGCCACTGGACAAGAGTGGCAGCTTGGCAATCCCAAACAGAATAACAACAAGACAACGAGAATAGGAGGCTCAGTAACATTTCATGATTGTCATGCTATTATTTTTGTGCAAATGACTAACAATGAGAGTTGCAATAAGTGCAGCTGATCGCAGTACACCTAATTGAAGTAATTCAATGGATGGGGTGTCTCTTATACAAGGCCGCAGTTTACTCCTCAGCTTTTGGACTCTGTAGCTAAAAGCGATTGTTTTATCAATAAAGAAGCTTGACATCATAATGTATGTTCGAGTGTGAATGAATGGATACCTTCAGATAAGCAACTGTGGTCTAGTGAGAAGAATGATGTCAAAATCAGCTCTAAAATTAACTGGAAACCAATGTAAAGACTGAAGAACAGGAGTTATATGGCTGCACTTTCTATTTCTTATTGTGGTTCTTGCAACAATTATCTAAATTTTTAAAAGAAAACACAGGAAATTAACTAATCATGTATTATATCATTCCAAAAACTACATGAAATGGCACTGCTGCTAACTAATCATATTCCTCTTGTCATTATTTTATGTATCAAATTGAGGTAAAAGGTCAGCCATTACATCACAAACCTGTGACGGTGAGTAACAAGGGTATCTCTAAATTGTCTCACTGAGAAGTTCACATTTCCCTTACATTATGTTTTTTACAACATTTGTCCTTCCAGATTGCATTATCAACTATTTCAAATTAAGACTAGGCTTTGTTAAGAAAGTAAGCTATCAGTTGCACTGCTGCTTTTATTTCTTCACAACAAATGTATCATTTTTGCCCAAATTCAAGCTGCTGTTAATTGTCAAGCTTACACAGGCAGCCTCTGTTAAAATATGGTGCTCTATTACACTTAAAAGGACTATAAACCAGACTAAAACAGTCAAAAATAAATTTAAATGGGAATAAAAAAGGCCCGACTCCTAAAGAAACTGATGAATTTATTTGAAATTCAGGAACTTTGGAGGTTACTGTCTCCTTGCTTTAGCTAAAATGTTTTGATTTATGTAATGTTTGTTTTAGTTATTATCCAGCAATCTACACAGAGCTAGCAATAAAACAGGGTGGGAGAACAGTGACAAAACATAGCAAATAAAGTAAGTGAGTACATGAGAACACTGAAACCTTCATTTCTAACCATCATTAAACATCCAACAAATGAAATAAAATGTAAAAACTTTGAAAATCACACATATAAACTAGTATGTAAGTGCACAGAAAGTCAAGAGGGTTCTTTTTTTACCTATAAATAATCTGGCATCTACATTTGGGTATTTGCCCAGCAGCTTTTTACAGACATCAATGGCAGGGTCATCGTGGTCTTGAACACAAAGGAGCACCTCAAACTGAAAGAGAGAGAAAAGGGAATACAGCAAGAGCTCATGAATACTAAACTAAATGTACCACATTTCAGAGAATGCCTGTAAACATTCTTCTGTGGAAATTCAAATAAACTAGTACAATAACAGAGATTATATCAGAAATACAGTATGCTCAACAAGGAGACTACAAGTCTGAATTCATAATACAACTGGCTCACATAACAAGTCTGATAGAACAACAATTTATTATGCGAATGAAATTTTATAATAATAATAATATTTTGCTTTATATATATGGCCTTCCACTAAAATAAATAATAAAATACAGTAAAACCATGACCTGCTGAAGATTTAAAGGAAATTCTTCCAATATATATTGCACAGTACTGAAGACAAAAAAAAGAACAGCCATAAATATTTATTATATACTGGTTAACATTAAATGTCACTGGGTATGTGACAACTAGAAATCCTGGGTGTGTTCTGCACACACACTCGGTACCATTTGAATAACAAAACAACTTGAAGGAAGGAATGAATATGGTATTTTTTTATATTACTTACTCCGTGTTGTTTGTAGTGATGGGTGAGAAAATTTTTTTAACATCAGGTTAGTATGAAGGATGGAGATAATAAAAGTTTCTAATACAACAGGTGTCTACAAGGCAACCGCAAACAATATTACAACATCAAATATAAAATTGACACTACTCATGTCACATAATTCACTCGTGTTGTTGTATGTTCACAACCTGCAAAATGCATGCATTTATTTACAAAAATATTACCAAATAAATACTCCAGAAAAATCACAGCAGCACATGCAGAGGAAACATGTTTAAACCGATAAATGATCTTAAATTCACCGAAGACCACCAGGTCACTAGGTCAAACCCCATCCATTTTTGGCATCCTTCACTTCTTAGGACATTTATGATAAAATTACTTTTGTCAATCGGACTGACTGCTTGTCCCCAATGATGTTTTCTTGCCATTTATAAATGTGAATCTTGAATTTGCTACTAGATGAAAATGACCACAGAACAAAGATAGTTAACTGCACGATCTTCTAGTTAGATTTTTTCGTTATAAACTGCTGACTTGACATCAGACTGTGATAACAATGTTTCCTTTTTTTTTTTTAAACAAGGCTTATTGATATGAATAATGATCACATCTAACTAACTGTTATAACACATTGCTCTTATTTTTCAACAGAGCCTCCACAAGCAGAGCTCTCCCTAGAGCGTACACATATAACTGGAGGAAATATGCAGAAAAGTGCAAAATGTTGCTGGGCAGCATTAATTTAAACAAACATTGAGGGCATTGTGGGAAGACAAGGGAAGTAAGAGTGGGTGGAACAAAAGAGGAAGTCAGCAGCAGCAGTTACTCTGATGTATTAGAGATACTGTATTAGGTGAAGCATAGAAAATGTACTTCACCCAAAGCTAAATCCTTTTACCAGAAATGCTTTAATAGATTGCGTTAGTTTGGGTTGAGAATCCTGTAACTCAAAACCTAAGTATTTGTGTTGTCAGAGAACTTTTACATTTAATTAATAATATGGCGATTCTATACGGGCATAACGTGAGTGAGTCTGTAATGGACTGACACCTCCTTTCAAGGGTTGTTTCGGTTCTTGTGTGCAGTGCTTCTAAGATGCTTCTACTGCCCCACTGTGACCTGGAACTAGATTAACCATATAATAAAAATGAAAGGCTGGTTGTAATTATTACTAGTTAAAACCTAAAAAAAGCTTGAGATCTGTCATCAAAAACCATAGCTGGTTACCAACGATGAATGATTTTACTGAATGCCATAGTGCTTTTTAAACAGAAGACGTATGACATCAGAAAAACCATTCTATAAAAAGTTCTACACACAGTGTGCAATTGTTGTTTCCCTCCGCTGGGAACTACAAATCAGGAAGCAGTTACAAAGCAACCCGCAGCATTATCCTGGCACTGCTGCCTAGCTATCATAGGGACAGAAGGTCGCTGCTTATAGAAATGTCTGCTTATGACACGAGAAGTGGGCAGACTGTGGTTACAAGAAACAGGCAATTTCTTCTTTCCTCTATTCTAAAAATAGCACTTACAACAAAGCATGCTAACAGTTGAAACAAAATGCCAGCTTCTCTGATTTTGCTTTCCTGTCAATGACTGGAGTTAATGAAAGCTTCTGAGCTGGTAGCAAATCAGTCAGTTCACTTGGCCTGCATGCTGCTCTTAATGTTTTCTATGGTCTCATTCATAAAAGTAGGATAAAATCCAAACTGCCACAACAAGCTAAAGGAAAAGGGGCATCAGATCACGACAGCTAGCCTCCTCTGTGATTTACTAGAATGTTTTCTAGATTTAGTGTGGATAACATTAAACTTTTTCCATAATGGGCTGAAAGCATGACCCCAGTACACTGGAGGAGGTCCAAGTTGCATGTTGTTGAATATTAAAAGAGCAAGAGTGTTAATATTAACAGATACAATTACCTGGTTTTACAAGACTGGAGGTGAAGGGTTGCTGATAGTGACTTATGAATTAACATTTATATTTTAGCTGACGTTTTTTATTTAAGGTGACTCGCCAATAATAGTGACTTATATGCTTTTCAGCTGAAATAAAAAAATGGCAAAGGGACTTGTTCTGAATGAGTCACTTAGGCCGACCAGTAAAAAACATTGCAATCATTGACAGATGAAGTGAGTAACATTGATTATCTCATTACAGGGCCACCTGTCAAAGGCTGTGATATATTAGGCAGCAAGTGAACATTCAATTCTTGAAGACAATGTGTTGGAAGCAGGAACAATGGGCAAGCATAAGGATGTGAGCGACTTTGACTAAGACCAAAATGTGATGGCTACAGACTGGTCACGGCATCTCCAAAACTACATGTCTTCTGGGGTGTTTCCAGCATTGCAGTAGTTAGTACCTACCAAAAGTGGCCCAAGGAAAGACAAGTGATGAACAAGCAACAGGGTTTTGGGTGCCCCAGGCTCATTGATACGAGCACGATGCAAAGGACAGCACATGTGGTCCGAACCTACATAAGAGCTATTGTAGCAAAATTGTTGAAAAATTTAATGCTGGCTATGACAGAAAGGTGTCAGGGCACACAGTGCAATGCAACTTGCAGTGAAGGGGGCTGCATAGCTGCAGGCTTGTCAGAGTGGCCATGCTGACCTTTGTCCATTGCCAAAAGCGACTAAAATGGACAAGTGAGCATCTGAACTGGAACCATGGAGCAAGAGAAGGTGGTCTGGTCGGGTGAATCACATTTTCTTTTAGATCATATGGATGGTTGAATGCGTGTGTATCATTTACTTGGTGAAAGATGGTAGCAGAATGCACTTTGGGAAGAAGGCAAGCTGGCAGAGGCAGTGTGATGCTCTGGGCAATGTTCTGCTGGGAAACTGTAGGTCCTGGCATTCATGTGTATGTTACTTTAATACATACCTAATGATTCTGGAAGACCACATACACCTTTTTATGGCAGCAGTATTCCCTTATGAAAGTGGGGATAGATAATGTGATCTGCCACACTGCAAAAATTGTTTAGGAATGGATTGAGGAACATGGCAAAGAGTTGAAGGTGTTGACTTGGCCTCCAAATTCTCCAGATCTCAGTCCAATCAAGCATCTGTGAGATGTGCTGGAAAAACAAGTGCAATTCATGGAGGCCCCACTTTGCCATGTACAGGGCTGAAAGGATCTGCTGTTAACATCTCAGTGGTAGATGCCACTGGACACCTTCAGAGGTTTTGTGGAGTCCATGCCTTCATGGATCAGAACTGTTTTGCTGGCACGAGTGGGACCTACATAATATTAGACAGGTGTTTTTAATGTTGTGACTGATCTGTGCATTTTTGATGGAATCTTTTTACAGAGAATAAAATACCAAAGGAGCAACAGTTATCCATATGTTTCCAGTCCAGCTTGGCTAGGAATCAGTGCCTATCCTGGCAGTATTAGTCATAGGCAGGAAACACTACTGGTCAGGTAACCACTATATCACAGGCACATTCGCTCACACCAGACCTGACTAACTTATTATTGTAACATTGATGTCTTCGAATTTGGGAAGAAGCCAGAGTACCAGAAATAAATCCATGCAGATGCTGGGAAAACACAGAAAACTCTGTACAGGAAGAACCCAAGACAGAACTTAAACCTCTGTCTCTGGAACTGTGAAATAGAAGTGTAAGCCATGTAGTGAAGATAACTGTTTCCATGTCTCCACAGTGTAAACAATAGCAGATTAAGTGTCAAGTGAGGGCTTAGCACCAAGTAAATGCTGAGAGTTGAACTAACATCTGTGTACTTCAAATTCCACAACCTTAATTATAAGTTCACACTCACAGTATCATTTCACCAAGGTTCATTTGGTCTAATTTTAAAGGCTTCTGTGATATTTAATGCACAATTGTAAAGCAGTGAGTCAAAGATACAATCTGTCTTCTTTTCTCCATTAAGAACAGCTTATCTATCCAAAATTAATAAGCAGTAACAGAAGGCGGCACAGAATTTGGGGACAAGGCTCTTGAATGAGGCATTCTGGAACTGTCAGCATCAGATACAAGCACTTGTTTATGAGACTCCACACACCCAATCACTCATCATGGATCTAATCTAGTCTCAAAATATCCTGCTTTTTGAGGCACATCCGTACATGTCAGAGCTCAGATGACCAAAATTATACTACGCCTTCTCTGCTGACCCAGTTTTTAAATTATTAATAAACTTCCCTTAAAAAGAGAAGTGTGTAAACCTGCAGTTCCTTACAATCCTATAAAAGTGGACCCAATCACTGAACACGTCTACAAGTGTAGTGGCGCAAGCTGACACCAATTTCAACAATATTCCCAAAATTCAAACACCTCCTTGTGGGCCCATGGACCCTTGCAATTCTATGGACATGTCCCATTATCTAGTGACAGCTCAGAGCAGATGTGCATATGGACTTCATGAGTATTTATAGCTGCGAGCATTATGCTAGAATCATGATTTAATGAGGTTCTTATCATGGGGGTTTGCTTTTAATTTCTCTTAAATTGTGTGTCTTTTTCTGCTCCTAAATTGCTGTTTGGGTTTTATTTCTGTTAACTGTTTTGCAATTGATAATTCTGTGATTTTTTCCCTTTGTTAGTTTGAACTATTTGCTCTTTTTACTTTTGTTAATATGGTGTTTGAAGTTTGAGGGTCAAGACCACTGATTAGTAAACTGGCCTCTGGTACTATAATCAGGTTTTCAGTTCAGCCTTTGGACTGTATAGGCTTCAGGTAGCCCCTGTATCTTTGCAGTGGCATTACTTAGCTTTGGCTCTGCTTGCTGTTCCTTTTCATGTTACTTCTTCTGTTAATTTTGTAATGTCTGATCTTTACATTTAGAATTTCTTAGAATATAGTATTTTTGGCTTTGTATTGCTTGGACTCTGCTTTGAAATTGGTCTTATATATATATATTTATATATACTGTATATTTTATTTCCATTGATATTTTGTACTTCTTTGCCTATGAATACATTATTTAGGGATCTTTTATTTCTTTTGGATTTTTAATTTTAGCTTTCTTCATTCTGGAGTTTCCATTAATTCAATTTAACTCAAAAAATATAATTAACGATTTGACTTTTTTTTTCATGTGGGCAAGGTTTTTCATGGTTTCCTTCCTGTATGAATATAACACATAACAATCAGTGCATGTGCACCTGAGTATATGTCTCTATATAAACTCAGCTTGATCACATGATATAGTGGCTAAGGCTTTGGACTTTAAGCCCTGAGGTTGCAGCTTCAAATTCTACTACGGACACAGTGCAACCATGAGCAAGTCACTTGACCTGCTGGTGTTTCCATTCAAGAATGAAATGTAACCAATTGTTACCTCAAATGTTGTAAGTCGTCTTGGATAAAGGTGTCAGCTTAATGTGTGAATGTAAAAACTATTGGTGTGGTCTCGGCCTTGCTGCATTTTTAGTGGTCCTAACCCATTTATCTTCGACTTTCTATACTCAAGACAGCATATTTTATTTTTGTTGGGCAAGTACTTTAAAAACAAGTAGAGACACAAGTAGGTTAGAGACAACCACGCTGAAAGCAATGTCAAATGTCAGCCTGAAACAAGGAAGGAATAATGGTCCCATCAGCTGCAAGAGAGTTTTGGAATAGTCAATGATGGGATAAGGAAAGCATACAGCCATACTGAGTGAGGGAAAAGAACGTGGTGGGTCAAAGCATGAATATAACACACAACAAATGTCTACAAACAAATATATATGTTCCAAGCTTCATGTCAGGACTGTGAAAGATTATACTGTAATGGATACAAGGTTTAGCCCAAGCAAGTAAGAAAATAAGAACTCAGAAAGAACTATAGTGTAGAAACTGAGCTGAGGAAAAATCAATACTTCAAATTCCTTTGGGGGAAAAAAAGAAAGTAATTAGGGCCTCAGGACTCCTAAACAATCAGGAGAACTAAGGAATTTGACAACAACTGCGCCTGCAGCCATACAACATGCACTTCAGAAGAGGTCATCCACCTGAAGCTAAGCATGTTTGGGCCAGCCAGTACTTGGATGGGAGACCATCTAGGAAAAGCTTGGACTGCTGCTGGAAGAGGTGTTGGTGAAGCCAGCAATGGGGGTACTTACCCTGTGGTCTGTGTGTGGATCCTAGTGCCTCTGTGCAGTGATGGGGACACTGTGCTATAAAAATGGTGCCGTCCTTCACCTTAGACATAAAACAGAGATCCTGACTCTCTGTGGTCATAAAAGGTCCCTGGACATCCTTCACATAAAGAGTAGTGTATACCCCGAAGTCCAGACTAAATTGCACCCCTTGGCTTAGTTATTCTGGCCCTGTCTCTAATTGTCTCTCTCTGTCTCACCACTTCACTACCTAGCAGCTAATGTGTGGGGAGTGTACTGGCGCAAAAAATGGCTGCTGTCGCATCACCCAGGTGGATACTACCCATTAGTGGTAGTTGAAGTGGGTCCCCCCTCACTATGAAAAGCGCTTTGAGTAGTGAGAAAAGTGCTATATAAATGAAAAGAATTATTAATTTTTAGTATTAAAATAAATGCAGTCAAATGACAGAATAATACTCAGGGCACCAGGGGTGAAGTTATCACAATCAATAATTCACTGAAGATTTAAACAGCCATGTGATAAAGTGCCACCTTCTAGTTAGCAACAAAGTCACAAAGTGTACATCAGGCCAGATATTTACAGAGGAGATGAAGATAAAACTTGACCGAAGTGGTAGCAAAATGAACATATAGAGTAAGAAAGCACATCACTATTTGTGGGACATTGCAGAGTGTTCATCAGGATTCAACATCAAGGTTTGATTATTCATTGAGCCACTGGTAGTGTGTCACTCGATATTATAAAAGACACAAGTAAACCCGCGATTCTCTAGAGAATCGTAAATCCTAGAATGGCAATCAGTCTCTGTTCCGTCCGATATTTGGATGGATGACATATCATGGAGGGTGGGTGCGTCTGGGGAAATGTCATTTAATTAAAGAAGCATATCTGTACTAAGGCGGTTTTGTTTTGTGGAGACATGATTCCGTTGCCTTTGCTGACACCGACTGCTGGCAGAGTGGAGCACAGCAAGTTTAGTTTACAGGTTGTGGTGTTCGTGTGCCAGCCACTTAGTCTGGGAAGCCGCTGGGTTTGAGTCTGTGACCGTTATGTGATCTATATTACTGGCACAGTGGATTAGAGCAAGTGTAGTGTACAGGTTGTGTTGTGTGGGCGCCACCTACTGACTCTGGGAAGCCACTGCGTTTGACTCTGGGGCTATGGCTGTGTCGTCGTATATGTGGTGGTGTGGGCGGTCGCGTCCGGGCGGCTGTAGAACCTGGCGTGCACGCTTTACCTCAGGTTTAGTTCACAGGTCGTGGGCGCCACCTACTGACTCTGGGAAGCCACTGCGTTTGACTCTGGGGCTATGGCTGTGTCGTCATATATGCGGTGGTGTGGGCGGTCGCGTCCGGGCGGCTGTAGAACCTGGCGTGCACGCTTTACCTCAGGTTTAGTTCACAGGTCGTAGGCATGGTAAAGTTTCCATTTAATTCAATAACCCTATTTGAACTAAAGCGAAGCCGCTGCGTTTGAACTAAAGCGAAGCCGCTGCGTTTGACTCTGGGGCGCTGCGTCGCAGTGCGCATGCGCTTTGGTGCATCCGCCGTGCATAAATTAACTGTGGTTTAGTAATATAGATGTGGTAAATTACTGAAGCAGGAGGATAACTTTAGAAGTAAACAGAAATATTCAGTCTGTAAATGTGCAAGAAAATGTCCCCTGACTAAGAGGCCAGAACTTCATTGTTTACCAAGGCAGTGACTCAAAGCCCACTAGCAACACAACTCTGAACTTCAGGAGATAAAAAATGATAGTCTTAGTCAGGCTGAGTGACACCAAGTAAGTTAAATCTAGTACAGCCTGCATTTCACTAGCTGTGAAGAACATAAAGAAACACACTTCTGGCACAATAAAACTATTTATTTCTTGATGGAACAGCAAGGAAGGAAAGAAGAAAGAAATAATGTAGCTTCAGCAAGGACCACAAACTTAATTTTATTACGATAAACTCATCTCATACTATGTAGTGTATGGAAATACTATGTAAATGCTTGAGCTGTGAAGAATACAAATCTATAGCAAATGGACACGCATTTGGGGTAAGATCTCATTGTTGAGTCATCTTGACGTATCTGTTATTAACACAAGTCTGCAGTCCAGTTTAATCAAATGTGAGAAATAAACAGAGCTGTTTTTAAAAATGAATATACAAGCAGAAGAGTGTGAGATAAACAGGTACACTCCTAAATGATTCTAAGAAGTCTAATTACTTCCCTAACCAACTCTCTTCTTCTTTGCCCTTTTTAACTATCAAGACCAAATTATGGTTGCCAACTGCATGCCAAAGTCAAGCAAAGAAGGTAACAAAGAAGACCTAGTATGCTGTGTTCCCCTCTTTCTTCAATACTTTCAAGGATGGCAACAATGACTGCTGGAACTTCATCAATGTCTACAAGGTAATAATCATTTACCTAATGGACTAAGACCTCCTACAAATATTTATTCATCAATACATAGTGTGAAGATGGATGAGGAAAGGCAAAAAAACACATAACCAGTGCCATCCAAATGTACTACCAACACTGGCTGCAAGTGGAAAAGCAATGCACTTCAAACAATATAACATACATCTGCCTTGCAAAGCACAATATCTGCAGCAAAAAGAAAAAGGCTACGCATTTTATGAGGACATAAATATGGTGTTTGATCAGACAAATGTGCATTCCTCTTTAATGTTCTGTGGTAAAAATGGACATAGTAGTGGAGAAATGTCTTGTAAAATACAGTAATGATCTGCAAAATAAATGAAAAAGCAACACTCAAAAAATCCCTTCAATTGCAAACATTACTTAGATTTTGAATTAATGATTTATCATTAATTCTGCTCAGCTCATGTCATGTCACACTGCATATAACCAGCACTACAATTGTAGCTGCACTAAATATTTACTGACCTGACAACAAGTAACCAAAGCAAGCATGGGACCAGAGTTTAACTTCAGGTCTCAAGCAATGTGAAGCTTAATTAACAAAAAAACTTAACTTGATGTTCAAAGAATTGTACATATGAGATGTGCCAATTGGCTTTAAAAAAAGTCAACATAAATGAATGAATATATTTTTGAAAATATATAGTGGGAAAGTTAACAGAACAACATGGTAGGTTACAAAACATTTACAAGTATAGTGGACTAGTACCAGTAATTAAAATACATTGTATGTATTCTGTTCAAAGTAATAACTACAGTGAATAAGACACCAATCAAAAAATGAGAAATCAATACTAGATCCTACATATTTGTTTCATATCCATCTCAAAATGTAACTTTGATTCAGAATAAAAAAAACTAAAAATGAGGTCAAACATACCACAAAAAATATACATTTAAAGGACGAAGGGGCTTTGCCCCCTGCTTGCTTCGCTCACCCTGTGTCCTCTCCAGGGTTTGTTCCTGCCTTGTGTCCTATGCTGGCTGGAATAGACTCCAACACCCCCCACAACCCTGTTCAGGATCAAGCAGGTTAGACTAACTGACTGAGGTTGTATGAAGCTTTGCCAAGTTGGAAGATGTGTCAGTTCAGGCTGCGTAACATCCTAAGAAGTGTGGCATAAGGTCCAGGCATAAGGGGTAGGGTATCTGCACTAGAAAAACCATCCAAGGAAAAATTAATGTTTAGAATAAAAAAGGAGGGAACTGGATAAAAACCAAGAAAGAGGAAATGTAAAATGATAAATATCGTAAACGGGGGCTTGACGTGAGTAAGGAATAAATAAGTTGGCAAGTAAAAACAAACAATTGCATTACTGAAGTTAAACATTATAACTGATGGAATGACTTCACAAGTGTGTCCTGCACATTACTCCAAGAAGTGAAAACAAGAACAGAGGATGAAGACATGGCAGGGAGTGAAAGTCTTTGAATAATATGGACAAAGAACAGCAATGTAAATGGTGTGAAGACCATGGGGAGTCAGTTGAACAAAAAGGGGCTGGAGGATGTGATAGTGGAAAAGCTGATAAGAGTAAATGAACAAAACCCTGAGAAGTTTAGAAAAGCTGTTTGACATGCAATGTATAATCCCCTCACCTTAACTTACTCCATCACTGAATTATTAATAATTTAGTTCATTGTTTTTAACTTGCCTACTTTCAGAAGATTTGCAGACCTGAATACCTGTTCACTTTAACTATTTAACAATTGAAGAAAAATGAGTGAACTATGAATGAGAGTCAGCCACTCTTGGCCATACTGGCCTCCTTGAGTCCGGTCTCAAAACTGCTCACTTAAAACGATTACCAGAATACAAGAACACTTGGGAGGCTCCTCATTTGAGATGATCCATTCAGAATTGTTTAGCAGTCCACTGTAAAAACTGATAGAGAGTATCAGTTACACCTGCATATGTGGCACCGTATGTACGCTGTCCATTACTGTGTCCTTCAGGCACCTCTGTCTGGCTGGATCAACTGAAACCTGGAGGCACCACACTGCAAGATTCATTTCAGCTGAATCACTTGATTTTACACAGCGACTTGCTATCTAGCCAGTTATCACTGTACTAAACCGAAACACCCTGAGGTTTTCATTTTGACTTTCATATTTAGCTACCTTTGGGATTTATTAGAGAGAAAAAAAGAGTCATATCTGTTGAATACTCATCTTAATGTGTTTTGTGTTTCAGAAATATCTGAAAATTGTTTTCATCCAAAAAAAGGTTTTCACGAAGGTTTTTGATATTAGATCGGATAATTTTTTTAATTACTTTATCATTTCAAGGTACCTTAGGAAAAAGCACAACATAGGCCATGTAAGTATTAGAACATATATTCACAATGAACTCTTTAACTGTATGTGTATTTGTACACATAGTATATATACATGGTGTTTCTGTGGGCAGAGATGCTGTCTCACAAATCCCATGCCAGGTTCATGCTGGAGCTATGTCTACATGTTCTTCCTGTGTCTGTGTACTCCACGCTTTTTCCCACATCCCTAAAGACATTAAGGTTGGGTTAAGTGACAATTACAAACTCACCCAGTATGAGTGATTCATCAATGGGAACTGTAATGGGACTGGTGCCAATTACTGTCAGTATTGCCTCTGACCCTTTGCAACTGATAACTGGATTAAGCAGGTCTGAGGAAGTGACTTTAAATTGTAAATAAAAACAGGATTTTATGCCACCTGCCAAAACTTACAGCATCACTTGTGGTTGCAGAATGGCTTGAAAATCCAGAAACTGAATTCAATTAACTAAAAAATAATACCCTTTGGTAGGACTCAGAAGGAATGCTACACAAGTGCTGCCATCACTTTCCACCAATAAGAAGGGCAACAGACAGACTGCAGGATTCGCTGGTGTAGCATGCCGCCATGGTGGAAATCCCCTGCAGCGACTCTGGACAACTGACTTAAAAACTGTCACTTTATTGACTCATGATGGTATGAGACGAATGACCCAAGCGGCTGATGAAACATAAAAGATAGTTCAAATGGGTTAAAGGATTTAAAACAACTTAACTGTTTTCAAAATCATCTCATCCACCCACTAACATAAGTAGCAATATGAAAGAAAATTCCTTACAATATTGCATAAAAAAAATAAAAATGGCATTCAAAAAATGACAGATTCACAAAAGCAAGCAGAAATGTGCTGCCACTTAAAGTGGCAAATAAAAAAAAGCCGAATGGTTGTTTATTTCCCCCTTATCAAGCTGATCAAACCTCAAATCAGTTACACTTCCTAACTGAGCCTGCTGGACAGGAACACATAGGGTTGCCACACTCTCGTGTTCTCCTGTCATTGTTATTTGTTCAAGCAAGTGCCTATAGAAAACTTGAAAGGTCTAACGAGATTTGTCTATCCGTTGGCCATTCCACAGAAAATACAATTATCAGCCATCCATTTACACAAAACCTCCACCACTCCAACCCAATGGAAAGCTTTGTGGAGTCCTTTGTGACAATGCTCACTGTGAAAAATACCACATACTGTAAATGACTCTACATATGGAAAAGGTACTATGAATACTGTATTAATTAAAAACAGACAACTGCTACAGAAACTGGATACAACCAATTACAAGATTACCCAACCCTGAAATGTTCTCATATAAGGACTACCAGCTAATTTGACAGTGCTCACAATATAAAGCATGCTGATTGCTTTGTAAAATATTTTTTAGCATGGAAGATATTATACAATAATAATAATAATAATAATTCATTACATTTATATAGCACAAGAAAGGTAACAATCTGACAGTGTAAAATGCTGTCAGTTACTATTTCATAAGCATGCAGTCTATGAGAGACACACAATAAGCAATACTAAATAGTTTAGCTTTGTGGTGGTGCACATAATGAATCTCCATCCATCCATAATCACACACACTTAATTCAGTTTAGGGTCATGGGGACTTGGCAGGACCCAGCTGATGTATGGCAGGAATCAACACTGTACAGGGCACATTCATACACCCACACTTTTGATAATTTACAATGATTATTAATTACCTCGACTAAGACCAAATTAGCTGGAGAAAAACTTGCACGTGCATAGAAAGAGTCAGTGTGCCAAGGACTCTACAGCTGTATGGTAATCACCATACAAAAAAAGGATTGGATGTTCACAATTTTCTAAACAATATAACAGTAATATGTTTGTGCGAGCCTGCAAGTAACAAGTAGATTGGTAAAATGATTTCAACATGGAAGGTTCTCAAAGAAAGGTGATATATAGGGCTTAAAATGTAGACATTCTATAAAGTTCTTTATAAAAGAACTTACTATAAAAGGGCACCATCACAGAACATCTAGTAATCAATCTGTACCTACAACAATTAGCAGTTAGGAGTTTTTTCCTGCTTTGAATAAATGGTAAGCATTTTTTTTTTCCAAAAGCAAAGTTCAATTCTCTTCCAAAGTAAACGTCTTTAATAATATGCCCAAGGAAAAAACATATTCCTTCGAGAACAACACAGAAAAATGGAAACAATGCTGTTATGTTAAGTTTATTACCAACAGAAAAAGTCTAAGAGTCAGCTTTGGAGTCTAAGAGCAGCATAAATTATTATGATTATCAACCCTGTATAATACATGCCTCAAAATGCACTGTACTTTGAGTAGGCTGAGGCAAAGTAAATGAATTGCTGACAACAGGAAACCCTTTTCAGGCAGCACCTCCATTTGAACTTTCATGACATCTGAGAGGAGGTAGACTCTAAAAGCACAGGATAACTAATAAAAAGCAATTACATTTCAACTGCTCAACTTCAACTTAATTTACTTTAAAACATTTGATTAGTAAATCCTTTTCCCCCTAACCAAACTGCAGAATAAAATACAAAGGACAATCTGAGGACATTTCTTTTAATACATGTCCTTTAATAACTGGGTTGTTCACAGAAACCCAGTTTAAAAAATGCCATGTATGCTTTTCTTCTAGTTAGAAAAACAGTGATATTGATCTCTGAGAAATTGGGTTAATATGTGTAGATCTTTCTGTGAGTACAGTAACCTGGTTTTATGTGGCCATGTAATCCAATAACCGGGTTGTAGTTAAGGATTTTATAGTCCACGCTTTTTTCTGTTGAGCTGTGTTAGCCTGTGCAGGTTTGCTTCACACATGTATCCAGCAGCCAAGGGAAGAAAACAGTAGAATGCTCGAGTGAACACATTATTCCTTCTCTTGGTTTAAATAATCTGTCTCAATATTTTAGAAATCAACAAATTTATGTTGATGAGCTAAAATTACATTGCTAAGCTCAGAGCACAATTAGCAGTAGACACAGGTTCCATGCTTGTTTTTAGATTTACTGCGGCAATTGATAATGTTTCAATCTTTTTCTGCGCAGTTTAAGAACATCGGAGAGTTTTTCAAAGGGAGCATTTCATAAATGGAATCTAAACAACCTGGTTTCTGCCTTAACCGGATAACTCACCTTACCCCAGTTACGTGTATGCATGGAAACGCACTCATCGACTTCATGAGGGTGTGTGGCAGGAACTCCCTGAATATGTACGGATTTCTGGTTTCTTCCAACAGTGCTCCGCATTTCACTTAAACTGACTCAAAGTGTTACTCTGAAGTAGAAGAATGTTAGAGAGTGGAGGCATTAAGGAGCAGTAGTTACAAACAGTTACAGTGGACGGGGCTCAAATTCCAGCCTAGTCAATGTATGACGTTTCCAGGCTGCCTCATGTCTTGTGGACCCTTCACTGGGTACACTCACAGATACTGAGATTATACCGATTTGTGCCCTGCAAAGGGGTTGGTCCATGCCCTAGGTCTGAGATAACCTCCAAACTCAAATGAGCCTAACCTTGTATTAACAGAGTTGGCAGACAGACATATGGACACATAGGAAATATCTAATATTTTATCAAGGAACCGCAATGGAATCAACTGGTGATTTGTCAATCAGTTTGATTTAAAGATCTGTCTGAGTAAAACATAAATGATAAGGGTATCAGCTAAAGAAAAAAAAATGTGTTCATGTTATTAAGTCTTTAGATTAAACTGCAGCAAATCAATCTGACCTGGCTGATCAATTGTAAGGTTTATTACTTCTTGAAATCATCCTAGCTACAAATATATATTTATAGTAGGCTTAAAGCCTGAAACTCTCAAAGATGAAGTAAATAATTTAAAGTGTACTTGGCTATTAGGAGTTAAAGATGGCATCCATCCAGATCTGCAGGTATCATTAAAAATATGGCAGCACCATAAGAATTTTAAACTGCACATTTACAAACAGACTGCTAAATTGTTCAAATGCCCAAAGTTCAAATAGTTGCTGTTTATTATTACCTCTGCCAACTTTGCAATGTTTTTTGGCATGTTTTCACCAAAACTGAACTGGTACTCGGTTTAAACAAAAAGCTATTATTAAGCAGGGTAAAGTCAAAGGAAGTGTGAGTGGATTTTTTCCTTCCCATTTCCAGTTCCACACAGCCCGGCCTCCATTTTTTTTAAATACTTGGCACAAACAACCAGACTTTAATTGTACTGTGTTACATTATATTCTACTAGCCATGTATGGATGCATTCATCCATCAATTTTCTGAATCCGATTGCTCAAGTTCAGGTCTAGGCTATAGCCACTAAACATAAAACTGGAACAAATCATTAATGCTTACTTGTACTGTTCACTGTCAACTTATATTAGGCCAGGTTAGTCTTGCCTATTAACTTCTAAAAAGAGATAAAAACTATAAAATTGTAAGGAACTGACATAATCTTTAGTGATCTGGTATATAACAAGAGTTTTTGTTCTAGTGAAGTCTAATGTAAATAGAAAAGTTACTGTCATGTCAGTTTATATTGTTAACCCACACAGACATGGGCAGAGTGTAAACTGCACACAGACTGAATGGGCCAGTAAGGCCTTGGCACCACCATGCCAGCTGAGAATCAATCAGCCAAGCTCGATTTTTCACAGCACATTTTATGATGCGTATAAATACTAAGTACTTTACATAGGACTCAATGGTACATGGTATTATTTTTAAAAAAAATCTTCTTATGCAATACAAAAAACAGTGGATAAAAGTATTACTGGCTAATACTATAATTTGTAAATATATCCAGCATATAGCCAGGCAGTTAAAAAAGCTAATCAGTGCACACCACAGGATGTACATTAATGCAGCTTCCTGGCAAGAAGGGCGAAGCAATGTGGGTAGCTGCACTTCACTGCACAAATATCTATTTTTTATTTTTCAAAAACCTAATATATATACACACACGCACAACCAGTCAAAAGTTTTAGAACATCTCAGTTTTTCCAATTTTTCCATCCATCCATCCATTGTCTCCCGCTTATCCGAGGTCGGGTCGCGAGGGCAGCAGCTTGAGCAGAGATGCCCAGACTTCCCTCTCCCCGGCCACTTCTTCTAGCTCTTCCGGGAGAATCCCAAGGCGTTCCCAGGCCAGTCGAGAGACATAGTCCTTCCAGCGTGTCCTGGGTCTTCCCTGGGGCCTCCTCCCGGTTAGACGTGCCCGGAACACCTCACCAGGGAGGCGTCCAGGAGGCATTCTGATCAGATGCCCGAGCCACCTCATCTGACTCCTCTCGATGCGGAGGAGCAGCGGCTCTACTCTGAGCCCCTCCCGGATGACTGAGCTTCTCACCCTATCTTTAAGGGAAAGTCCAGACACCCTGCGGAGGAAACTCATTTCAGCCGCTTGTATTCGCGATCTCGTTCTTTCGGTCACTACCCATAGTTCATGACCATAGGTGAGGGTAGGAACATAGATCGACTGGTAAATTGAGAGCTTCGCCTTGCGGCTCAGCTCCTTTTTCACCATGACAGACCGATGCAGAGAACTTTCTTCAATTTGAATCAACTGAAATGCAATGAATGATGTAAAATGGTGAAAAGGTAAGGGGTAAACTGCCAGAGGTTTAAATTTAAGGTTTAGGTTAGCAAAAACTGAAAAAAGGAAATTTCAGAATATTACAAATGGGCCTTCTGGGAACAACTAATAGGCTACAACCTGCAGATGTTCTATGGTGATTACAGTAAATTAAGCTTTGCTTACATAGGTGTCTCAATGTCTATTGATTGTCTGTTTTAAAGCAGAGTTGGAGCAGACTGTGTTACTGTACCCTCTGAAGTACTACTTCTATGTAATAAAATTAAATTCTATGTACACAAAGTCATGAACTTCCACAATAACTTATTTTGCTTTGGCATTAGAGGTTCACAAGTTTTATTTTTCCATATCAGTTTAATAGATTCTGCTGCAAAATCCCTGCTCAGCAGAAAGCAGGTGGCATGAAAAATGAGGTAAGTTGGACCATACTAAGAATCATGAATGGTGCCGGCAGCTTTGTAAACTGTGTCATGCCAGCCTAGTAGTTCTGTGGTGGATAATGAAAAAGGCAGCCATTCATTTCTGTGACACTTTTTCCTGGGCCTGTCATTTTGTCTGCGAGCTCTCAATTTTTCTTGTTCGCTCAGTGTTCTTAAACAGCTCACAGAGTTCTTCAGCTCCCCCAGCAGAGTTTAATTGCAGTTTCCTGCAGCATAAAATACTGCATTCAAGTTAAGAGAGTCATGAGTATTCCAGGATATTTTTTGAAAAATTCTGGGAAATACACCACATAATGAATAAACCAGGAAACGCCACACGAAATGATAACAAGTATAGCAAATCTCTGGTGATTCGGGATCACACACAATGCCCTAAATATTGTTGCACTGATGACATCAGAGGATGTGAACTTCTGGTGAATTATGAAGACATGAAGTTGAATAGACTAGCTTTTTGAAGTTTGTATTTTTACAATGGGTCAATGTAGGTTTTCTCCAGGTTTCCACACTCATTAGGTTACATTTTTAATTTTAAATTGGCATAAATTGAATACAGCTGTGCCCTGTGGTGGACTGGCATTGTAACCATATTTCTTCTGTGACTTTGTTACTTTAGTGTGAGTAGCTGCACACGTCAAGACACCATGTGAGGGTTGAAGCCAAGTGGTTCATTGAAAGTGAAATAGCTGTGTAGACGGCATAAAACTGGGAAAGGAACAACCAAGTTTTTGGTAAATGTAACGGTTTAACCTGAAAATCCTAACACCATGGCAAAAGTGAGCATAACGACAAGACACAAGGTGGTCATCCTGAATCATCATGGTGCATCTCCCAAGAAAAAATTTCACAGCTAACAATTGCTTCCTGCAGACTGATGTTGGCACAGTCTACCTGCAGGACAACAAAAAAATGGGCAAGGTTACGGACCACAAACACAGTCATGGGCTATGGAATCTGAGAGCAGCAAATTAGAATTACATCAAGCCTCCTTCCCTTTGAAATGGGAAACTGTCCAGCCCTCCATCAGCACAGAACTGTCAGAAACTGCTGGAAACCAGACCACTGGAACCCTGGTATACCCATCTATAGTCTAAACAAGTCTTATCAGAAGTGGTCTTCATAGAAGTTTTCCAACCAAAAATCAATTCCTCCAAAGTGGAAATAAACCCAAACTAATCACCTATAACATATAACAGGGGTCACAGAATTGGCAGATGGTGTTGCGAACTAATGAGTCAAAATTTGAAACTTTTGGCTCAAACAGGAGGCTGCTCGTCTATCAAGGGACTGGAGAGCAGAACATGAATAAATATCTGCAGTCAGCAGTGAGGCACAGTGGACGCTACCTGAATTTTTGGCTGCATTTCCACAAATGGAGCTGGTGAATTGCTCTAAAATGATGGCCCCCTCACTGCTGAGAAAAATGGGCAGATTTTTACTAATTATGCAGTATCATCAGGGAGGTGTCTGATTGGTCCCAGCTTCATTCTACAGCATAACAACGACCCTAAGCATATGGCCAAAATCTTTAACTATCTGCAGTGAAAGGGGGAACAAGGAATCCTGTAACAGATGGTATGGCCCCCATCTTCGAGCCAGTCTGGAATTCCTTGCAGCGACAGAAGCAATTAAGACAGCCAAAGTCAGTGCAGTGAAACTGTGTCAAGTTCTCCAAGAGGCTTGAAACAACCAATCATGTGAGTTCCTGAGAAACTACTTGCAAGTGGACAGTGTCTTTTTTTAAGGTAATTTATGGTCACGTTTCTTTTGTTCTGTATGCTGCACTTCCTAGAAAGTATATTTATTAATATAAACTATTCATTGCATTATTTTTTAAGGCATTGTTGATTTAAAGCACCCAAGTGTGCGTGCCTTTGCAAACTTTGCACCCCAAATGCTTGTTGTGTGTTATGTATGATTAGGAGATTTGTGGCCAATCTTTGTTAGTGTAAGCTCAAAGTAGCTAAAGTCACGCCAAGTTTGACTGTACTATGGTTTTATTTTTATTAAGGTTTAGGATTCTGTACTAGAAGACATATTAGCACCATCACCCAGTAATACTAATTTTCATAATTTTGGGTATAGGTTTACATCTCCGTCAGCTATGGTAGCACATCTGTTTCCCCCTTTTGGTCAGTCCTCTGAAAGCCTTGTCAGATTTTAGCTTTGTGACTTGTTGAGAGAAACTCTTCTCAGCAGTCAAGAAACAGAATGAGCTAATTATACGTATTAGCTTGTATACTATCATATGACACGCAGAAAGTATGTAATTAAGGGTCAGGTAGTCATCATTTCCCAATCTCAGTTTTGTAAGGGCAAGACACATTTGCCCTTCAGAACTAAATAATTAGTGATTCGCATTGTTGGAGTTTCGAGCAGGCAAGATACTGCATCTGAGCTGTAAGAGGATATTTGTATCAGGTTACTTCTCATGTCAGGCAAATCAGGAACAAATTTCCATATCCCTTTTTTGCACCGTCACTAGGAAAATGTTTGAATTAGTATACAGCAGCATTTCTTTTTTGGGTTCTTATGGCCTGCCATGGTAAGCAGAGAGGAGGTTTTTGAGAATCTGGTTCATCTGGTTAGTGGATATGGATCTGAACTGTCAACTACAAGGTTATCAGTTCATTTCCAGCCTTTGACCCACTGTATGATCTTGAGGAAGTCACTTAACGTGCTCAGCTGCAAAAAAAAAGAAAAACATCAATGTACAATGTGTACTATGTATCTGTACTCATAAGGTACCTTGGGATAGGATTCACTGTGGGAATTAGGCACTTGGAGAAGATAAAGACTAGAGCACCAAGTGCAGTTCAGCTAACAGGGGAAGAAAGAAGAAGTCTGAGCAATCGAACTGCTGCAGCTGCATTCATTGTGCCAATCCTCTGTATGTGGTCATGCTCTGCCATGAAGCATGGATTTATAAATTAAATGATTGTTTAATACAACCTAAGTAATATGTTTATAGTTGTTGTTTTGCTGCTATTGTGTCTTTGAGCAATATTTTATAATGTTGTCTTTGAGGATGGACTTACTCATGACAAGGTACTGTTGTTATATCTCAAATGAGACAGAGAGAGATTTTATGAGAATAAGACGTGGTCAAAATTTCATGCCAAGGTTGTAACGATAAAGCTAAACCAATGTGTCATCAAATTCTAAATGCTTAACAAAACTCAAATTTCTTAAATAACAAACCTTAGTCTTAATAAACCAGGAAACGCCAAACAAAATGACAACAAGTATAGCTGTTTCTCTCCAAATCTCTGGTGATTCAGGATCACACGTGATGCCCTAATTATTGTTGCACTGATGACATCAGAGGATGTGTACTTCTGGTGAATCACAGAGTATATTGCCATGGCAATGGGTACGCCATATCTAAACAAAAGGGCATTGTGAAATAAAGTGAAAAAAATTAGCCTTTTAAACAGAGCGCATAATAATCAAAAGAATATATGAAAATAATGCAAACATTGTCTTAAAAGAGCATAGAACTTTAATAAAAATTAAAAGAAAATGTCAATCATAACAACTGTGGTGTGTAGCTTCTGAAGTGTCAAGGTAGGTTTTAACTTGTTTGCCACTTTATTCATTTCTAATCATGAAGTTAGCCCAAATGGGTATACACTCTTAAAAGTGTAGTTTTTATTGGATTCGCTTGTGTTTTCTTTCGATTGTGTAATCAAAAAATGGATGCTTAGTTTTTTTCCAAACTTTTAGAACTGCACGCAGGAAACAACAAGAAATGCAGCTGAGAGAGTCACAACCCTAAATGGATGTAAAGTTTGAAACGGTGTCTTCATCCAATAAAGCACAAAAAAGTTAATAAAATGTAATCAAAGTAAGAATATATGTCACGGGAAGTTAAGTTTACAATGCATTACCATGATCACATTTGGAGTACTGTGTTCAGGTGAGTTCAGAATCTCGCCATAGAGGGCTGAGCAGGTGTGTCACTAGTCAAAGGCCATTGTCTGCTCTGACAGGCTAAAGGAAGTGTTTACTGTAAAAAGATTTAAATGCGTACTGATTCAGAGTAATAAGAGTAATTAAATCGTGGAAAATGCTTCCTTCAAACTTTCAAATCTGTCCTCTTATGTCTGTTTTTATGCCCACAGCAATAGCATTTGTTTCTTGACCCTACACTTAATTTTCTGTTGGCACATGTGGTATTTTGTATTGTGATCAATAAATAAAGCCTTTGAAATCAAGACTAGAAGCTAATTGTAGGCCAGTTTTTCACCTGTCATTTTTCACATTATTAAAAAAATGAAAAAGTTCAGTGGTTTCTTTATATAGCAACCTCTTTTAGACATAGGAACACCTGGGCAGTTTTGATTTCATCATGCTCATGGCATTTCAGCTGTAATCACTGGCAATTTCAAGTCAAAACATGCATTGCTTCAATTGCTTACTTCCACATCAATGCCACTTTTTACACTTTTTATGGCATGCATGATTTGGCTTTTAAAGAAGGAGTCTGGTTACAGCCGGGATTGTGCAATCATTTTTAACTCTTCTTTTTCTTTCAGAGTACTTTGCCAGGACACCCAACTTAGACAGACTCCAGCTTAGCAGAAAATAACCGAGAATAACTTTAAGATAGTGAAAGGGCAATAACACTTAAGTAAATGAAATGGGTAACCAGCAATCATTTTTAAGAAGTGACTAGAAGAAATTTAGGGATTCAATACAACTGTTGGACTGAATGATCTCTACTCATTTAGTAAATTTTTAACATTTATGATGGTTTTCTACCAGTTTAGGAACAAAATCCAAAATTGCAACAAATCATTTGACAGTAGCAAGCTTAGAAAATCTGTGCAGTACTTTTAAATATATTTTCAGTAGTTATAAGCAGTCATTTAAGCACTTCACCCTGGAAATAGTTTACCATGGACATGGGATTATAGACCCCACTTTACTTTAGGTATTATTCACACTCAATAATGAACAGTTTACATTTGCCACTCACATATAAGAAAAAACTGGAAAACATGTAGAAGACCACATGCAGGTCATAACAAAAGAAAAAGTGCAGCCTCCACATCGGAAGTGATAAGGCTAAGATGTAACCTTCGTCTCCTGGTGCAGTATTGAAGTGGTGCTGTCTACTGCTCTACAGTGTCACTTGTTTAATGGTCAGAATAAACTGATTTTATGTAACTATAGTCATCTGATAGACCAAATACTGCATTGTAGATGTTATCTTGATACAAAAATAGAAAAGAATTAAATTGTCCAATACTGTGGGCTTTAAGGAATGCTGGCACACTGGTTGGCAACGTTGCCTTGCAGGATAAGTGTCCTGATTGCTGTCAGTGTAGCATTTCTACATTCTCTTGGTGTCCGTGTGTGGGTTTTCTCTGGTTTTCCTCCTACACCCGTTATGGCTGCCCAGAGATGGACTGGTTTCTAGCTTGTAACTGATCCTGTTGGGATGTCCTGTGGTCTCATGTGCCTCTGACTTGGATTAAGGGGTTTTGTGAATGCTATGTACAACATGAGCGCCACAGTAGGCTGCAGTTGTTATGTTTCGTTCTGTTATTGTGTCCTTGTTTAAAGAGATCAAGTGTTCTTCCAAGTATTAGTCAGGCACTGATTTACTTTACATGGGGTTCCCTTGGGTATACAGTGAACTCCATTTCATTTCATTCATTTTGTTTCCTTCCCCTCATTCTTTTCTACCAAGTCTTTGGGAGTTGGCTTTGGTTCTGTTTTCTGAATGTGTCTTTGAATTGCTTTGTAGATTGATGGTGCTGCATTCCACTCCCCATATAGCACATTCAGGTAGACCTCAGAAGTGAGCTGTGTAAAAATACATTTTAGGTTGACTTAACTACACATGTTTTTAACTACTATGCAACCCATTTGTTGACAAATCAGCAGACACAAGTAGGCTGTCGCATGCAGGTTTGTCAGGTATTCCTTGTTGAACTCGAGTTAGAGGCCTTTGTTTGCTTTAGTGTTGTCAGTCCTGAGCAGACATGTTGTACTCCTTTTTCCTATAGTGATGTGTTTACGTGTCTTTATTTTTGTATCTTCCCAAAAGATACCTCAGGCTTGTACAGTACAGCAGTTCAAAATCCATCTGGAAGATGTGGAAGTTTCTGTTTGATCTTCTTTCCAGGTCAATCAGAGTGCAGGTTTTGTATTTGGCAGTTGTCAGCTGTGCCATTATAAACCAAGGCATGGCCGGATTCCAGTATGCCAAAGTGAATTGTTATAAATTTGAGAAAATAACCCATATTAAAATTACTGCAGTATTCAGTATAACTGCCAAGAGGAAGGAAATATGAAGAAATCTTGATCTTTTATTTATCAGAATATGAAATGAAAAAGTGTCTGTAATTGGTGCAGTAGTTAGCGCTAGCAGTTAACAAGAATTAGGTTTGATTCCTGGCCTGGTCATTATCTGCTTGGAGTTTTACTGTTCTCTCATGTTCATGTAAGTTTATTCTAGTGACCTGATACATCTTAAAAATATATGCATTAGATTTATTCCAACCATTTTTTACCCTTTTATCCAATTTTTGATTAGTGGGTGTTGGTGAAATCAAACACCATCTGTTTAGAACTGACATCCAACCTAAATGCACATCTTTGACACTAGATAGGAATTCCCATGTGCTCATTCTACTCAGGCATTGCCCAGGCCAGCTTTCAAAACCATGATTCTGAAGATTTGTATCAGCTGTATTTAACCACTAAGCCACCATGTCACTCCATTGCCACTGATGCTTTTAAATTGGTGTGTATTGATATATAATGTTGAGTTAGATTAAGTCCCAAAAATCAGCTTTACCAAACTGTTGGCCTTCCATTACTGTGTCATGGGAAGCCATAGTCTATGGCTGCTTCATTTGACATAGGGCAGTTGGCAACCATAGATAGATAAATTGTTCTTTTTTGGTCTCAAAGGGTACATTTAACTTTTCACAGAAAGAAGCTCAATAAATATTATAATAAATAACAATGACAACCCTCCTGAAATACCCACAAGAGTTACTAATAACTAGAGCAGTCACAGTCACAGTGAGGCATTTTGCAGATATATTGCTGTTGGCATAAAGGAGTCCCAGAAATGTTTCTTGACACACTTCTGCTAAATAACTGGCTGTGTCGTAGAGAGGATGTGCAGCATTATTCATAATGGCCATCAGTTTTGTCTTCATTCTCTCATCCTTCACTACCTCCAGTAGATCGAGAGTGCATCCCATAACTGAGCCTGCTGTTTTAATTAACTAGTTGATTCGATGGGCCTCTCTTGAAGTGATGTTACCAGCCCAGCAGCACACCACAGCACAGAAAATCAACACCGGTCATAAACAGACCCTTATCACTAGCACCTATTTGTTATTTTTACTTAATCAAGCATTGGGCTTTATGCCTACAAGTCTCATTTTTTAACTGGAAAGTGGTCTATTATTGTGTTAGTTTCATTCTTTAAGAACATTCAGATGTCTTATTGTTTATCTTTTTTGAAAAAGAATGTTTGCAACTCTATAATATGTTGTTTTCTACTGACACACTAAATCAGAATACATAAAATATGTTTTATGAAATACCAAAGTGCCTTTTTCACTATAATTAGTGCTACAAACACCAGCATCTCAATACTTTTCACTTGATCACCACAAGCCTTTTGTTCATTCTGCCATATGCCTGTAAATGCTTTGCAGTAGAATTCCTGTGATGTTTTGGGTACCTGACTTTATTATTTTAATATTAATTTTCCGGACATATGCAAAAGCAGTTGATTCCCATGAATAATTCCAGGTGAACTTTTCCAGGACATCAAGAAAGGCTTTCACACACAAGCTCTACTCTGCAATTTACCATCAAGTTCCTAATGTAGCCTGCATGTTTTAGGGGGTTCTTGTCTCAAATACATGCCCTGCTCGGACTCTTTAAATAAAATTCTTCATCAACACCCAACAGCCCACACTAAGGTTAACTTCAAGAAGAAAAGAGAACTTACCCTTGGATAGTCAAGCTCAAAGAAGGTTTCCAGGTTGTTAATGAGGTTGGGGTCTACCCCTTTCAAGGGCTTTAAAAGAGAGACTCCTGCTAGCTTGCTGTAAGGCTGCTTATCGCTGACCTTCTTGTTTAGGTGTAAACGGCTGCAGAAACACAAGGCAAAAATGAACTTTTAATAGCTGAACAGTGAGTGATATGAGTGCTAGTGGCTTCTCAGTGAGCAATTAAAGAAAGACTGAAGACATATAGTGTGAGAAACCGGCGACCATTTAAATGTGCCCCACGCTTTGTGTCAGTCATAATAAACTGTTTTACACAAACAGTAAATTCTCTGCAAGCCATACAATTAAAACCATGCATTGTTTCATCTTTATGTTTTTTATTTTTACACCTGAAAGCACTTTACAAGATAAAAAATTACACTACAGGTATTTTATATATCATTCCTCTTTAAATAAGCCATTCCTTCAAGGTGCTATACCAGAATATAGTAGAACTGTTTACATATTATAAAAAGCGTCTCAGCTGAAAAAGGTGGAGATGGCACCAGGCGGCACAAGGCTAGGGTTGGGCTCTTGCAAGATTTAGACAGTAAGGCACAGCAAAAGGCTCCAGTTCCTTCTTGGTGACAGGCTGCAAAAGATGGACACAGTTGTGATGAATGGAAGCATCAAGCCTTTTAAAAGCAGGCAGCAAAAGAGCTGTTGCTAAAAACTAGCATTCTAATGGGTAGGGGCCAAAATGTGGAGTCCAAGCCTAGTAGACATGTAGCTATGGGTACCCACCCATGACTTCAGAAATTATTCTGTAGTGTAATCACTGAGTGAACCCAAAATGAGGTTTTAAGGAAACTTCTCAGCAGTAGCTCACTACGCTTTGACTCAAGATGAGAGCCAGGGAGAAGGTTCATTTGTGAGAGTAGGAGGCCAGCGTTGAGATAGACAGAGAAAAATGGAAAGTGAAGAGAAGACTGTCCTGGTGGTACTCTGTTTCTGAGAAAATAGGCAAGCCACACCATTACATAGGGAAAGGCAAACAAGGCCTGATTGCAGTTAGGGTTTAATGGGTTAATCTCTTTCTTTCCAATTTATGTTCTCCTTGTCTTTTTCAAACTTTGGCTTTTTAAGCAAAGACAAACCTACACATTGTTCTTCTTGGCATATATTCTGGATGAGGAGATATACCAAAGGAATGTTTTTACTGACCAACCTCAAGCACCTCAACTATTGGACCATACTTCCAGCTACCCCCTATAATCAGTATGGATTCTTTCATTCTGAGTGCAAATGGATTAAAAGACTTTCTTAGAATAACACAATTAGGCAAAAATTGCATAAAACACAGCATTTTAGAATCAACCAGTCTGCTGTCATGCTGTTAGCAGAGTGGCTGAGAGTATATTCCCTAATCTGTCCATCCTTCATAATTGTGTAACACGTGTCTCCTTAAGAACATTTAGAATTTACAGTATTCATTTCTGCATATCAAAGATGATATGAAAAGTCAGGGTTGCTTTAATAATTTGTTTTTTACTGTAGCAACTGCCTTTGCTATTACTCAAGAAATGGTGAATTACAGTTGAAGGAGTACAGACATACTTTGTAAACATAAAATACCCACCCACAGTAAATGTCACCATCCCATTAATTCAAAACAACTAAACAAATAACTTGGGGGAAAAAAGGGTTAAATTCAAAACACTTTTTGTTCATACATATATCTCCCCAATCTTTATCAAACATCTGTACCATCCATAATGAATGCTGCTGGCACACTATATAAAAGTCTCCACTGCATGTTTAAACCAAGCGGCTTGCTTTTTTCTTTATTTACTTTTGAATTAAATAGGAACCAACAAAAAAGACAAAGCCAACTGCTCTTTTAACAGAAACGCTGTACTTCTAAAAAGGATAGAAACAAACATACAAGAGTCTGTGCTGGATGTGGTATTTGTGAATGTAAGTGACAAGATGAAGGGCAGCAATGCCACACAAAGGTGTTAAGTGGCAAAATGCACAGTAATACACATTAACATGCAGGCACATACGTGTGAAAAGTCATGTGGTCACAAGCAGATGGATGCTCTCATTTAAAATCTCACTGGTATATCCTGAAATCTTCTTGTGGTAAATGGCCGCTACACAAGCACTACCATGAGTCCTGTGTCATGCCAACAGTAAAGTATCCTGAGACCATTCATGTGTGGGGTTGCTTCTCAGCCAAGGGAGTGCAGGGCTCACTCACAATTTTGCCTAAGCACACAGTCATGAATAAATTATAGTACAAAAACATCCTCTGACCGCAACTTCTCCAAACCATCCAAGAACAGTTTGGTGACAAACAATGCCTTCTCCAGCATGATAGCATGATGGAACAACGTGCTCTAAGGCAAAAGTGATAACTAAGTGGCTCGGGGAACAAAACATTGAAAGGTTGGATCCATGGCCAGGAAACTCCCCAGACCTTAATCTCATTAAGAATTTGTGGTCACTCCTCAAGAGGCGGGTAGACAAACAAAAAACCACAAATTCTGACATAACTCCAAGCATCGATTATGCAAGAATGGGCTGCCAGCATTCAGGATTTGGTCCAGAAGTTGATTGACAGCATGCCAGGGTGAATTGTAGAGGTCTTGAAAAAGAAGAGCCAACACTGCAAATATTGACTCTTTGCATAAACTTAATATAATTGTCAATAAAAGCTTTTGAAACTTATGAAAAGCTTGTAATTATACATCAGTATACCATAAAAACATCTGACAAAAAAGATCTAAAAACACTGAAGCAGCAGACATTGTGAAACTCAATACTTGTGTTATTTTCAAAACTTTTGACCATAACTGTAATGGTAGTATTGGGTACAAGAGCGTATCCAGCCCTGGATATGGTGCTAGTCCACTAAAGGGCTGACACACCAACCCACCTTTACAATCCCACAGACCTGCTTTAGAGTTACCAATTTTCCTAACTGGCACTCCTTGGGGATTTGGGAACAAAAGGTGTGTTGAATCACACAGATGTGGCAAAAATGTGCAAACGCCATACGGAATTTGAACTTGCTACTCTGTACTATTGAAAAACACCACATGGAAGATTTTGTAGGGTGGACATTTTCACTGCATTCATTCCAGTCTTAGAATTTACATTCCCAGTATAGGACAGTGGGGAGACAGAGCTTGTTCCCATAGCACTGGGCACAACAATACACTAAATGTTGGGTGGAATGCCAGTCCTGCACAGAGCAAACTCTCTCAAAGTGCATCAAGTTAGCAAACTGGAGCCAAAAGCTTCAGTGTCTACTGAATTTCAGTTAGCAACGAGGTGGCAGTGATCCCACAGGTATCATTTTTAAAAAAATCCAGGACTAGATGATTAAATAGACATTTTTTCCTGAATTGTTTCCATTGCTGATGTACAGTATTCTACACAAGTTCCTATAGGATAGCAGACCAGGTTTCAGTCAGAACCAGTTCTAATTTAACATGACAAAAACCAGTCAAACATCCTGGTCTGTGACACAAGCAAGAGGTTTACATTTCACGTCAAGTCAGAAGTACAGAGTCTTCAGGAAGGAAGCCCTGGAGAGCATCCAAAATACAGCCATGCATAGAACTCACTCCAGTTGGCAGCCAAACACTACATTCCACTGGGCTAGGCAGCCAACATTAGTCATTTACTGCAAAAGCAAACTACCCCTTTGGATTGTACAAAGGCAGCTTTTTGTCTCTTTTCTTCAGTATTTATTTGTTTGAAATACATCATAATGATGATAATCAAACATAGTGGCTGTCGAATGTGGTGCATGATAGCATCTGAGCATTTTATCGTGCAGCTGGATTTTTAACTTCCTGACAGGCAGACCCCAGGTGGTTTGAGTGGGTGGCCACACTTCATTATCCCTCACCCTCAATATAGGGGTTCCACATGGCTGTGTTCTGAGTCCTCTGCTGGACTCCCTGTAAACATATGACTGCACAGATACAAATTACTTACATCATTGCCAAATTTGCTGATGTTCATAACTGTGGTAGGCCTGATATTTAACAACAATGAGCAGGCTTACCTGAGCAAAGTGAAAAGTCTGTCACTCTATTGCCAAGGCAATAGTCTACTCAGGAATGTCACCAAGACAAAAGAGCCAATTGTAGACTTTGGGAGAAAACAGCAGTGTCACTACCACCCCCTCCGCATTAACAGCACTAAATAAAAAAGGCACGATAATGTCTCTTCAGACAACTCATGGATTTCAGGCTGCCCTCTCAGACACTAAAGACCCTCTACATATTCACCATTGAAAGTATTCTGACAGGAAATATCATCGCCTGGTTTGGGAACATCACCCAGAAGGAGTGCAAGGCTTTGCAGAAAATGGTGCAGTCAACTGAACCCATCACTGGGTGTGCACTCACTAACTTCTACCTCATCTACGCCAAGCAATGTCGGACCAGGCCAAAGAAAATTCTCAGAGATACCAGCCATCCCAACAATGGCCTCTTACCGTGTGGTGGTCAGGTAAACACTAGTGTGCAATCTAATAGGTGGTATACAGTAACATTCTCAGGCTCAACTTTAATATACCAAAGGTTTCCAATCCAGTTGTTTAGTTAGAAGCCGGTCCTTTCCAGTGCTAGAACTTATTTAATTTAATGGCCTAATAATGTTTTCATTCTGTCACTTCTGATCATTCCTAGATTGTAGATTTTTCATTTTGAACGACATCATTCAAATGCTTACTGGCCATGAGACGATCATTAATTCTCAGTTCTTCACTTTTTTCTCTTCCATTTCTTTCCATATATTTTATTAAAACAAATACTTCACAATGAACACAAAAGGTGTAATTTTGATGGTGAGCTCTTTGTTCCTTTGAAGCTTGCATTTCATAAATTGGCAGCTGTTTAAGAAGTAATTAAAGCTGAGAAATGTGCCTGTTTAAGCAATTAAGACTTGTGAATCTTAACAATTAAGTTCACTAAAATGAAGCCCGAAAGAAGTTGCTTCAGCAGCAATAATTGGCTTCTGATTAAGAAACTGGGTTGAGGAAAAAAACAAAAACAAAAAAACAACAAAAAATCTGAAGCCACTGCTTCCTTACAGGATAGAACTTGAGGACCCCTACAATACAGAGTTAGTAGAGGAAGCAGCCTATCCTGTTGGGTGTAAGACAAAGGACAACCCCGGATGGGGCACCCAACCAGCACAGTAGATACTCACTCATTAGTATCTACCAGTTTAGTGCTGACAAATCTGGATGTTTAGGTAAAACAGAGCACCTGAGAAAATAAAAAAAAATCCCTGAAAGACATGAGGAGAACATGCAGACTCCAAGCAGATGGATTTGAAACCTGGACACTGTGGGCTGCCAGGCAGTCACCTTTGTGAAATCTCACATAAAAATGTAAGTTTGAATAATGTCTGTGATCAAGCTGTTCAAGCAGATACTTGCTTACTTTTAAATGATATAAATGCAGTAGACAAACCCAAGTGGCTATTTCAGTTGTCAGGAGTACTCACTACCAAATTAAAGAAGTACGCCACCCAACATTCAGAAATATTGTTTTTTTATGTTTACAGTATATACATTCAAATACTTAACTACACTTGAACAGTTTCCATTTTTGTTCATGGAAGCATTTTCCAGAAGTGGTTTATTTAGCAATATTTATGTTTGGTAAGTTATGAGCATAAGACTGACCAGGTGACTTGACATATGGATCATGGTAAAAATAATGTGAATTGTTTATCACTGATGTTTTTATATTGTTTGCTGTTGTCCAGTCTCCTACTGTAGCAGTAATTTTGTTATCTCAGTTCTTCATAAAAACAGGAGTTTAAGAATTTTCCTCAGCCATTACAAACTACATGGGGTAAGTAACATAAAAAATATAATTTTTGGGTATTCTTTTTTATTTGCTCAATGTCGTAACATCCATCTATTTTCTAACCCACCTGTTTGGTTCAGGACTTGTGGATGGCTGGGATGAATAAGGCACAAGCACATATACTCTCTTTACCAAATAATAACAGACCATTTTGGAGTTGTCAATTAATCGAAGTTATTGGGATGTGAAAAACAAACCCATCCAGACATGGAGAGAGCATGCAAAATTTTAGATAGAAGTCTCTGCGTCAATGATTTACACCATTGCTCAGTAGTTGTGAGCAGGTAGATCCATCTACAGAGCCATCGTGCTGCCATCACATCGCAAATTTCAATATAAATTCTACTGACCTGATCTAGACTAAATGTTCTTCTTTCTCACTCCTAAACAGGGAGAAGTAGAATCCTAAAATGACTGTGTAAAAACTCTGCCGAAACCATGTCCCCACAGGCTCAGTAAACCTCTAACATTCTTACTTTTTGAGAAGTGAAGCTAACCCTACTGTGGCTTACAACTGGCTAGTAGTAGATGTGCTTAAGTTGCACTTGACTTTTCAATTGTTTCGGTCTATAAAATGCCTACACTTAAAAGTGTTTTAATATCATTCACTTGAAGTAAACTCTTAACAGATGTTGCCTTTATTCACCACAAGAATGCATGCCTCACTATTGACGCACCATTGTTTGAGAAGATACAGAAGCAGGCAGCAGACACATATGGCGGCTAAGCTGTATAACCGCTAGACTGCCAGTTTAGTACCCACCAACCAAGCTACTCAGTGTTTGTGTATGTGCTCTGTGATGCCCTGTTTATGACTGCACCCTACTTTGCACTCGGCCCTGCTGGACTGGAGCAAACTCACGGCGCAAAAATAGAACTTATGGGTAAAGAAAATGAATTCCAGAGCACAAATGCTTCAGCACTGGACAGAGAAAACAAACATAACCTTGGAATATTTCAAATTGCCAGGATTTTACACTCTTTACACCAAATTCTTACAGAATAAAGTATGCATTTATTAAAGAATTAGCCATCTATCCATTTTGTTAATCCAGGGCTGCGAGGAGTGAAAGCACATTTCTCTAATGTGTGTGTCACATATCCTATTGCAAATGCAAATTAAATTTGTAGTTGTGACACAATTAGTCAAACACACCTCCACCCACCATTGTGTTATTCACTTTACCCAGTACAAGGCAGTAGGGTGCTGAAGCCTACGGCTAACAAAACGGGGAAAAGTCAGAAATCAGTGACAAGCAATTCACTGTTGAAATGCTTATTTGAACATTAGAACACTCTAGACGAGAACAGGCCATTCAGCCCAACAAAGCTCGCCAGTCCTATCCACTTACAGTTAGGTCCATAAATATTTGGACAGAGACAACTTTTTTCTAATTTTGGTTCCTGAAATGAAGAGATTGTGTTAAAAAAAATGCTTTAGTTGCCTCACATTTTTATGCAATCGTTTTGTTCACCCCACTGAATTGAAGCTGAAAGTCTGCACTTCAACTGCATCTGAGTTGTTTCATTTAAAATTCATTGTGGTAATGTACAGAACCAAAATTTTTTTTATTTTCTCAGGTGCTCTGTTTTACCTAAACATCCAGATTTGTCAGCACTAAACTGGTAGATACTAATGAGTGAGTATCTACTGTGCTGGTCGGGTGCCCCATCCGGGGTTGTCCTTTGTCTTACACCCAACAGGATAGGCTGCTTCCTCTACTAACTCTGTATTGTAGGGGTCCTCAAGTTCTATCCTGTAAGGAAGCAGTGGCTTCACATTTTTTGTTGTTTTTTTGTTTTTGTTTTTTTTCCTCAACCCAGTTTCTTAATCAGAAGCCAATTATTGCTGCTGAAGCAACTTCTTTCGGGCTTCATTTTAGTGAACTTAATTGTTAAGATTCACAAGTCTTAATTGCTTAAACAGGCACATTTCTCAGCTTTAATTACTTCTTAAACAGCTGCCAATTTATGAAATGCAAGCTTCAAAGGAACAAAGAGCTCACCATCAAAATTACACCTTTTGTGTTCATTGTGAAGTATTTGTTTTAATAAAATATATGGAAAGAAATGGAAGAGAAAAAAGTGAAGAACTGAGAATTAATGATCGTCTCATGGCCAGTAAGCATTTGAATGATGTCGTTCAAAATGAAAAATCTACAATCTAGGAATGATCAGAAGTGACAGAATGAAAACATTATTAGGCCATTAAATTAAATAAGTTCTAGCACTGGAAAGGATCGGCTTCTAACTAAACAACTGGATTGGAAACCTTTGGTATATTAAAGTTGAGCCTGAGAATGTTACTGTATACCACCTATTAGATTGCACACTAGTGTTTACCTGACCACCACACGGTAAGAGGCCATTGTTGGGATGGCTGGTATCTCTGAGAATTTTCTTTGGCCTGGTCCGACACTGCTTGGCGTAGATGAGGTAGAAGTTAGTGAGTGCACACCCAGTGATGGGTTCAGTCGACTGCACCATTTTCTGCAAAGCCTTGCACTCCTTCTGGGTGATGTTCCCAATTTGGTGTAAAGAGTGTAAAATCCTGGCAATTTGAAATATTCCAAGGTTATGTTTGTTTTCTCTGTCCAGTGCTGAAGCATTTGTGCTCTGGAATTCATTTTCTTTACCCATAAGTTCTATTTTTGCGCCGTGATGGTAATGTACAGAACCAAAATTAGAAAAAAAGTTGTCTCTGTCCAAATATTTATGGACCTAACTGTATTTCTTCCAAAAAAAACATCAAGTCGAGTTTTGAAAGTCCCCATCATCTTACTGTATACCACACTACTTGGTAGCTTATTCCAAGTGTCTATCATTCTTTGTGTAAAGAAAAACGTCCTAATGTTTATGAGAAAAAGGGGATTATCAGAGAAGGACTGGAACAGAAAGTTTCTCTATATGCAGATGATATGCTACTGTATATATCAGACCCACAAAATACTGTGCCTGCAGGCCTAACAGCACTAATAGAATTTCAAAAGATTTCTGGTTTCAGAATCAATTTGAATAAAAGTGTGCTCTTCCCAGTGAATTCTCAAGCATACAATATTAGGTTGGACACCTTCCCATTGATCATTGCAGATCAGTTTAAATACCTAGGGGTAAACATCCCAAGTAAACATAAAGCTCTTTATCAACAAAATGTTGCCGTCTGTATGGGAAAAATTAAGTAAGACTTACATAGATGGAAGTACTTTAGCTGGAAGAATTAACATTGTTAAGATGGATATCCTTCCTAAGCTTCTCTTTTTATTTCAAAACATTCCAATATATATCAATAGATCTTTTTTTAAGAAATTAGATTCAACCATAACCTAATTTATTTGGAATTCAAAACATCCACGTATCCAAAGAGCGACCCTACAAAGACCTAAAGTGGAAGGTGGCATGGCTCTACCTAACTTTCAGTTTTATTACTGGGCAGCAAATATACAAGCTATAAAAACCTGGACATGGACATAATATACACAGGTTTGGTCCGCAATAGAAATAAAATCGTGCAGTACTTCTTTATATTCCTTGCTTTGTACCCCAATAAATACAAGTCATCGCCAATATACTAACAACCCAATTGTGCTTCACTCACTCAGAATATGGAACCAATGTAGGAAGCATTCTAAGATAGAGACGCTTTTATCTGTGGCACCTCTGCATGAGAATCACCTTTTTACAACCTCTCAAACGTATGCAGTTTTTAATGTCTAGAGAACATTTAGGATTAAATCACTTAGAGATCTGTAGACAATGTTTTTGTATTCTACAAACAATTACATTCCAAATTTAACTTTCCAGCCACACATTTCTCTCACTACCATCAAATTAGAAACTTTGTTAAACAGAACCTGCCCAATTTTCCTCACCTCCCACCTACCTCTATGCCGGAAAAAATATTGATCTGTATTGAAGACTCAGACAGCATTTCCATAATATATAAAACCATTTTACAGTCTTCCCTTTCAAAGATCCAAGTGTATCGTTGGAAAAGGATCTCTTATTTTGAATCTCAGAAAAGGAAAGTGGAAAGTAGCAATGCACAGAATTCACTTGAACTCCAAAACATAGAATTATTCAACTCAAAATTATATATATTCTCATTTAAAACTGTCCAAAATGTTTCCATGGCAAGATCCAACCTGCGAACGCTGCAATCAAGTTCCGGCCTCACTGGGCCACATGTTTTGGGCCTGCGCCAAATTAACATCATTCTGGACCAACATCTTTAAATGCTTTTGACAGGCTTGGTGTCACTATCCCTCCTAATCCACTAACAGATGTGTTTGGTGGTCTCCCAGATGGGCTTAAACTGTTTAGAGACCCCATTCAGCCTGCTAGTGAGTCTACAAGAAATTCACAACAACCTGGAGCCTTGGGAGTGCAACTGTGGTAGCCTGTCACCGACTAAAGGAAGTGTACTTTGCTTTTCTACATTTTGTTAAACTTAGCTTGACCATTTTGTATTCCGGGATATTTAGGGAAAACACAAAAAGCACTGGGACAGCCAGTCCTGCAGTTTTTTTCTTTCTTTCTTAAAAAACTGAATGCTCAGCTCAAGATAATTAATGTCCTATCTACATTTAATCACCACTAAATATACAACTGAACTTCCTAGATTGCTGCAATTACGAATGCAACTAAAAAGCATAAACAATGGGAGCTGAAGCATCTTCTATGCAGAGATATACCAGATCACACATTGTTTGCCAATTTAATAACACCTGCTGTGTGCTGTTAACATGACTGCGTCCATTGCAGATACCACAACCTTCGACTTTTAAATTATGTGAGCAATATTGCACCCTCAAATGAAGTCATAATCTCTTCCCAAGTCTCCATATGTACACTATTACACTCCAAAAGGACATGCAAACCTGTCTATTGATCTGTGTGAAAAGAATCTGAGTCTTCTTCTGCCCAAGAGGAAAAGACACAACAAAATTGGATATAACAGGCATTCTGTCCAAAGCTGGTTCTAATCTTCACCACACAAAACACAAGTAATGCTAACTCAGGTGAGGTCCACTTCAGAAAAGAATATCTATCTATCCATCCACCCATCCATCTATCTATCAATCTACATACATACAATCCATCTATCGGACAAACTGTATGCGTAACATCGCATAGTGAATTGTTCAAGTGGTCAGGTAAAAACCAGATGCCTCCTACATATACTAGCTAAATCCTGAGGAGCCTCAAAGTCAGTCAGGAATGTATTTTTCCTTTAGATACAAAATTGCCTTTTTTCTTTCTCACTTCAACAGCATAGCTTATTTTCATAATCTGAAAAATAAAGCAACATTCATAAAAATGCTTTACTGTCATTACAGCACAGGGAGGTGAGCTTAGTGTAATTTCTGCTAGTGCCTGCTTTTTAATAGTAAATGAAAGTAAAATATCAGTATAGCCAGATAATGCTGTCAGTGGAAAATTCAGTTCAGTTGATAAACAGATAAAAGGAGGGATAGGCATAGATTCTTCTTCATGACACCTGGCTTCCCCAAACAAAATGCTTTACTGGTGTATATTTATTTACCTTTATGTTTTCAGCAAGTATATATTGAGGCCTGTAAAGTCCTTTTTAACAAAGATCAGATTAAAGAACTGGTATTAGTCTTCCTTTATTTTGTTGGAGAGATGTCCTTTTGGGGACCCAGAAACTTTTAAATTAACACTCCTCATTACATTTTAAATGTCACTTAATTATAATTTTCAGTATTTTCAAGCCCATCTAATCTAAATCAGGGTCACAGGAGGGCAGAGCACTCCCAGCAGCACCGGGTGCAAAGGAGGAACTCAGCCTGGTCAGGATGGTAGTCCACTGCAGAATTAAATGATATGTACAAAGTGTGTGAATGTGTGTATTGTCACACATGCGCATCTGGGGACCACCTTTTTTTTGCTCTGACAAGGTTAGCAATACCACTCCAGGACAAGAGGGGGAGATTACACTAACATTATCTTCTCCTGACTGCTCCACAACAAAGAAAAAGCACCAAAGAGCACCAAAGACACTCATCCACATCATCATCTACATGGGGCCAATTTAGTATCACCATCCTTGTTTAATACATCGTTAGTTCTTCTATGTTTCTCTTTTTTTAGCATAGAATATAAAATTCTTAAAATTGCTTAATCCAATTCAGGGTCATGAGAGGTTCTAGATTCTCTCTTGGCAGCACTGGGTTCAAGATATCATGACAACACATACATGATACATCAGTAAGACATGTGGTACAACTACATCTTATTTAAAGTAGATACCTTCCCACCGCCCACTACTCATTTCAAGAGCAGACAAAGAAAAACATTTAATATGAAGAAATGACCCAAAGATACTGAAATATCTTCAAGTTCTACAAAGATTCTGCACGCTAAACTGAGCAACTGAAGACAGTGCTGATAAAGTAAACACTTTCCAGATTCCTTATATACTGAATTTCATTTCTCAAACTTTTAAGAAAAATAAGATTTTCTTCTTCCATTGTGCTGTGTCTGGTGGTTTAGGATTCTTCCATTTGCACAGGATTAGATGCCATACTGGTGGTGTACTGAAAGCTATCACAGTAGAATTAACAGTTGGAGTAATGGACACCCTGAAAATGTGACTCAGTGAAACAAGCGCTTTGACCTGAATATGTTCTGGAAAGTGTGCTTGGAGAGAAAAGTGTGTGACTTCACACACATTTAAGAACAGTGTCAATAGGAAAAGGTGAGAACACCTTCAATACTTGTTTTTAATCTATAAAAAAACAGTATTGTTAATCAGGGAGAACTGCACTAGTTCAAAACCTAGATTTGCATGTACTTGATGCATTCCCGAAACTGCCAGCCTTTCCTTGAAGTGTAAAAATACCTAAATAGATGATGACATAAATATCAAAAAATACA
Organism: Erpetoichthys calabaricus; assembly: GCF_900747795.2. NCBI lineage: Eukaryota > Metazoa > Chordata > Cladistia > Polypteriformes > Polypteridae > Erpetoichthys > Erpetoichthys calabaricus. Next base: position 26,913,372 of record NC_041400.2, on the reverse strand, counting down.
TTAAACTGTACTTTCCTCATGTGGATGTTAGTTTACTTCACTGACACAAGATGACTAGACCAAAAACACAAACTGGTATGGTGTACAAAAACAGATCTGCCAGAAAAGACTCCCACTCTTACAAATAAATCTACATTTCCTGTGATGATGTGAAAACAAAATCAAGTTCTGCTTCATTTTTCAGACAGAAACAAGAAGAAAGTAGGAACCAGTGCAAAAAATCATGAATGTGTTATCCAATTTTGTAGCATGCAGCATTTGTAGAAAAGATATGAGGTAGTGCAAATGGGTTCAACGCATCACCATCAATTTCTATTTATATGTACTTGGTTTTGCTTTATGGGACAGATAAAGCCTTGCTTAATTGCAGACTTCTTAATTGCCCTACTGTGAGGATGAGTGTGGCCTAAAATGACCTGTTATCCCTTCCTGACCCCATGACACTGCAGACAGCTAAGGTTAAATAAGTAGGTCTCCACTTATACCAGTACAGCGTCATCTAGTCTAACTGGTGACATTAAACTGGCCTGGTTTAAGTGAGCGTTACTCTGTGATGGACTGACATCCCATCCATGACTGGGTCCGGCCTTGCTGTCAAAGCTACTTGGAAAAGCTCTGGATCCTCCAGTTCTACAAATGACAAATGTGAATGTTCAGTCACCACTTGTATGTCAAGCATGAGTTTTGAGTGAGATAAACCTGCGATGGACTGTTACCTTAACCAGAGTCAGGTTTTGCATTGCATCACATGTTGCTGTTGATTGCAATTGGTGGATGGCCAATCACTGCACTTCCTGTAATCAGTGAAGGTTGGCCTGCAGACTAGGTTGATCTGTGACTCTGAATTGGACCAATACAAGTGAGCAGTAGGCTATCATAGCCACATATGTGTCCGCTGCCTGCACAACTCGAAATTAGCCTGATATATTTAAGGTGCCCTGTGATTGTTGTCTCATCCACATTTCATTTCTGTCAAAATGTTGCCAACATAAGCAACAGCTTCCTGCATCCTGGCAACACTGGAACCAGATTTCAAATATGGATAGATGGATGTTGATTAAAATACTGTATATTATAAATGAGTGTTTCCTAAAGCACCCTGTGATATCACTTGCTAAGAAGGGAACCACAAAAAACTCTTTTATTTCATATTTTGAGGATATCCATTATGGTGGCCTTCTGTGAAACTAAACTGGAAATAGGATACCATACCCTGAGTAGAGCTGTTGGGGGCTGAAGCCTTTCTCAGGAAACATGGGGCACAATGCAGGAACAATTCCCTGGACATGGCACTAGTCCATCACTGGAGAACACACACACGCGGGCGCACCCACTAGGGCCAACTAATGTCACCAATACATCTAACCTAAACATCTTTGGACTCTGGGAAGAAAAGGGAATACCCAGAGGAAACCCACGCAGACATGGGGAGAACATGCATACTCTATACAGGGAGGATCTCAGGACACCAACCCTGATCTCATTACTGGGAGGCAGCAGCGCTACCCCTGTGTCACCCTGCTGCCCTGGAATTAGGATGTTTTAGAAATGTCCCAAGTTAAGGCAAACAAGCAAGCTCTAAAATGATAAAAATTGAACAAGCCAATGTTTGGCTTATATCTGACCTAAAATTACAAAGAAAAAGAAAAAAAAAACAATTTCCTGTTTTAGGATTCTGGAAAATAGATAAAATATTTGTTTTGAAAGAAGTGTTGCATTTTTTCTGCATCAAACTTTTATTGTGGTCTAAGAGGGTGGATTTTCAGTAAAATTCCAGTAAATGAGATAATTGGGAAAGCAAATATCCTTAAACCCACGGCAAAAATTCACTGCAAGCCACACCAGAATGCAGTGAAAGTTCCAAGCAGGATGACAAGCCGCTGCTGGGCAAAGTGTACTTTACTGCAGGCCATAATGAGCGGGGCAGTAATCAGGCATCTGGGATTCATCAGCTTTTGAACTCTGCTTGCTGTTCATCTACACTGGAATATTAAAGAAAATGGGCTCCTGGGCGCCACAGTGTCAGCGAGTCTGTGCATCTCCCTTGCCGCTTCAGCACTTTCATCCATATTTTAGAAATAGCATTCTTTTAGATGCAACATTTCTTTTATTGTCTGTAGCTATATATCATATACCTTCACATAAATCTTCAAAACGTAAATTGTATTGAAAAATCACATTATTTTTATAGTGCCTTTCATAGCAAAGACTTATTGCTTGATAGGGCTCTACAATGAGAAAAAATTAAAGACAAAGGAGACAAATTTATGTCAAGACTAGCAGAGACAAAAAGGAAGCTAACATATGATAAGGAGTGATTAAGAATTAACTGTTTGAAAACTGCGTATAATAATGTAGAGTGCTATAAAGAGTAAAATTGAATCAAGGGTGCAAAGAGTAGCCTGCACTTAAAATGTCACACAATCCAGACATTTACACCTACATTTAGATCCCATAGCATGCGTGTTTGGAATGGAACAGCACATATAATGAAGGGAGTGCTTGAGGCCTGATGCTGGACATGTTAAGATACCAGTCTTTGTTAAAATCTTAAAGCCCCTTTCTGTCCTTTGAATTTTATTACTTTATTTGATATTATTATATTGTTTTGCACACAAAGGACGTCATTTCAACCCTCTGATCGCGTATTGTCTGTTTGTTCACCAGTCACACAAAAACGTCAAAACCAGTTTTCTTGACATTTTGTATGTAGGTTGCTGTTGATATAACTTAAATTACAGGCTGTATGATTTTCCTAAAATTTTATCAGGGAGGGTGGCTGTAATGGGAGAGCATCCAAAAATTGTGCATTGTTTCAAAATGGCTGAGTTCATCTTGATGAAATTTTGCATGTATAACAATGCTGAACTAACCTAAAAAATTAACTAAACTAATAACTAACTAACCTAAAATTCTGGCTACATAACATTTAAAAAATTTCACTCGGAAGGGTGGTTGGGGCAAAGATGCATCACTACAAAAGTGCTTAGCCAAACCTCATGAAATTTCGTGTGCATATCATTACTGATACAACTTAGAGTGCAGACTTTAGGGCCTTTCAAAAAGCTCCATCAAGAAACAGGATAGGGCTAGAGTTTTGATGTTCTCTTCATGAGTTTGTGGGGTTTTCTCCAAGTTTCCACTCGTTTCCCAAACATTTGCATGGATAGGTTTATTAGTCAGCCTGTGTTAGGTGTGCTCTGTGATCAACTGGTCACTCCAAGATCCTAGACCCAAGGCCCAGTTTAAATAAAAGAGTATTATTTAATAGAAGACATGATTTAAGCGTTTAAAATTATGAAGAGAATTAGTACAGTGGATCGGAACTGTTATTTTAAAATTAGTTAATCAAGAACATGGGGACACGGTTTCGTTACACAAAGAACCACAGAGACATGGAAAAAGCTACCAAATAGCGTGGTAGACAGTAGGACTTTAGAAACTTTCAAAACTTGACTTGATGTTATTTCAGAAGAATTATGTGGATAGGAACGGTAAGCTTGGTTGGGCTGAATGGCCTGTTCTAGTCTAGATGGTTCTAATGTTCTAATATTTAATTCAAATCTCCGACCCTAAAATTGATATAATGTGTTGGATGTGAAGCCATTTTAATCTAATTCAACAACAACAACATTTATTTATATAGCACATTTTCATACAAAAAAAGTAGCTCAAAGTGCTTTACATAATGAAGAAAATAAAATAAAAATAAAAGACAAAATAAGAAATTAAAATAAGACATAAGTTAACATAGAAAAAGAGTAAGGTCTGATGGCCAGGGGGAACAGAAAAAAACAAACAAAAAAAAAAACTCCAGACGGCCTGAGGAAAAAATAAAATCTGCAGGGGTTCCAGGCCACGAGACCACCCAGTCCCCTCTGGGCATTCTACCTAACATAAATGAAATAGTCCTCTTTGTAATTAGGGTTCTCATGGAAGGACTTGATGATGATGATGGTCATGCAGACTTCTGGCTTTTAATCCATCACTGTTGGAACATCATGGTGCTTTGAGTAGATGGTGAATTCAGAAGTATTCAGAATTCATTTAATTTAATTCAGAAGTACAGTCCCATCACAGGGCCGTGTCATACACACAATCACACAAACAGGTGGTTTGGGCAAAAATGCATCACTCCAAAACAGTGGAGTCAACACTCATAAAATTTTGTATGCACAGTAGTGCTGATACAACTTAAATGTGTTTACTTTAAGGCCTTTCAAAAGTTTCACAGAGAAACATGGTAGGCCAAACAAGCACATATCATGGCAAAACATTTCAAACAATGGTAAAGAATTTGGCATATTGTTTAGGTTTGGCCCTACCTGCAGTGAAGGCTACATTTCATGTCAGGTGTTTTGTGATTGAGGACTAATACAAAAATCATGTATCACTCCAAAAGAGCTATGTCTAGTTTCATGAAATTTTACATTTACATTATTGTTGATGCAACTTTAAAATACAGGTTTCATGGACATTCAAAAATTTCACTATGGATTTACAATGGAAGGACCAACACCACAAAAAATATTTTTACTGTATGTGAACTTTCAAGAAATTTTACATGTATACCACAGTAAACCCAACATACAGCGTTTCTGAAATTTTAAATGTTTCACCATGAACTGGGGTTCAATAGAAGGTAATACACAAAAAAAGTTTGCCCAGTTTAAATGCTGCATCTGTGATTTAATTATTTCTTAATTTATTAATGTGGGATTAAACATCTATTTGTGAAACCACAATAAACCAGGAAATACAAAGAAGTAGCATTCATGGTTCCGATCCAGCAAGGAATGACTGCAATTAAGAAGTCCAATCATTCACCAAAAGAACAAAAGTTTGACTCATAATAGCAGAGAAATAGACAGTTATCAGACAGGTGGTATAGATGATGGATGGGCCACTAGCACTTCAACTAGCAATAACAAAATGGTCTACATTTAAAAAACACAAACATTTGCTTTCTTGCTGTAACCCATTATACAAATATTCCTGAACAACATTGGGTACTTCTGTCAATTCATCGTAAATCAGTTTAGATGAAATCCAGTCCAAGCCCATCACCTATTTTAGGAAAACAACCAGCAATACATTTAAATTAAATGAAATGCTTAATACTGTGTCTCTTCACAGATCCCACAACAAACATACTTACCACATAAACAAACACACTCCTTTTCTTCATCCATCTCCCTTTAAAAAGCTAAGAATAAACTGAATAAAAATCAAAGGTCAACTGTGACTCTGCAGCTTAATCCAGCTGAAGCAAAGCAGGGATCAACCTGGATGAGGCAGTGGTCTATCACAGGGACCACTCATGTACACATCACTGCAGGGGCACTTTTAACTTGCCTCTTACCTAACACACTCATTTTTATAAAAGATGTGAGAAGAAAATCAAGAGCTCCCACAGAAAAACCAAGCAGGCATCAGGGAAATCAAGCAAACACCACAACAAGCATTATGCAGGCTGGGGGTTTTATTCAATGAAAGGCTTTTCTTTTATTATAAATTAACCATGTTGTCCCATATATATATACATATATATATATATATATATATATATATATATATATATATATATATATATATATATATATATATATATATATATATACACATATATATATATATATATATATATATATATATATATATATATATATATATATATATCAGCAAGTCTCTGAAACACTGTGAAAAAGAAGGCAAAAATGGAGTGTCCAGATTTAGCAAAATCTGAGAACGAGCCAACAAGGCAACAAAAGCTGTGTCCACCCGACACAGCTTTAGAAGAGGTCTTTGAGTGGGCAATGGTCAAATTAGACACAAAAACCCCAAGTTGTTAGTAAGGGAACAGAAATAGTATTGCCCGGAGGGATGTATGTCTTTCAACCAGTCTTACCAAACATAAACATACAGTAGGTGTTGTTTTTAATTGGCAACCATTCTGAGGCACAATATCTTGCATCATCACATTAGAGGCATTTTTTTAAATAGTATGGATGTAAGAAGTTTCAACATAGCATTTAAAAAGTTAGACAATGTCCACTAGTTAGAAAATGCTTTGAAAGTATTGGAACATTTTTTTATTTTTGTTAATATTAACTTTTGTTTAATATATTTTTTTGTATCAACAAGTCAAATTCAATCTTAAGTGATAATAGAATGTAATTACATGGATATTAGTATTATTCATAAGCCTTTTACATTATCATCTCTCTATTATAAAAAAAAATCTTGGAAGGCTTGGAAGGACGTGATTTTCTTGGAGACACTTTAAAGTCCCGCGAGAGACACTTTAACGTCCTGCGATACAAGGCAGTGACACAAAAGGAGAGCTGCTGTACAGGCTTTTAAATGATCGCCACGCAGAGCGACAAGCAGAACACGCAGCTCGGCAGCAGCAAGACAGCAGTTGATCCAACCATGTCTCCTTAGCGTGCATTCAGTCCCTCCCCCAACAACGTGAGCGGCAGAGACACAAAGTGGCTGGTGCGCAGCGTGCCCCCGGGCTGTGGGCGAGTGAAGCGAGCAGGGGGCACAGACCCCTAGTACAGTTGAAATTTAACCAAAGCCAAATAGGCTTGTGGTGACACAGATAGCTGTCGTAGACGACAGAGTTCAACCGAAGTCAGAACTGCATCGATTGATGTCATTTCAGTATTTGTTGGTTGTGGAGGGCCTGTAGTTTATTGTAGTTTACATTACTTAAACAAAAATTCATAAAAGAAGTGGCCAACGGGAAGGCAAATGCTGTGCAAGTGTGCCAGCAGAACGACAAGCATCTGAAGTGACGGAGCATTCCCGGTTACATGCAATGATTCTGCCAGGGTTTCAGTGACCTGTACTTGAGATGCATTGTGCCATCACACAAGTAAAAGAGGAAAATATACAGTCTGAAATAACCTGACCCAAGGTAAATTTGAAAGAGCAAGTCAACAGACAATATTCATCCAGATTCAG